>NW_026892593.1:27802500-28300000 GCF_033815535.1 Pezoporus flaviventris
TCTGAGTAGCACTTACCCTGATCAAGGGCTTTAAACTCTCTCATGCTCTGCCAGTGAGAAGGGGCACAAGAAGATGGGAGGGAGCAGAAACTGGACACCTGACCCAAACTAGCCAAAGGGGTATTCCATACCACAGCACGTCATGTCCAGTATAGAAACTGGGGGAGTTTGTCAGGAGGAGCCGATCACTGCTTGGGGACAAGCTGGGCATCAGTCAATGGGTGGTGAGCAATTGTATTGTGCATCCCTTGTGTAATTTTTCTCAGGGGACAGGGTTTACTCCTTCCTCTCTCCCTATTTCATTTTACTATTATTATATATCATTATTATGACTATATTTTAGTTTAATCTCAATTATTAAACTGTTCTTATCTCAACCCACGGGTTTTTACATTTTTTTTCAATTCTCCTCCCCATCCCACTGGGGAGTGGGAGGGAGTGAGCAGCTGTGTGATATTTAGTTGCCAGCTAGGCTTAAACAGCAGCACAGGGAATATGTATTACTAGCAATTATTGATATAGGATTAAGAGCAGCTGAAAAAACACTTGATCAAGAGAAGGAACGAGCAGTGATTCTGTGCTTGCATCTGCCTGTGAAGGTAGGAGGGCTTTGAAGCAAGCGCCAAGAGAATGCAAGAGAGTGCGCAAGAAAGATCCTGGAACCAGAAATCCCTAGAGAAATACTGCATACCTGTATGTAAATGTAATTTAGAAAAAACATGAGCCATTCTAATCATAGTAAATACTAGTTTTTTGAAAACTTATTCTAAGAAGATTTTCAATTTTAGATTTTATTTTACAACAGACTGTCATCTAAAGTAAACTATTTCACTCACCAAAGCATCACACAAGAAGCACATACCTTTTGCCCCTACCCTTTAAGACTTTTTTCTTTGCACAAAGTCTTTTTTCATTTTTTTTTTGTTGTTGTTATTCCTGTTCTGGGGTTTCCTTATTGACTGAAGAAATACGTAACTCTTACCTGTAAGTCCCTTCGAATTGTTCACTAGTAATTCTGCATTTTGTAGCTCTAATGGGTTTTATGGCTCTAAGCAGGGTATGCTCTCCCCAAGGACTCAACTTGAAAAGTGTAACATATGACTTGAATATTGACCAGTCCACCATTCCTTCGGTACCTGCACACCAAAAAGTCCGTGCCAAGATCTCCTGGAACTCAGGGAAGACAAAAATATTCTCGGTCTCAGCCACAGCAGACAGGCTGATGGGTAAAGTACATATTTCAAGGTAGGCCTACCAACACCCCCTTCACCTTCCTCCACACCTGCTCAGAAAATCCTTTCTTAAACCCACCTAAGTGTTATCATCTTCAAAATGTGTCTTGTAATTGAACAATTACATTTCATTGAACAAGACATGTTTTTGCAAAACACTCACACTCCTCTTGTGGGGGCTTCTATTGTAGTATTAATCAGTGTTACTTCATGTAACATCCTGTGAATTTTTACACTTTTCAACCAGTTAGGCAGAAGAAATATAATGAAGAATATTTAATATGACAGCTAAAGTTAAAAAGCTTTAATTTATCTCCACTTCCCTTCATGTCTGCCATTTCCTATATTCCTTCTTGAACAGAAAAGTTTAAGGAAAGATTTTATAAAGCGTGTAGCATAGGCCTAACTGTTTCCCCTAAAGGAAAATCTGTAACTCCCACTGATTTTAATGGCAGGACTGTAATGCAAATGCAAAATTATTTTGAAAATCCCACCTTAATAGATTTCAATCTAGACATAAGGTCTGTGACCTTGTCACCCACTTCTTTCTTGCCTTAATTCAAACTGATCTCTTAATATCTTGGCTCTTTTACCACTGACATTTTAAAATAAGGTTTCCATCTTTAAAAAGGTATTTCATCATGTAGACTTTCTCAATGAATTCATCTTCTTCTTTTTTTTATCGAACCAGATGCATTATTTGTTCCTAGGTAAATCTTTCTTTTAGAATTCCAACTTTTATTTTACGCAAAACCTCCAGGCACTTATGATAAACTGATGCTTTCAAAATCTTCTATTATGTTGTCAAAAGTGACAATGATAGCAAATTCCACATCCATAGCAGTGTTTCCTACTTTATTGCTAGTAGAACAGCCAGACTAGAGCTGTAAATATGGTACTCCAATCTCCTCAGCCAACTGAAAAATGTTTATTTTACTGCTTCTCCTAATGCCAACTCTTTTAATTTACTGTTTCCTTACTAAAAGGCTCCATGTTATAACAGGTCTGCCACCAGCAAGAGACACGTTGGATATTTGGCCTCCGTCCTACACCTATTTCAATTATACAAAGAAAGCAGGAAAGTGGCTATCTGGCTGCTGCTGAAGCTCCTAACTTGCTGCCTGTTCTTGTATTTCACTAGTAACTTACAGACCATCTACATAACCAGAGGGCTCCACAAAAGCACCTCTTAACCGTTTTTCAGCACAAGAGTTAACAGAAGGGTGAATATACAGCGGGACAGGAGAAAGATGTCTCATCAATCACGTACTAGCCAAAGTTGGTTTGATAAAATACAGACATACTCAAAGCCCTCTAGACACAGATGGTGCCCTTCTTCTATTTTCTTTGGGATAGCATCACAACCAGGGTTTGCCAACTCATTCCAGGGGCTCCTGGGATAATCACAGTTACAACATACAGCACCATTATCTAGGACAGTGCTTGTCAGGTGAAGAAAATTAGAGGCACCACAGTGGTGGATGCAATGCTGCTGTTGCTTTGATCCTGCTCTTGTCCGCAGAAATCTGGAGCAATTTACTTAACCATAAGAACTGGGCAACAAATGGGGTTTCTGAGCTCTTATGCAGCAGGGAGATTTCCTAATGCATGAGATGGTTCCTCTTATTTCCCTCGCGGTACTGTGACACAGGCACTCAGATGACTCACTGGATATCAACTAGGACAGTACTATTTTTGATAAGACAACTGTAGTGCTTTAGCTCTATAGAGAGAGGATGCCTTCCTTAACTGTTGCTCACCTGATTTTGAAGAGGGTTCTTTACTTGAAAACTGGAAAGAAGGTATACTTCGGAGATGGTAAAGCAGAAGAATACCGATGTTTTGCCCTTAGGTCAGCCTTGATACCATCTCTACTGATGCTCCCCATTTTCCCTAAGGCACATCCTCCCTGATAGTTTATGAAGGCACACCAAAACAGCACAAATGTACACTTCACAAACACTGCACCTAAGCCACCTTTCCTGGAAACAAACACACCTGGAGAGAATGGTACAGCCAGTTCTCATCATAGGATAGTGTCAGGGAAAAGCTAACATACATATGCATCCTTGGAAGCCAGGAAGTCCTCCCGGCTTCTGCAGTTTAGATATAGCCCTTGATGCCAGGAGACAACCTGCAGAGCTATCTGTGCTGCTTCTAACAAAAACCAGCGCAGCATAGTAGTGGAGATGCAATGAAACTAGCTTTTATCTTCCTTTCACCACCTGTGTGGTAAGAAACTCGGCATTGGCTGGCTAACTTGTTTCATGGGTAGATTTTCTAGCCCACACCATGCTTCTGCTGCCACAGTTCAACCGCTAATATAAACCAAGCTTACAAATAACTATTTCTGTGCTTACATATATGGATACAAATGTGCAATTTTATATTAACAAATTAATATTTGCAAAAGCATATTTTAGTAAACTTTAAAAATCTAAAAAATTCTTCCATCAAATTAGCTGTCCTGTTTAAAAACACTATGAATTGCTCTAATAAGCAGAACCATGGATGACGTTAAGTCTTCATTATTGTTCAGGTCTCAAATATTCAAAATATGAATATTTGAGAAGAGAAGAAACATACTCATATGAAAAATAGAAAATGGAGAAGAAATATGAGAAAATATGAAAATATAAGAAAATTGAAATACATTCATATGAAAAACAGAATCAAACCACACAGTTAAGAAAAAAAGTAAAATCTAACCAGATATTCCATATTCCTAATGATACTGACATCCAAGGATGATTCCAAATTTGTAATCCTACTTCCTTTATAGAACCATAGAATCACAGAATAGTTTCAGTTGGAAGGGACCCCCAAAGGTCATCTAGTCCAACCCCCCTGCAATAAGGAGGGACATCACCTAGATCAGGTTGTCTAGAACCACATTACATCCTGTTCTTAAGTATCTCCAGCAATGGTGCAGCACGCACCATCTCTGGGTAACCTGTGCCAGGATTTCTTCCTCTCATGCAGCCTGAATCCCCCTCTCAGTTTAAAACCATCACTCCTCATTGTATCACAACAGGCCATGCTACAAAGCCTCCCCCAATCTTTCTCATAGGTCCCTTTTAAGAACTGAAAGGCCACAATAAGGTTTTCCCAGAGCCTTCTCTTCTCCAGACTAAATAACCCCAACTCTCTCAGCCTTTCCTCACAGGAGAGGTGCTCCATCCATCTGATCAATTTTGGGGCCTCCTCTAGACCCCCTCCAACAAGTCTACGTCTTTTCTTTACTGAGGACTCGAGCTGAACACAGTTCTCCAGGTGGGGTCTCACCAGAGCAGAGGGGCAGAATCACCTCCCTGGACCTGCTGGCCTCGCTGCTTTGCATGTAGCCCAAGGTACAGTTGGCTTTCTGGGCTGCAAGTGCACATTGCCCGCTCATGTCCAATCCTTCATCCATCAGTTCCCCCAGTTCCTTCTCCTCAGGTAAGCTCTCAATCTGTCCATCCCCCAGCCTGTATTGATACCATGGGTTGTCCTGACCCAGCTGCAGCACACTGCCCTTGGCCTTGTTGCACCTCATGAGGTTTGCATGGGCCCACCTCTTGAGCCTGTCCAAGTCCCTCTGGATGGCATCCTGTCCCTTGGGCATGTCAGCTGCACCACTCAGCTTTGTGTCATCTGCAAACTTGTTGATGACACACTCAATCCCACTGTCTATGTCACTGATGAAGATATTAAACAGTACTGGTCCCCTAAGTACTGACTACCCCTATAAGGAACATTTAAAGCAGTGTTCCCAAATCTGACAACTTTTTGGGACATGAATCATCAAGCACCAAAATAGAACTTCTTTACATGTCTCCTCTTCAAAAAATTCAGGATTTAAACTGAGATGCTGTGGAAAAGTTTGGAAGACTTCAAACTAAGATGAAGCCCACTCCATGGAAGGTGTACTAAGTGAGTAAACACCGGGTATTCAATCAGATTGGAATATCCATTCAGGCTACTACCAACCACAGTGTCTATTTACTTCCCAAACATTAAAATGATGCAGACAGAAGTTAAGTTGAATTCTACATCCATTTTCACTTCTGAAGAGCTAGGAACAAGGTAATAAATTCTTCCTACCAAGCATATGCACACTCTGAACTTATTAAAAACACAGGAAAATATGAAAACAGATTAGTTTTGATGGACCCCCACCTTTCCAGAAATCAATCCTCTTATGTTAAAAATAACTGGCCATTTTTGCCTGCTTTGAACTTTGTGAAACCTTTATCTTCTTTTTTTTTAATTGCACCATCATTAAAAGATTCAACTACAGGTTTCCAAACCCTGAACATGAAAGTTAACACTGTGTGACAGCTGGTATGTTCTAAACTCATCACATTTACTGTCTGTAACAGGGTAAATGACACAATTACCTGCTGTAATTACTGTTGCTGACAATATATTTTCCCTAGTGATTGGTCTGTGTGAGTCAGAGCTGCTTATCTTTGTCAGTCCAGTCTAAATCTCCATTTCCATGTGACTTGGACATTAACTTAGGAAGTATTTACAAATTAGTTTCAGTATCTGCACAGACAGATATTTGGGATAGTATAACTTCATTTTTCACTGCATGATTAAACAGTCTACCACTCTAATATGATTTTGCATTAGAAAATAAGTATTCACAATGAAATTCTGTTCCCCATGTAAATTAAATGCACAGTTCTCTTATTAATATATTGGAAGGCAAACATATTTAAACAGGTAAGTAAAATGAAGGAATAAATTGCAAATAAATAAGTACATTGACATTTCACAGTATGCTCACTCCCAAAGCAAAACATGAGGTAAAAAAAAAAAGTGATAAAACATTAAGATACTTTATTCTCATTGCATTCTTGTGACAATTTTAAAGAACACCTACAAAAGACAACAGTGATTTTTCATTTGGAGCAGCGCGAGTTACAAGCCAATCAATCCAGTTGACTGCAAGTGTTGACCAGCATACTTTTTACTTTTAAAATATAAAGTAGATACAATTCCTTGAACCATTTTTCCTAAGAATATACTAAGATGATGTGAAAAGACTGCAGCATATAATGACAGTAGGAAACAGATACAGTCTTTTTAAGATGATTTGGAAGCTTTTCAGGAAGAAAAAATACTCCTACAAAAACTCCTACAAACCATTTAGGTAGAGCAGCCTCCTATTTTACTGCTAAACTTGTTAACAGAGCTCCTGGATCTCAAGAGAAATATCAAGAATGTCAAAGTTTTTTGTTATTTGATGGGGAGGGCCTCAATTATTGCACATCTGACTACAAAAATTGTAAAGGGAACTGATTTCAGGAGAGTAAATTGATTACACTTTTGAAATAATTTCTGCTTTCAGTTTTCTAGTTCAGTCTTGAAGGTGCCTCAAAACCACTGGTGTTTCCTTAAAAAAGAAAAAAAAAAAAAGCAAGACAGAACAGTTCTGTATATTGAAAATGCCCTCAGGAAAAATATCAAGTATCCTTTACAGAAACAGTACTTTCAGAAACACTGCCTCACAATCTGCAACTACACTCACGAAATGGAAATTTCACCCAAGAACTTTAGGATTATGTACACAGGAGCGCACTGTAGACAGCAGTACTTCCCTTTGTATCAATGTGACTTTCCAAATTAAAGATGATGATTTGGCCAGTGTTGCTTGGGGCATCAGCAGAACAAAGCCCTATGGATGGGTTCCAATATATTTTTTCAGTAGGTGCTATTTGTTCCTCCTTGTTGGCCCACTCTTTCTGAGTGCTGTAGAGAGGTCCTGCCAATTACTCTGTCTTTATTCAGTTAGATGAGCAGGCAAACACAGACAGAGCAAATTCAGGAACCAAAACTAGTTTTAGACAAAATTAGAAGGCCAGAAAAAGCATGAATTTAGCTTCCACGTTATGCATTTGTGCAGGACCAGCCACAGACTGGCTTCAGAATCATCAGCACATTTCACTGTGAATCATAAGTTATATGTGGAACCAAAAAGATAAGCCTTTCTTTGGGATTACGCATAGGAACACAGGCACCAGATGAGACAGTGAAGTGGATAAGCCCATATGTTTACTTTGCACATCAACGCATTTCAGGGTAGATTTCAGCATAATTCTATGTGCAGAGAAGGACTACCAAGGATACAACTCATGCTATGGTCAAGGGGTTGACACCACAATCAAGTCCACTACTCAAACCAGAAGTAAGGCCACTACTCAGGCACACGGCCAGAAGAAAGGGTTGCAACTCATAAAGCTACTTCTGAATTATTCTGGCTGTAGAAATGAATTTCTTATTTGAAGAAGCACTCTGACACAGCAACATACATCTGGTTTTGTAAGAGTCATCAGTCCAAAAGACTGACAAAAGGGAGTCCTGCTGATAAAGATTTATTGCAGAGACAAACCTAGGAAGGATTTGTCAAAGAAGATGACAAATACTAAATTATAATGATTGACAGTGTAAAACATGAGTTAAAGAAACAGTTTGCCATTTAGCATAAAGCAGCTTAATCTCTTATAAACATTTCATGAAAAACAAATGACACTTCTAAGTTGCTTCAGGAGTCAATGACTACTGGACATGCCATGTGGCATGCAGTGAGAATCAAATGATAAAGAATTAAAAGTTTCCATGGTCACAGATTGTCTGAAATTAAATAATTCAGGGATTCTTATCTGTCCAAACAGGAAACTTTCATATTCATTCCAAGAAAAATCTTGCAGCTAGAATATTAAAAGAGAAGGCTTTGAAGTACTGGGCAAAATTAAAAAATGCTTTGTCTCCTCTTACAAATGAGGACAGTTCTCTCTTTTACCCTCTGCCTTTTCTTACACCCATGTTATGTTAAGTTTGGATTTTTTTTTTCAACAATAGAATGCAAAAAACCAGACATTATAACCGTATACTGTCAACTGTATCTACCCTTAAAACCTGTCTAATTTATAACACAGCTATAGTCACCTTGATTTTATAGAATCATAGAATCATAGAATAGTTAGGGTTGGAAAGGACCTTAAGATCATCTAGTTCCAACCCCCCAGCCATGGGCAGGGACACCTCACACTAAACCATCTCACCCAAGGCTCTGTCCAACCTGGCCTTGAACACCGCCAGGGATGGAGCATTCACAGCCTCCCTGGGCAACCCATTCCAGTGCCTCACTACGCTTACAGTAAAAAACTTCCTCCTTCTATCCAATCTAAACTTCCCCCCATTTAAGTTTTAACCTGTTACCCCTTGTCCTATCACTCCAGTCCCTAACGAATAGTCCCTCCCCAACAACCCCATAGCCCCCCTTCAGATACTGGAAGTCTGCGAATGTGTAGAAAACTGCTGACTTCACTACAGCACGACCACATAACCTTAAATAACTCCACTGTTCCTTTTTAAAAACCTGCTTCATACAGTCGCTCCAGTCTCTCACTGACCTTGACTGGAGCCCCTCTGAGAACAGGCTATACTCTCCTCGCATGAGGCAATCACCAGCTGGCTCAGACATGATGGATGAGACATATCCAACTTTCTTCATTTCTGGCTTGCTCAATGAAAGATCAGCCAGAAAGATCCTTACAACTTCAAAGAAACTGTCCTCAAGGTTACCTACTGTGTTTCCTGATCTTTTCAACCTATCTTTCATAGATTATCCACAGAAAGATAGGCCAGGGAAGGTCCACTTGTGAAAGGTTGTCATGTTGCAGTTAATTAATACCAGCCATCCTCTCAGTACCATTCCCACCGTCAAAAACTACTATCCAGTATTGGGATGAACAGATGAAGTTTTAACCAGACAATACCCCACGTAATATTCAGTCACTTGTACTTAAACTCTTACAAAGAAAAACTGCATCTGTTTGGTTGCTAGTAACTCTGAGTGTAATTCAGCTCCAGATTTAGATATCTAAATGCAGTGTCTATATGTGTGTTACTAGGCAGGATTCCACTGCATAAACATGCACCAAGCTAAGAAGTCACATCTAGCCTGGCACCTCATGGATATTCAAGACATCAGCAAAGGCTCTATGGGAAGAATGTAAAAGCAGTTGGAGAGCAAGTAGGACACACCACAGTATCTAAAAAGGCATTACTAAGGTTTATAACTAGGCAACCAGATCTGGCTATAGACATCTAAGTTCCTATTTCGGTCAGTGTAACCTACAGAGCTCAGTAAGTGTAAATTAGATACCTAACATCAGATCGAGTTGCCCACACATAAGGTGCTCAGATCCATGAAAAGAGGTAACTTACTCCACTTGCACCCAGCAAAACTCAAAAAGCTTACCTGTGTTGGATCTGCTAATCCTATGATGGCTGCTGCCTAGAACCTGTAAATGGACAGCTGAGTTGGGTCCAGCTGAATCCTTGACCTCTGTTTATTAGTGTGAGCTTACATGAAGACATCTACATTAGGGTGTCTTAAGTTCAAACTGAATTCCACCTCCTCTGTCACCATAAGTAAAATTCTAACTTGATGAGTCAATGTAATTAGCTATAGAAATGAATAATTCATTCAGTGCTGTATGGTCTGATAGATTGTCTATTCTTACAATATACTCTGCTAATTTTCGCTATAACCCTACGTACATCTCTAATTTCTAATCATATTGTACTGACACAGCACATAACTGCATTGTAGAAGCTGTCAAGGGACACAGGGTGCTTGGAAGCTGCAGAAGGGTTCAGAACACTGAGAAATGGGAGGTACACCGTCATAATACTGCAAGATAAATATTAAGCAATGTTAATGTTTGAAAATATTGTCATTTCAGAATTCCTATAAAAGAAAGTTCTCATTCTTTTCTGAGTTACTGTTTCAAACTGAGTATATTCTCATTGATACCTGCACATTCTTTTATATATTGAAAAACTCATCACGCTAACAATGCAAAACATATTCCTTGTAAAACAAAATAATCAATTCTGATGTCAACTTTTACAGAAGGACAGATTTTAAACAGTATACAGAAACTGCAGAAACACAAAATAGTTAAAGCCTTGGTTTTGATATACCTTTCATCATCCTCTATTATGAAGGCAAATAGGTAATCCAGCTCTATAATGCATTGATAGACATATAGATATACACACACATACACCAAATACATATATATTGAGTAAAAGAAATATTTCTGTAAAATAATTAGGCATCCAATACTGAAGATTTTGTCAAAGGAATACATTTGCTTTTTAACAAGTCAAATCATATTCTACCAAGGACCCTTTAAAATGTGTTGGATTTTGATCAGCTCAGAAATCAATCCTGCTATAATTGCATAGCCAGATGAACAGGTGTTATGATCTGGGTCTGTAACCAAGGAGGAAATAGAACCTAAAAAGTATCCTCTAGGAAAAAAAAATAAAATAAGGTCTCATTCCAAGTTGAAACAACCTCCAAACTAAGTTGCAACGATAACCTGATTCAATCCAAATAAAGCATAAATGAGTTCCGTTGTGTAAGATATAGCAGATATATAAAAAATGACTCGTGTTGTTATCTTAGTCATGCAGTTGCATAGCAACAAGCTCAGTCTGAATGATCATTCCTTTATTAGCTTTGTGAATTATCTTACAGCTAGAAAGTGGATATTGGAGAGAATTTATCCTGAAAGAGGATTGAGAGCTTCATGTAGGCTGACATACTATAAAGCAGAATGGAAACTGGGCCAAGTAATGGAAATCAAAATAAAAAAGGTTTTAAATTAAAAATGCTCTGTGCATTCAAGCTGGCTTCTGGGGTGTTTATGACTAACACCAAACCTGACAATATAGCTGGACACCATTGCCCCAGTGGAGTTTGGATTACACTGTGTGATAATGCATGTTCATGCATATTACTTCTAATATAATTGGGGAAGGGGTCACCAAAATCAGGAATGGAAAAGACAGATGGTTCATCTTCCCCACACCATTATAAATCCAGAACTGCATGTTTTCTCTGATGGTTTGCTGACTAAAATATTTCCTTACTCAAGTATGTCACTCCAGCAATGTTAAAACAAGCCCCTGTCAGTACGCTTGTTTATAGCTCTGTCCCTTGCACTATACTGTACAATTATTCTGGCTTTATTTAAGCATAGTCAATGAACTCAGCTGTTGTACCAGCTGAAGAGTTTGAAATGTTGCTAAATTCATCAAAATAAGTCAAGGGAAATAAAGAGGAAGAAATTAGCTTTTTTTATTGTCATCATGTCTCCCATTGCTGCATTTTCAAGTAACAAAGCTAGTATACTATAAGCATATGACTAATCTGAGGTCACAGACTTTCTTTTTACCTTCTTTGCAGCAGTGAAGGGAAAAGGGTATACAGCAGTGCCGAATAAAGTTGCACCTTGTGCCATATTTAGTCACTTATTAAAGTGGCCTCATTTACCAACGTAAATGAGCGCTATCAGCTCTTATTACCCTCAGGATGACTTGTGGATGCTCTTGTGTGTCTGAAAAAGCAGGACAATTTTATACTGTTAATTAACTGAGGACAAATGTGCAGCTTTAAACACAGAAGCTGGATGACTTCATTTAACTCTGAATTACATCAGTCTTACAGTAGCTGTTCCTCCATGGAATCCGAGGCAACTAGACCACTCTTAGAAGAGACTGGTGCAGGTGCTACAACACAGACCACATTCCTTGCATGTAAACTAGATTTTATTCTTCATTTTAAATAAGGAGAGCCATTCCCTTCCAGTTCTCAGAATGCACTTGTGGGAACTGAAATGTACAGCTGGATCAAAAATAACTAGTAATACATGACATTGTAAAATATCCACACTTCAAAGCTAGCTGGAATCCTACCAATGTACAGTGATGCAAACCCGTTTCCTCCCCCACGTCAGAACCCATCAATTAACTTCTCCTGAATATCTGAATGTATTGCAAATCTGGAATTTTACCTCTCCTGTGCCCTAGGGATTAAAGGTGGATTCTGCCTTCAGCATCCTCACAAGCAATTCAACAAAACTTTTTCTCAAGCATCCCTGCCACTAACTGTCACTTCTGCCACACAGTACAGGAAAAAGAGACTTCTCAGACTGTTGATGTCCCAAACAACTGGCAGATTTAGAAGTCAAAAACAAACCAGTAAAATCTGCACAGAAGCCCACAGGCAAACGAACTTTTATGAACCTGAGTTTCTAGATGCCAAGAAAATCACTCATCCAAAGTGTGGCAGAGTACTATGTTAATAAAAAACCATGTGTGACAGGGAGTATATATCCCCCCCCCCCACCCCCCCCCCCAAAAAAATAGCTGTATTTTGCAAGAAGCAGAGAGTAACAACTGGGCAGCAGCAACCCCTCTGATAACCTGGGGATATGAATCATAAAGAGTATATGAGTTGCATTATTTCAACAGATCCCAGTTACTGGTATTTCAAGTCCATCCAGATACCAGACTGATGGTTCTCATAGTGGGGGCATCTGCACTTTAGGGATAAAGATAGGCTGCATTAGCATTGCAAAGACACTGCCTCTGTTTCCTCAAAAGCATCCTCAGAAGACTTAAGTTGTAAACAAAGCATTAATGAAGGAAAAGGAGGCAAGACCCAACTGTCGCTGTTTGTCTGTCACTATACAAAAACCAACCAAACGAAACCCAAACGGATATGAGTTTATTTCCTGGCTGACAGGATAGTGAAAACTGAGCACTAACACATATAAAGCAGATCTTTTATCAGATGTACACAACTAATACTGAGACTTTCAAAGATGGGGAGAGAAGAGAAAGAAGACCATAAAGGTAACCTCAAATTCTACTGAAGAGTATTACCATACTTTTAACACTTCATGTTCCAAAGGAGTGGAGAAAGTTCTAAAATAAAAGTCTCCCACTCTCTGGAGAACATCATTAGCCCATCATCTCCTGACCCAGCACCAGCATGGGGATAGAAGTGTTCCAGGGATGTTTCTTTAAAATCCTTCTTCATACACAAACACATACTCAAAAATCCTACCATGTACCAATGCTTATCTGAACACCAAACCAACAGGTATTTTTCTTAAGTGGGGACGTTGCAGTAGCATTAGCTAAAATCCAAGCAAATGTATAGTTTATTTCTAAGCCACAACTATCTACAATGATGAAACCAACCAGAAGAGGACGAGAGTTTGATTGCTGTGGGCAAAGCAAATTTAAAGTAAATCACAATGATGTGGCCTGTTAGAAAATCAAATTGAGAAAACATTTAAGGCTGCATATTTCAAAAAGCCAAGGATAGGTGAGAAAGTACCTGGTATATGAGTGTTGAATGGGATAAATGTGACTGTTTTCTATGCATTATGTCGAGGTCAATTTGTTTGTCATCCAACAGTGTCATTAAAGAGCAAAAAATATGGGTTAGACGTGAAAAGCTAATGGCAGAAAGTACTGGCCACTGATCTGCAGCAGCGCAGACCTTTCCCCTGCATTTTCCCCTTTACAATTGAAACTGCCAAGTCATTATTAATTAACATTGTAATCATAATTCCTGCTTTTTGCACATTCATCATCATTATGCAGCTAATGTGTAGTTTTCTCCTTAAACCTTTCCCATATGTCAAGTCAATCTCCCCAGACTCTTAATTATTTTAATGTTGATCTCGGAATTCCGTCCAGTTTGCAACAGATTTGTGGTTTAATTTGATTTGAAAAATATTCAGAGCTGCCAGCATTCCAAAGAATTAACATTTCAGGTGTCACTCAACTTGCTACCACCATGCTTCCTGGTAATTTATGTGGAAGTAATTATCAGACTTCAGTTTACAGTGAGACTGTAGACTTCAGAAAGAGAAGAAATTAAATGTTGCTGAATGCATTGACACCATTTTTAGAAAAATATTAGAAAAAATCTCTGATACTCGTAAAGGCTTAGATGGGCTGGGGCAGAGGAAGAGGGAGGCCTAGCAAGGTCCAGCTAGAAACACCTACTTAAAGCCCAGTGAATTCAGCGTATCTTTTGTTGCCTTGAGTAGGCCTTCCACATGGCAAAGTCAAAAAAATAAAGACCAAAGCCATTCATCCGTTCCACTCAGTCGTTTTACTTCTAAAGGAGTACTTCATCCCCCCACCTATTTAGACTCTGAAGAACAAACCCTGCAAATATTCCCACCACAGTCATAGAATGCTATAGAAAAACTCTCCTCAATTTTCTTTAGAAGTCAGAAAACAAACCTAGAGCACAAACATGATGGTACCAGATTGCAACACACAATAACAGCCTCACAGACTTAGATTCTCCACCTATTTTGCCATTTCCTTTGGTTTCTAAGCTATTTCTTTCTAAAAGCAAACAGTAGCAAAAAAAAAACCAGCATGACTTGGCTTAAGTGAAAATGAAAAGAAAGGACAACACTGTCTGGAATAGATTCAGCAAAATGATTATGAAAAAAAAGTTACAAAGTCTGCATGCAATTAAAATATGTATGTGAGCACCTAGCTCCGCACGTGGGGGTGGCCTCAGCACTGCCATAGGAAAGGACATGTCTGCTCACGTGGCTGGGCCATGCTTGGAAGAAGTAGGCCACGATTTGCAACATGCCTGATATGCTTTTAATAATTAATCAGTTAAGAATTCACATGTATTTGCTGCCAAAGTACAGTGCAATTGTAAAACCTCAGTGCTGTCAGGGTACATAGCTGTAGATCACTCCTCCTTCTCAAAATAAAAGATGAGAGAAAAATAATTAAAAAAAGAAATACAGAATAGATAATTTACTAAGCTCCATAGATGACAAAATGTACAAATATTAACTCAAAGAATCTGGTTTATATACTAACGCAGTCCATACTTCATATGTCCATTTTACATTCAGCCATTTACCATCCTACCTAGACCGCACGCAAAGGGAGAGTCAACTGAAGACACCATCCTAGGATACTTATGGAGAGCCCAACACCTCCCTCTCCAGTCCCATTAAATGTGAAACATATAAGAGCCCCTGGGGAGGAATTCTCTGGGTGGTTAACATGAGCTGCGCTACCTTCCCCACATCACCTTGTGACTCCCACCCATGGGAGAGGCTGAGCACATCACCCGCACTTCCATCACTTTTACACTGACTGGAAAGCCAAAACAAAACAAAACAAAAAAAAAAAAGAAAAGAAAAGAAAGTGTCCCATGAGCTTGCACAGAAACAGCTTTTAAAATCATCTGGGGCTCAGAAAATCCATGGCTTCTCCAGCCCACAGCATGCATCTTAATATGATCTAGGGAGGATGCACTAAATCTCACAGGGTCTTTCTTCTGTTCTGTTTATGATGGGTTACTTAGACGGGTGAGTGGTCCCGAGGCAGGAAACTTAAAACAGCCTAAATGTGATTTACTCAGCCTAAATGTGATTAACCATCCACTGTGGTAATCAGAATTCCTCACTGTTAGAGCAAGTGTGAGGAAAAAGAGTTCTCATCTCTCATCTTCTCCCTTTTCCATTAAAAAAAAAAAAACCTAATAAAATGGTGCAGGAAAGGGTATGTATTGTGCTGTTCAGAGCTCTGCTACCAGCTGTGGATTACACAGCAGCCTGAAAGACTGGACGTAACACTGGCTACATCCTTGAGTCTAGAAGGAAAACTCTTTTTTCCAGCCAGGAAAACAGCCCACGCATTTTTGTAACCCCAGGCAGAGGAAGCACATAAGTGTTACTATACCAGAAAAATACTAAGACATTCAGATTTAATCATATCTAATAGTGATGGTGTAGCAAACTGCTACACAGAGAAAACTACCCCAGCAGAGACTCATGCCTTTTTCTGCCTCCCTTTCTTCAGCTAAACACCATTACATTTCAGGTTCTGTGAAGCAAAGTGGAAAGGGAATGAGATGATACCAATGCAGGGAAAGCATGGTAGCCCAGGGCATATTTTTTATGCCTTTAATTTGCAGTTTGTGCACCCAGCTGGCATATGGGTGCAGATTAGGACTCATCTCCCCTTCTCATACCTATGATTGATTTCTGAACATAAAAATCAGTCACGAACAGAATTCTGTGTAAATATGGTTGTGACTAACTCAATCTAACCCTGTGAATCTTGCTTCCAAGATGAATACAAATAACAAAATCTGAAATTGATGTCTTCATTACATCCTTTGTTGTGAAAATAAAAACATCATTCAGATCTATTGTAAACCTTGCAATAAACATGCCAAGAAGAAACAGACTGGAGCTGCTTTGGAAGCAACTATATGCTGTCTAAATCAGTCTTTTGTGCCCAGGACTCTGACACAGATAGATAGCACAGATTTCTTTTGAAATGTCTCATACAAGAGAAAAACTCTTCAATGTCACTGATTTTATGTCTCTTTTCTATTTTGATCAATGACTGATAAATTATATATGTGTGCATAGAATGGAACAATAAGACATTTTACATTAGTCTGCCAGCAAACTGTGTGGATATCACTCACATCATAACCTGCCTAATCAAGGTTCAGGTATAATTTTTCAACATCTCCTTCTTGTGCTTCAGCTATCCTGTGCAAACAATGACATATTACTGCCAAGCCCCAGAACATTTTTTTGCTGCTTACTAACATTCCCAAGGATGCGCTTCCAGAGCTTCTGGTCTAGCTTACAGTAAGTCAGCTATTTTATGCGCAGCTATGGTTCCATAACTGGACTTGATTACACAGCACAGCAAAGAACAGTGTGACCTGAAATACATTTTAAAAATTTAACATTTAGTAACACACAGGGTCAGTTGGTGCTTATTTGCCTTATTCTTGTTACTCCTGAACTGGATTAAAAATCTTCCTCTTCTTCAGATTCATTGATATTTCTGCCAGCAAGTTAAACCCAGAACTGTCAATGAGGCAAACAGAGGTTTGCCAAGAACTTTAAATTCTGCAGAAGGCAAAAAAAGGGTTGAATACCTAAATTTAGTTCCAAACACTGGCAAAAAACCAAAGTGCATTGGACCTCCTGTACATGAGTACTGAGAGACTTGAACAGAATTGCATACTATATAACCGCAACAACGGAAATTCAGGAGCCTTCGGTTGTTTTTGTGGCATGCTTGCTGTGGCAAAGTGCCCCTAAAATACTCAGGATTGCCTCTGCACACAAGAGATGTCCCTGTGAGGCTTCTGCAGCATGGTTCTCATGAGTAGTTGGCCAGAGGCATCTTTACACAACCCTTCCGCAGAAGCTGAAAACTGATGCTATCAAAGCCAATGCTTCCAGCTACCTTGAGGAAAACAGAAAAGAGCAATGCAACAGTTATGTCCTACAATACCCACTTTTTGAACAAATTACATAAAACAGAATCTGTCCAATGGTATAAATGTAAACATATTTTGCATATCAGTATTTGAATTGGTTTTTAAATACCATTTCTTTTACAGACATCCTTCCCACTTTTCATTTTTGCCAGATGTAAACACCAGTTTTTTCTATGAACTATGGAGTACATCAACTATTCTGTGCAGCTTCTACAATAAATCCAATTATTAGGACAAAAAAAAAAAAAAAGAGCATGAAAAGCCCAGAAAATTCTGTTACGGACAGTGCACAGCCTTACTTTCACAGATATGCCAACTTAAACACGGTGTTCTTCACAAACCCTTTCAAAAATATCTCCTTAATTTGCAGAGCTCTGTCTCTTTGGTCTGTCATGACTGCTTTTCTCCTTATTGTCTTGCTTTTCTGCTAGACAAAAAGGCTTGGTTTATGCCCTTAACTTCAAGAACTAGTACCGTGATAGCAAGAAAATCGAGCTTAACCAAAATAATTCCCAGCTGTAGTGAATACGCTGTGAACTCGCAATGAACAGTGAGGCATGGTGGGCATGCACAAGAGGTATCTTGATCCTCAAAGTGCAAAGATTTCTATTTGCTGCTTTCTAAAATCATAAAACGTAGATTAAACTGATAGAGCAAATGCAAAGTTGCCTGAGACAGGCTGAGATCCCTAAACACACTTCACTGGCCTTGATTCTGTGTTCGGAAAATACTTTTCTTTCTCAAGTCCTAGGTATCATTTGTTTAGCTGAAAGTCATTAAGTCTCCACTTCAATTAGAAATAAACAAACAAGCAAAGAAAAAAAAAGACAATAAAGGGAAGTATAATGGTTTTTTCTTGTAAAAAACTTGCTTTAAAATACCACAGCATGCTGTAAGATAAAAATCATGCATATAAAAAGTCAGCTATACCCAAGTATAACAGCCTAGATTAAACCTCTTGGTCTGACTACAGGACAGTAAAGTACTGTCATTAGCATCATACTCCCTCCCACTGTTATTTTCTTAGAATCATGGAATGGTTTGGGCTGGAAAGGACCTTAAGATCACCTAGTTCCAACCACCCTGCCATTGGCGGGGACACCTCACATTAGGTGATGTCACCCAAGGCTGTGTCCAACCTGGCCTTGAACATTGTCACAAATGGAACATTCACAACTATCTTGGACAACCCAGTCCATTGCCTCACCACCCTCACAGTAAAGAATTTTTTCCTCATCTCTAACTTGAACTTCCCCTGTTTAAGTTTGAACCCATTACCCCTTGTCTTATAACCACAGCCCCTTGTCCTGGGTTCAGCAGTAGCAGTCATTTTTCTCCTTCTTGGTAGCTGGTGCAGTGCTGTGTTTTGACTTTCGGCCTGGGAGCAGAGCTGATAACAATGATGTTTTGGTTTGGCCAAGGACTTTGTGAGCCTCATGCTCTGCCAGGGAGGAGGGGAAGCCGAGAGAAAGCAGAGACAGGACACCTGACCCAAGCTAGCAAAAGAGGAGAGGTATTCCATACCGCGTCATGCCCCGGATGTAACTGGGAATGCCCCAGAAGTTCTGGTAGACTGCAGGGTTGGAGGAGGTATCAGTCGGTGCTTGGTTGGGCTGGGGGGGGCGAGTTATCGGTTGGCTGGTGGTGAGGTGTTGTATTCTGTTCCCTTGTTATTTCCTTTATCATTATTATTATTGGCGGTAGCAGTAGTGGTTTGTGTTATACCTTAGTTACTAAACTGTTCTTATCTCAACCCATAGGAGTTGCATTCTTTTCGATTCTCCTCTCCGTCCCTCCGGGAGTAGGGGGAGGGAAAGGGGGGGGGGTGAGTGAATGAGCTGTCTGGCTGGGTTTAAACCACGACACCCCTGATGAAGAATCCCTCTGTGGCATCTTTTTAGGTTGCCTTAGGATACTGGAGATCTCCATGCAGCCTTCTCTTCTCCATGCTGAGCAGACCCAATTTACTTAGCCTGTCCTTATATGGGAGGTGTTCCAGCACCCTTATCATCCTCACGGCCCTCCTCTAGACTTGCTCCAACAACTCCATTCTTATTTTGCATTGATTTATTAACATACACATTTTTCAGCAATGTTCTGTAAACACGGTCAGTGTTTCTACTGCACAGAACTTTTCCCTGATTCTCAGAACAGAGCAAGTTTCTTAAACAGAGAGAATGCTAAGCAATCTAGTAGTTCAGAACTTCCATAGACTCCCTGTTAAGAGCCGCACTGACATACCCTCCCTACTACTATTCACTTTACCTCTTTGATTTATATCTGGGCAAATGGATGCACATGGAATTTTCCAAGATCAGGAGCCTTAATAGATGGCAAAACCAGCAAAGAGCAAAGCATATGCTGAGGAATGAAAAACCTATGGCAGTCTTCTATACAGATATATACACGTGCCACCTGCTTTAATACAAGTGCTATAAGGTAAACGCTCTCAATGTCGCTCAGACAAATTAAAAGAAGCACAAAATGCCATTTACTAATCAAAGCACATGACTTTAAACGTATACTGTGTTTCCTTCAATTTTTAAAACATAATTGACCTGTCACTCACTAGTTGTTCAGTGGAAATATCATACAAGCGTCTCATAAGTCTACTCACACTTCAATAACTGACCAGTGCCTCCACCAGAGGTACTTACACTAGTCAAGAACCAGAAAAAAAAAAAAAAAGTTATTTTATGACATATACAATGATGTGAGGTTGCCATTCGTGGAAATGCTACCAACCAATAGGCACTCCATGCCCCTCAGTGTCCAAAATTCACTGTAATTTAACTCCAGAAAAGCTCCATGTCCCAAATGACAGCTAGTGGTATTGCTCAGACACACAGAGAGTGACTGCATAATTTACAGCTCATCTGGCCTAGTAGGTCTTAAGATTGAAATCTTATGAAACTATTTTGCTGCCTTTTGCATTAACTTTTCCCACCTTGATGAAGGGGAAGCTGGAAAAGAAATCATTTCTTCTGCCACCCATCAGGCTGATTTCACAGGAAACTATTATTTACAAATGTGAAGCCAAACTCAGTTTGCAATGTGATATCTGTAATGGATTTCCAACAAGTTTTACACCAGTTTGACTGTCCAGATATCCTGAACTACACTGAATTTCACAACAGTACCTTCCAGCAAATCCAAGGAATGCAATGTGCAGAGTAGCACGAAATACCTTTATTTATAGGCACCAAATGCCCTCATGAAGTTGCTTGCCATGGTTTATCATTTCCAGAGTTCAATCAGAACAGCTAGTTAAGGGAAGCAAAGCAGAAAAAGTATCACAGTGATTTAGATAAAGTCAGTCCCAAAATAATCCCAACATTCGCACTCAGTAGGTAGTGAAACAACTGCTTCACTCAGCTGAGAGTAAAGTGACCAGAAAGATGCTGGTTGCTTCAGAAAGAACATGCTGCAAGCAGCCAATAACTTGGTCCTTCAAGAACTGGACTGCAGGAAAATAGTGCTCACCAGTGTATATGAGGTGAATGTCAAGTACAGGTAACACAGTAGGCACAAAAATCACACATAATGTGGTTTCAAATCCATCTCCCCAAGTGCTGTGCATGTTTGGGCAAGCAAATTGCGCCGGCTTATGAAGAAGCTGTTTCTGTAGCAAGACATACCATTGATGCTCAAAAATGCCAAGACATAATGAACAAAATTCAATAAATTTAGAAATTAACTTCACAGTGCTATCTCCACATTCTGAATACTCTCATTCATTTATAATCAGCTTCACTGATAACATGAACTCCAAGCAAGTTTCACTGAATAAATATATCCTCTTATGGAAAGAGCTAATGCATTCCTCTGTGCACAGAAATTAGTGGTATTATTTTGTTCACATACATTTTTCTTCACTGAGTGTGCCACATCTTTGAATCATATTCACTTTATCTGTCTAGTAGGAAAAAACATGTTCCTGCTAGGAACACATACAGTCAGCCTGGCTCTGATAAGGAAGGCTGCTTTAAATGTCCAGCATTCATTCCATAACCCTACAATATCTTGCAATAAAAGAAGACTAGAAGACAGAAAATCAGTATGAACCCAACACCTCTTCTACAGCATCCACTGGCAGCAGAACAAAAAGGGGAGATCCAGAGATAAGTCTGACCATGTTGTCCAGAGGCTCAAGGCAGGCAGAGCTCCTGCTCTCTGAACTCAGGATTCAGCTGGGGAGCCTCCCCAGTGAGAGACAGTTCAAATGAGGAAACCGCCACTTCTAATATGCATCAAATTGAATGCTGTCAAAAGTTTTCAGAAGAGTAATCATATTCCAAGTGAAGTTATACTTGTGTGTCACATGAAAACTCAGTAACCCATTGCATTATTTCTGCTTTCTTATTTTTCCCTTCAGACTCCTCCTCCCTTCACCTTTTCCATCAACAGCCAGAACCATGCAGACATATGAGACCACCCAGACAGCCTTACAATTTCAGGCAAACAATACAACATATTAGCATGTTACAGTATCTGGATCCTTGTAATTATTTTGGTGTTTATACTGTTTAACATTTCATGTAGACACTCTGTGGCTCTAACAAAGATTAACTTTAGAAGAATCCCACCAGTGCTTGCATATACCATCATCTTGTTATTTCATTTCACAAATGCGCAGATCTTACCTGTACATGAATAATCATCAATGCGTATATATCCAGTTTTGCAGATGCACATGAAGGATCCTGGAGTATTTACACACATGGTATTCTCACGGCAGTAATGCCGTCCTTCAGCACATTCATCAATATCTGTCAGTAAGGCAAAGAGAAACAGGAGTCAAATTCAGCAGCATCCTTCACAGTCTCAATACACTGCTATTTACTTCTGCCAGTAGTGGTTTAGACTAAAAAGTTACTTAAACAGCAATGCATTTTGGCAAATTTCTTTGTTTTCTCCATAGAACCTGTTTGAAGTGTTTAAACAATAGAATTAACATGAGCTTTCTGTGCACAGCTGTGAGTGGAGACACAAAGAAGATTATATTGGCTTACATCTTTCCTTTTGAAGTGCCTATGATGTTATTTCTATGATTTAAATAAGAACAAAAAAAAACTGGGGTCCTGAACAGCAGACCAACTGCCTCAGCACTGCAATGTCATCCATCACTGTACCTGTATAGTCACTGCAGTCATCAGTATACAAACACACTATTATATGCATAGTATATGCCTTTGATCTAACAGGTGTCATTTGGGAAGAAACTCTAAGGAACATATTAAAACCTGAAGAGACACCTGAACTTATAATAAGCTTCTCTTGGAACTCTAAAGTAGCAAACTGGTAAATTTACTATATATAAACACATAAATCTATGTCTGTACGTATCAACATACATATGCATATCGGTACATATACACACATAGCTGAAAGGAACCTGAAAGAACCTAATTTATATAAAGAACTGCTCTGACAGAAAAAATTGCAACTTGATAAAATACTCGTTGGGGTGGAATACCTGCTGCAGTACAAAGTCATAGAGCAAACTCCAGACATAAATCACTGTAGGTAAGGAATTCAAAACCTGTTTGGTTCTGTTACTCTCTTGGGCTGCAAAATTAGATGCATTTCTTGTAGCAGGTTATATATCAATGATAAGACAGAGAAAACACCACAAATAACAAAAAAAAAAAAAAAACAAACAAACCAACAAAACCCCCTGCATATGATTATTATGTTGTAAAGAAGAAAGCTATATCAATTTGGTAGTGCTTAGTAGCAGGCTCTTTCTGTAATACCGATGATAAAGACAGCATTTCTGAGGTGCTCTGCACATCTACTTATATTGTCATACAGTGTGCCACTGAACCTTGGTACAAAAATATATTAAAAGTCAAAAAGGTGGATTGTTGGCTTCTTTATTTGTCTGGCTTTTTCTTTCCTGCTCATCAGTTTTTATTTCCTCCCTGTTTTCAGTGATATTTACAGCTTCCAGAGTTGAAAATAAAACCCCTGGATGAAAAACTGTTCCAGAGTCTGGTGACTGTTCAAAATAATAGACTGGATGTATAAACTCAAATTAAGGTTGACTTCTTAATGCTGTGATGCTAAATGTCAACAGTGTTAACTCCTGTACTTCTGTTTAGGTCATACGCTTGTCTGCCATTTCTTCCTCTCTTCCCAATGTCTTTAAATCAATAGCTACTTGACAGCTGTACTCATTGCTTGCTTATCTGCTTTCCTTTATATTTCCAGAATAAAATTTGCCTTTCAGTACAAAACAATGAGATACACTGAATGTTAGCAATTCCACAGAAATTTCCTAATTTCATTCAGTTTTAGAAAAGCTTCTATTTCCCCGGTTTCTCTGTCCAGTGCAACTGTTCTGCTGGATTTTGCTGGAGAAGCTGTGGGCACTTGGCTACGAACAATGAAGGTGTCCACTCACTGAGCGAATGCTCAGGGTGGAGAGCCCAGTCCACTTTGCACAAATTCAGTTCCTTTGAGTTTCAATATACTTCAGCTGGTTTCCTTCCCTTCTTTCCCTATAAGCTCTGCTGGCATGGAAGAATCATAGCTTTAGCAGGGTGCTGGTTCAGAAAAGTTAATTTTAAAACTTACCTACACCAATAAAAGTCTATTTACAGTGGGCACAGTGAGCATACTAAGGCTCAAATCACATTTTGTGAGAGCCATCTACGAAAGCAAAAATAAAAGTGAAGCTATCACAAGACTACCACAGAGGCAGCTGGTTTTGCACAGAAAGTGGGAAATGGCACAGATCTCCTGATGCACAGATGTTCTGTAGAAACATAAATGCAGAGTTCACAAAAGCAGCCAGCAGTTACAACATACGCCTCAGCTACTAGCACAGACTTGTGTCTTTCATAATTCTAGTTCACAACTCCATATTAAATTAATGGTGTTGATTTGTATTTATATAACAACATCAGTTTTCCAGTAAATTAGAGACCTTATGTTCTCGATGTCAACAGACTGCCTAGGAGCCAGCACTCTCAGAAAATTCTACTTAAAGATCCAAAGCCTCAAAAGCATTAAATAGAACTTTCTGAAAACTATATCAATTATTGCCTTGGCATGTAAATACCCACAGGAGACCCAAAATGCTAATGGTTTTCATTTTGCAGTGAAAAACTTAAAGCCAGAGCCACTTTTATTCAAACCTCCTAATTCAGAAGTGTTCAAAATAAAAGCTTTCATTTTGCCAACATACCACACATTGAGATTTTGCAAAATGTTTTATTTTTAGCTCACTTTATTTCAAACCCTCGCTTTTTCAATTGTTACAATAAACAACCAACCAGAAACAAAAAAATCCCACAAACAAGACACCACAACGGATCAGATGACCTTTGAAGTGTTTCATTTGAACAAATCTGATAATATTTTTTCTCAAACTGATTTGCAAAGACATTGTCCACAGTTTTTAAACCCTCACGGGAAATCAGAACTCTTTCCCACCCAGCTCTCTAGAAAGGCTACATAGAATGCAAAGGAAATAAGGTGATTATTACCGCTACTGTCACATTATTATATTACATTGGCACCTAAAGACCTTAATCAAGCATCAAAACTCCACTGCTCTACACTGTGGTTGCACAGCTGATAAGCTGCTTTTACAAACAGTCTGCAACTTTAGCAATAAATCATATTGCCACTGGACACAAAAGATAATTAATACAAAAAGCGTAAAGTAGCAGTCAAATGACAACTAGTCACACCACATCAAGTACACTATGTGAATCCATTCCCTCCTTAGCACTCCATATGCAAGCTTTGTATACATTATGTTAAGGTATTACACATCAAGGAAGACTGAACTGGGGCAAGGAAAAAGCCCAACATCTGTTCTCTTTCAAAGCTACCAAAACAGAAGCCTTTTCATCTTGCTTACTGGTTGAAACACTGGTGTAGCTTTTTATCCACCTTCAGATACAAATGCACTAACTACAACAGAAAACCTGATGCATTTCAATATCTAAGGAAGACTACAACATTTATCTTCATTTTCTCCTGCCAAAAAGCCTAGTTAGCATATTAATGCACATTAATGTCTTACTGTTTAGTCAGTAAGATGCTAAAATCAGTTCAATAGGATGAATGCACCACTCCAATGGCTCTACACAGTCAACAATAAAGACTTGTGTGCTTGAAGTTTGTGATGTGATACTGAGCCACCAGCTGTGATGTACAGACAACAATGTAGTCATGGAGATCATCAACCTGCTTTATTCCCAGTGGAACAGACAAAAGAGGCATCTCTGGGAAAATTGGTTAGTGCAAAAGTGTTTGGAATCTGCACTTCAATGATTTATTTATACTTGCAAAAACATCAAAACTGAAAAGTCTTCCTTTATCCCCTCAAGCACTCAAACAAAATTTATGCAAAACATATAACCCAGGAAGAGTTTCCCTCTACCCCTTCCTCCTGCACCTTAGTGAGTTTGCTTCCCTAGAGTGAAATTCACAGTTATGTTTTACAATCCCATTAGTAAGAAAAGATCTTGACCTGCAATCTACACATCATTGTTGACCAAAGCCTCATGCTAACAAAAAAGCTTCTCCTTCAGCCTCACTATCCATCATTGCCTTTATCCACCACAAAAGCCTGCCAGAACAAATGAGTCTGGTACTAAGTCAGTAAATCTGGGCTGTAAAGAAAGGAGGCCGTTTCCAGAACTATACGGATAGTGTCCTGCCTCCATCCATTTGCTTTAAAACTCAATGGTATCTAACATCAGTGATCTCCCTGATCACACTTAACAGTGGCATATGGTGAGCAGGGAGATGCTCTTGCAGGATTTTTGTAATATATTAAATACCTAAGAAGAGAGCAAACAGGAGCATAAAAAGCTTTATTTATAAATAAATATTTAATAAATGCCTGAACAAAAGTAGAGCAGATTAGGCCTACAACTTCAAAACAAAACAAAACATAAAACCCCACATTTTTTATGTTAATGAAAGGTTCTGTCTTCACAGCCTTTAAATATGAAGCCCTATATTTACCCACTGAAGACGTTAATGGTTTTCCACCTGTCCCACACAACATCACCAGCAAACTTCCATCCTGACCTGAGGGCTTTACTGCTAAGAGCAAGGGCTTCATTTATCCATCATTCCTGTGAATCTTGGGCCTCTCTACTGGGAATCCCAAGGATGGATGCCAGTTAACAGTTGCTGTCATAAAGGATCTTCAGGCCCTTATTTTTATTTACTGACCTGACTCACACAGAAATAGACATGCTGGGAAAGGTTGAGACTTTCTCATCTGGTCCCTGATCTGAAGGGCATCACAAAATCAGCAGATGTTGTTCATCCATTAGGGGAATGAAAGAGTCACAAACAGTTACCGATCACAGCAACCAATGCAGTTGAAAAAGGTAAATATGGATTGAAAAGAAACACAACCTGCCCTGGACAGTGTCACAAAGGAAAAGAAGTTCTGTCCTTTTTCTTTCTGTTTTCTCTCTAGTGGCAATAGCCCTTCTTTTCTCACCTTCCTCTGACATCAAGCTTCTCTGCCATTTTCCTTCCTCACCCACTTTCTACCTGAGTAAGTTTGGTCCTCCCTCCAATCTTCCTCACCTTGTCTCTCTACCCGTCTTCAACCCATCTCCTCAACAGCTCCTCCTCCTCAAAAAAAGGGTAGACTACAACATTGATAACCATGATAACCAGCTTATCCATCTGTGAAAGTATTGTTTTGTTTTCCTTTCACCACCAAACACCTTAATTCATCCTCAGATTCTTCCTTCCCAGTTGCTCAAGTGTTTAGCTCATTAAAACTCCCCAGACTATTGGTCCAGTAAGAACGGAGTAAGTAGGCTCTCTCCCACTTCCCTGACCGTATTTCCAAGCTCATATTCTCTCCATACTCTCTTCATTTCCAGCTACAGTGTGGTTTCAGTTCATCAAGTGCTTTAATTTCCACATTATCTTCCTATGCATCTGCTCTTGCCTATACCCTTTCTTATTTCCTGTCTAAGAGGATAAAATATGTCCAGGCACTGGCACAGCCCTCACTCCTTCTCTTCCCACTACTATTTCTAGGCTTTCCATCACTAGGCAAGCCTAGGGTTTAACTACTACTGCTACTCCAGTCAGTCACAAACCAGTCACTGCACTTTTGTTTTGCTTTGCTCTCTTAAATCAAGTTCAGCAGTTTTTCCAACCGACGTATTCCACAAAGGATGTTAGCAACAACTTTACTCAAAATTGTGTATTTGCTCTGAATCTTCTGCACCATTTATTCCAGCTGACTGCACCACCATAGATGTCAGCATCACTCATACCCTCTATAGATAATCTTTGACTTTCTTCTCTTGATATATATATATAGCCCTGTGCCTTTAGTGCTACCAATTACCAATAGCCAGTAAAAGCCTAGTTCCAACAGTAAAATTACCGAGTGGTCATATGTATATGATCTACTTCTGAAACTGGGGGAGGTTTAGTTGTTTGTGGGTATTATTTTTGCCTACCTTTCTGCAGTTGTGTATCCCTCCTCCCTGAAAAGAGAAAAGCACTAAAGACTAATGAATCATAACATAGCTAACCTTGTGCACCTACAGCAAGAATACACCCCATGTATTGAGTTAAAACATACAAAAATAACCTCAAGCATATACAAAGAGCAAGGAGAAAAAATAAAATAACCTTCAACCATGTGCTCTCAGAAAAGAATTTGGGCCACTAACAACTCACTGTAGCAATGCATAGGGATGGAAGAGAAAATGGGCAGCTACACGTGTCTATTGATTTTTATTGAATTACTAATGGACCTTAAGAGAAACTGGGTGAGTTGTATTATAAGTGTTAGCACCATTGTAGTTGAGATAATAAGAGGTTGTTATATCTTGACTAGACTCCTAAGCACGAATTAGACTAAAAATAAATTATAATTATTGGATCTTCACACAAGGTGTGTTTTTTCCTTGCCCATAACTAAACTGCATAGGTAACACATACACAGATTATACACATCCTGGTGCTTGTCCCTTCACTTTATTTTAAATCTCTGATCTTTGCTTAAGTTTGTGATTTCTCTGTCCATCTCCTGCAGTCTGAGAGGGGGCTACTGGGACACAAAATACTCTTAAAATAAAAGCAAAGTCACTCAAGGTCTACATTCCTTGACAGAAGCTCTATATAGCTTTGAAAGGATGCAATACAACATTACAGCACTTCAAAAATATCATTTTTTAACAGTACAAAGAGCTGTTTTTATTTCAGCTTGCCCCAGTTTTTGGAAAGGAAGACAGATTGTTGAGATAAAACTGTCCTTGTTAAACATGCAGCAGGAGATACTGTTCAACAGCTACCCATGCAAGTGAGACTCTTGGAGGAAAATAAAATCTTCATCTCAGTCTCATGAAAACATCACTGGACACCACATACATTACGTAGTTTATATATATATATATGTATATATATAAAATATAAATATATATATATATATAAAAAAACTTAGGAAATTTTTTCAAACAAATATTGCTTGCCATCATGTAATGTTTTATTTGGCAAACCGCATCTTCTTACTACTTAATATCTTATAATTAATGCATATGGTAGTGTATACATGATAAAACAAGTAATTATATATAGCTATCTGTCAGACATGAAAGCATCCTGGGGCGCCTTTCCTTAGGCACCAAATAACTAGTGTGATGTACCGGCATACCGAGAATAAAAAGGATGTTGTATATGATTAATTAGTGAATTCTAAAAATCAGGCTTACTGAGACTCCAATTCATGATCCATCCATCCCCCTTCAGCACAGCACTCAGTTAGAAATAGGTCTTCACATTTGAATTGCAAAATAATCTCTTTTTTTTCCCCCCATTTATAACAGCTTCTCATAATTTTGAACTGGGAATGTCAAGAATTTAGAAATACTTGCCACTGTTAGTGTTTTTGTTTTCCCCTATTCTAAAAGGGGAATAAGGAGCATTTATGTTTTTATACAGAAATCAGAAATATGTATCAGATTCTTCTTAGGAAGAGGCAGCACAGATTGTACTGCACATGGGTATTTTAAAAGCCCTTGCTGGAAGACAGATGCACAAATAGTACCTGTAAGCTGTGGTAAGACCCCTGTGGGTGGATTAGACTGCATTTGGGGTTTGAGTAGGAGCAGCACATTCCCGCAAGCTATCCATTAGACTACTGCCTATTCTACAGGAACAAGTACCGGTATCACAACTCAGCTGTCTCTCCAATGGTGCCACACTACTTAGAGGAGCATAACAGATACAGTCACTGTGGCTGCTATTGCTCTGCCGTCTTCATAAAGGAATATTTATTTTAAGTCTGGTTTGGTTTAATGCCAGGCATTTCTGTGTTTTTGTTACAGCTCTTGGGAGCCAGATTCCACATATTGTTAAGGCATCGCACTTCCAGACCGAGGTTTTTAAATTATGAAAGAAACTCAACAAACTGCCTGTAAGTACTTTTTTCAGCACAGTGACAGCACCTAATTCTTTCAGTAGCCCCCTCCCAGCTCCTAGTGAAAACCGAAAAGGAAAGAAAACAAGACCAAAATGAAGACTTTAGTTTCTTTTCTTTTTTGCTTTCAGGTTGCTGACTTAAGCAATTTGCATGAAAAAATTCATCTTAATTTCCCATTTGAACCAAAATGCAACGTATGCTTTTATTGCTGTGGAAAAGGGCTGCTCTTGGTACAATAAAGCATCTCCTGGCAGCACAGAGGAGTTTAAAAGTTTCCAAGAGGAAAATCCCTTTATATGATTAGTTCCAGCTTTTTTTTATCATAGTAACACAACTGTCTGTCCTGGGTATGGGTAGATGATAGAATCAGTGTGAACATACTGCCTGTAGAGGTAATTAATATCAAAGAACACTGAATCACATCCTGCAATTTGGACACCTACAAACTATCCCACTGCTACAGGCGGCCGTACTATCTGTACCCCAGTATGCATTGCACTCTATGAAGTGGTGTCAGGGATACTACTTGCACACTTTAAGTTAGGAATATGCTTCAGTATCTTCCTGTGTAAGCACCATGGCAGAGAAGGCCCACTCTGACAAACTGGCACATTAGAAGTGGCTTGATATTTCTTCCTATTTAGATTTCTCAGTAACATAATGATGGAAATAAGATGACACTGCCTTTGCTGAGAAAAATTATTAATAATTGATACCATATTAATGCCATTTAATATGAATGGTTAATTTTAATATTAATAATGTTTAATTACTTTTTAATAGAGAATTGGAAATAACATTCTGCCCTCCTGGAGTGAAAGTTTTTCTTTCTGCTTGATTAGTTTTTCAACACAACCCAAAAATGACAAAGTAATGACTCAAACACTGCCAGCTGATGGAGATGGAAATCTTCATTTTTTAGCTATATGTGCTACTATTGGCACACCACACTTACAAAAAAGAATTTATGTATGAAAAGAGAAGCTTGGATAACCTTCCCAGTTTCACAAAACTGACAGCACTGCAGAGCTCCTAAGTAGGACTCTCACGCAAAATATATGGTGCATAGCTAGCAAATAGCCCAATACTGGTTATTAAAAACCCAGAGGACTTAATAGAGTAATTTTTAATACTCTGGGATTTATCTCCATTACAGAAGTCTCTATCTCACTTATGCTCTTCTCAATATTACATTTGCTTCAAGAAGAAATATATTGTTGATTACTTGGCCAATATGCTGCAACACATATCCTACTGCAATTTGATTATTACTGCTTCTCTTCTGTAAGAGTTTTCTTAACTGCAATCAGTAGAAATCAGACTTATTCTGAAAATATACTTTACTTTTGTAATCCAGTAGTTAAAAACAAGATTAACAGTAAGATTAACAACAGATGGTACTAACTAGGTAAGTGAAGATGTGCAATGCTTTTATTGCTGGGGAAGAAGGCTGAAGAATGCATTAGTATTTTTACCAGAAGGCAGGGATAAATTAGTAAATCTTTCCAAGCAGAATGCGAATATACAACTCTGAGCTAAGGAAAACCTGATAGGGTCCAACAGAGTGGCACTTCCAGCATGCTTCAGATATCTACTCTGGAAAGAGACAATTCATCCTCTAAGACTGCCTACTTCCTTCTACTGATGATGACTCAAATCAAGCCAGTTTATTCAAAAGCAGATTTATAAACTGTCCCCTCAAGGGACAATCGTCTGCGAAGCTGATGCAATTCTCAAATGTAGATGAAGTCACTCAGTCTTTGGTCTCATTTACGCTGCTGTGCTTGAAAAGGGACAAACATAGCAACAGCAGAGAAACTAGAAGAGTTAGGAGGAAAAAGGGTATATTGGAATGATAATGGTTTCAGAAAAAAACTGTTTAATAATATTATATGGTCCAAAACTGTTAAGATAAGTTAGCTAGGTTGTGTACTGTACAACTAGTATAACTAAATTCCCAAATCAGAAAATAAACATTACGGTCCACACACCATAAGAAATAAATTTGTGATGTGGTTGACCCTGGTCAGCAATTCAGCACCCACCAGTCGCTCACTCACTACCCCCTCCAGTGGGATGGGGAAGAGAATCAAAAGAGCAAAAGTGAGGAAAAACTCATGGGTTGAGATAAAAACTGTTAATAAGTGAAGAGGGAAGGGGGGGGGGGGGGAAGTGATTCAAAGGCAATCACTCTCCAGCTCTCAGCAACACACTGATGTCCAGCAAGTCTTCAAGCAACAGGCACCTTAGAAAAGTACCCTGTTTTTACTGCTGTGCATGATGTTGTATGGTCTGTGATATCCCTTTGCTCAGCTGGGCTCAGTTGTCCCAGCTTTTCCTTCCCAATCTCTTGTCCACCCCCAGCATACTCACTGCAGGGAAGTGAGAAACAGAGATGGCCTTAACACTGTGCAAGCACCGTTCCACAACAGCTAGGACATCCCTGTGTTATCAACATTGTTCTAGTCACAAATCTAAAATATCACAAATCTAAAAATCACAGCACCACACTGGCTGCTATGAAGAAAATTTACTCCACCCCAGCCAAAATCAGTACATGATGTAAAACAGCCTCTGCATCACACAAAACCCTCTTGATAAAGAAACAAATCACCTGTTTTTCTCAGCTCATGTTCAGTCCTGGTGCTTACAAGATTACTGCATTCTTCTGTCTTTTTTCTTGAGCCTACTCTCCTCTCTAATGAGCAATCCTTGGCAACACCTCTGAAGTGAAATCAGAGATAGTCGAGTGCTACTCTTAAATCAGAAAATCAGGCGTCAAACAATCCTTCCAAGTGCAGTCTCCAAAGGGTACAAGTAACACCTCCTTCTCAAACACTTCTTTTGAGGACTGCCAAAAGTGCATGACACTGTGCATGAAAACAGCTTAGGTTCAAGGAACTGAAAAGAACGCCTAAATCTGCCACCAGCAGGCTATTTGGAAACCAACCATATTTTATATATGGGTATATTTCATTCCTCTAGATGTATCAGAATATCTTAGTAGCCAAGAGTAACAAATTCCATCCTTCAAATCTTTTTCAGCATAACTCCACCACAAATGCAGTGGGAGTTGAACACGGTCTGAAATATATCCCAAAGGGTGATAATCAGTTTGTGAGCACTCCAGGTGTTGCTTTGGGCAAAACTAATTACACTTCATCAGAACATCTGGTTTTGTAAAGCGTTGATGTTAGGCTATACACCAAGGATGCTATATTCAAAAGCACCTGCATAATCCATACCTAAATTGCCCACAAGCTATCTCAAACTGCATAATAATCTGAGACAGAAAGTAGGTTTCAAAGTATTTGGAATAAGGCTTACAGCAAATAAACAAAGGAATCCCAATGTTCTAAGTGCTGTTTTTATGCAGTCCTTCAAGGGAAAACTGAAAGTGACATAAATATTAACAAATATTCTTATTATGAAACAGAAAGGTATCCATCATAACAGTATCCAGAGACATCACGCAGCTTTGGGAAAGCACCGGTTCTTTCTAAGACAGAAGCCAAACTCTTCCATCATTCAGATGAAATACATGCAGTTTTTCCAGACCCACACTGAAAGCAGCCTTGAATATTTTTATTTTTGCTCTTCTACCTTATGGAGAAGTTCTGCCAATGGGAGCGTCATTACCTCTGTTTAGTCTTTGAACTCTGACAGTACTGAGGCACAAATTGGGATTGTATTTAGTGAAGTTTGGCTCTAACACAGAATCAAGGCATCCAATTTTGCAAGTGCATCTGAAGTTTGTGAAGTGCAAACATCGAAACAGCTATCATACCCACAGGCTCCAGCCATTACCAAAAGCCTTCTCTGAAAGTCTTTGTGTTAACTCGACATTTCTATGCTTGGCATTGCTCGTAATTAAAGCCACGATACTGGCACAGTGAAGAACAGGTATGTGCTGAGAAAGGCAGGTAGGGACCATTTCAGCCTTTCATGATGAGAGACAGGACTCTGAAAAGACCTGGTGTTACGCTATTGCTATTGTGCCCTTTGCTACTACATTGTTTAATATTGAGGTAAGAGTGTCTTTCCACAGATAAAAAAAAACCCTCAGTGCTCAAAGAGACATTTGGTCTGGAAACAAGGATATAATACTAAATGCACAACTCTGAGGAAACAAGGATATTTCAATTCCTCCCACTCCTGTTCCACAAAAAACAATCCCAAATTTTAATCCCTAACCTTATTTATTTCCCCTCCTTCCAGCATGTCACCTACACACTCAGGGACAGAGAGCCAAGGTCATGTTTGGACCTGTGTATCAAGCATACATAGTTCAAGCACAGTGTCTACTAGCAAAGCTAGGCTGTTTTGCCTGCTGAGTTAGCTTTGCCCTTGGCTGGGAGAACTTCATCTGGCTGGGACCCAATCTCATAAGTTCTGCTCACATGGGCACATCTTGCTAATAGGACTTACTTCTGTTGTCTCCAATGTAAGCAACTGCTCTTGGATCAGGCCTCAAATCATACACATTTTTAAGAGATAATTTAAGGCATCCCAGTATAGTAATATATTACATTATTATTTTTATGTAAATAATGTGTTCCCACCTTTTATTCACTTACACGAGTTTATTGAAAGCACTTAAGCAGATTGATAATTATCACCCAGAAACAATGCCATTTGCCCATATAGAAGTAATGGGGCCAAGAAATCTTCTCAAAAAAATCATTATCCTGAATTCAGGTACTGCACAAACTGGTAAATCTACTCATAATACAAATACATCAGTCTTACATATGATAATCTACTTTGTTCTCATCTAAGTATTTCCTAAGTATTTCATCACCAATGCCAATCAAAAAGATGTGTCTGGTTTTTGCTTATGACATGCCTGGCAAGTTTCACACATAGCAACAGACTCTAATTTGAGTGACATGTAGAACACTAAGAGAGCATAACTTGGTTTTTCTGCTTTCTTTCAGCCCAGTAACAATAGAGCTGAAGAAAAAAACCTTCTTAAAGCACCTGATTTCATCATAAGTCCATTGCTTCTGTGACCCCTTAGAATAGGAAATGGCTGATGAGTTCCCAGAAATGAGATCTGCAACCTAAGTTTTAGCATAGTCTCCAGGAGCTATGGAGTGGCTGATGCTGCAACACAGAACAAGCTATACAGCATGTCCTGATGTCAGATGCCTGCTGGGACATGATGAGGAGCAAGGAATTTGCTTCTGCATGATCTTTAGTTCTCAAAACAGGCTTCCACCAGAAGGCTTGCCACAAAGATTAAGCAGAGATGTAAGTGAATTTGAATTAATTACACACTCCTCTCCTGAAAACAGTCATGAATTCTCAAATCTAAATCTACAGATGATTGTTCTCTCTGACATTAATGTAGCTACTAACTCAAGCCGCAGGCATTAACTTTTATAGAATTCAGCCGCAGGAACAGTCTTGAAATGCCTTGATTCATCCCATTTAATTGTGCATTGCCAGAGAACGATCCACATATAAGACGGAGCTGCAGAGTACCTTAAGACTCTACTCACACATGCTGACTTTTATTTAGCAGGCTAAACCTGAACCAAACTGCTTATTAGTCAAAGGCTATCCTGCTTCCAACACTTAAGCTGCATGGTACGAATGGCCTGATAGTACACTAGTATTACATGTTTGCAGAACCAGGGTTTTCAGGAGGAAGAGCAACAGCTAGCACAAAAGCTAAGAGACTGCACAGAGGACTTTGGTTCTTGCTGCTGGAGTGGGGATATGGGTTTTTTTCCCACAGGATTACGCTAGATTGTAAAGGCACAAACTATAAAGGCTTCTCTTGTGATTAAGTAGCTCGCTGCTCCCTGATACCAAAAGAGCAGCTCAAACAATAAATCATTACTCAGTATGATTAACAACACTAGTGTCTAGTCTATAGCATTTACTTACTTCCCGGGGAGAGAATGGGAAAAGGCAGCCGTGAAAAGAGAAACTAAATGTTATACCTATGTGTTATTCAGGTGGTTGACTTTTAGGTTGCCTGAATATCTGAATACTATGAAAAAAAAATAAAGGGAAAATATTTCCTATAGAAGCATGTTTCTAGTTCAAGACCTGAGCCACACCAACTTGCCACTTTGACATTGATCAGATTTTTAATTTCTGTTCTTTTAAGAACTAAATTGAAAAGAGAATTCTTTTTGTTTATTAATAAGCTGCATACCTAATTCATTGCATTTAAGAGGTCTATCCCTTTGACAATTTATGAATCAATACATTCATCCCATGGTAATTTATACAGAGGAGTTAAGCATCTATACAAGGTATTACCTTCACAGTAAGCATTGTCTTCTCGAAGGGCTCGAAAACCATCTCGGCAGCTGCAGACAGCTCTGTCATCTAGGTTTCGGCAGACCGAATGCTCCATACAGCTATGTCCTTCAGTGCAAAAGTCATGGCCTGTACAGAAACAAATATGATTGAGAGTTAAAAAGAATCCAGGGATTTTAAAACATCCCTGTCAAAGACAGTCCTATCTTTTTCTCAGTTAGGTCAAAGAATACCTTTCCATTGTCCATGAGATATAGAAAAATAAATTGTATCAAGCATGAAACAGATGAAAAGAGTAGTAAAGGCCACAAGAACAGACTGTCTCTAGGTCTTCGATTCAATTTCAAGTTATGGCATTGATCTAAGGCAGCTGAATAGGAGGCTTACTTAAATCCCCTTACTGTCTCCTTGTCACTGTAAAGTACTTTTACAGGACACTTCTTAACATTTTTTATTAATTTTTTTAGGACATTTATAAAAGAGCTCAATAGCTTGGACATTCGGTAGCTCATTTACAAGTGGCATCACTTCTTTTCCTACCACTTTTTGTTCCCAGGTGTATTTATAAAATCCTCCCACATTTAACGGAAAGTCTTTGATTAACATTGCCTTGTTTTGCTTTTCTCTTCCCCTTATCTTTTCCTTTCAAGCTCCACTGACTGAATACTCTTCCCTGATTGCGTCACCCTTTCCATTTCAGAGAAATTTATCTTTAAGATCCCCCCTTATAGCCATCCCTATTTCCTAGTCTCCCCCTTGCATTTTTCATTAGTGTCACCATTTTGAATTGTACCTTAATTACAAATTTTTAAGAATCCAAGTTCTTTTGCAGGCTGGAAAATTTAGATTGAACCTTTCAACTCAGTAGCTGTTCAGGGTTTTTTAATTCCTCCTGTTTGCTCTCATGAGAGCTAATGCTGCTCTGCTGCTGAACACCATTAAATCATCCTTTATTATGCTGAATTCAAGATGGTTGTAGTAACTGACTTGAAGCTTCTGCAATTTCCACATTGGTCTATAAAGTCTCCTTCATTGTTTTCCCAAGAATTTCATTTGTTTAAAGCTTCCTTCTTTAGCTGAAGCATTAGAATTGATCAAGCAGCAGTACTTCACTGTTGTTTTCCAGTAACTATTTTCTTCTCTCAAAACCTCCCACAGGAGAACTGGGGAATGTGGGTCAGGCTTCAGGGGACCATGCCTGGTGTAACAGCAACAGCTCCAGAAGGGAAGCTGGAATAAGAGACCTGTGTTGCAGCCTTACAAAATAAAAAACAAGTATTTGTTGACAGTAAGGATTATTATTTTTATCACTACACCTGGCTTCTGTTTCATGTTTTGCTATGAAAGAGCTTCTATCCCTAACTTCACTGAAGCTATGTTAAATGAGCACTTCAAGGACAACGGCGGAGTCTGCTTGGAGGTCAGGTCAGAGAGATGTTCTGCTCTTGGGCAGCTCATGAACAGTACAAAGCAAGATAAACCAAGCAAAACAAGATAAAAGAAACAGAATAGCCCATAAAGGCAGAATGGTTGAGTACTGAGACCCAGAGACAGTCATGATGCAAATGTCAGAGACCTACAATGATATAAGAGGTTGATTTTATTCTTCCCCTCCTTCCTCCCACTGTGCATTGCCTCCCTGTAACCTAGAGATATATTACCTAGGTAATGTTACTTTAACGTTATAATTCACTGTCACTAACACAATGCTGTTATCTAACATAGGACATTAGGAAGCAAAAAGCTTTGCACTTTCACTAGCGTTAGAGAACCTTCAATACTCACTGATGACAGCAGAAGTGTGTGAGTCAAAAGCAACCTCTGGCCATGGCAACATCTACTCTTTGCTTTATTGTCTTCCTCATTGAAGCCCAAGTTAATAACAAAGCAATAGTCTTATTTTTTGATTTCCTGGCCTGGATTGGTTTGTATCAGATTTTTGCATTAAATAGCTAAGAATATACACGTCATCCAGAAAGGGTTAGGGCATTTTTACTGATTTTTTTTGTTATTCTGAAGATTCTCAACACTTCTGTTTCAGCTGTATTAATAAACAAAATACATGCTACTGAAGAATAGGATACAGCAGCTTCTTCTTTAAAGAATAAGCTCCATGGCTCATATGAGACCAAGCTAGCATGGTTCTGGGAGGATAAAATTGTTCAGAAAGCCTTCATCCAACATACATTAAAATTTTCCAGCTATACTAAGCACCAGAAACAGAATTCTTTTCTCTAAGCCACTGAAGATTTTATACAAATTATCATTTAAAAAAATCCTTTTTGACTGCGATAGACTTCAAAACCTGTCTTCTCTTAAGTTCTTTTCTTCTACTTTATCAATTTGCTTGATGTCATTAACCATACCCTTCATGTTTGCACTGAGTAGCATGGAATAAACTATAGATGCACTTGTCTTTACACCAAAGTATATCTAAAATCAGCCCAAGAGTCTAAGATCTTTTTTCATGCCAGGTATCGATTTATCTTATTTATCTACAGAAGAAACAGAGGTAGCCACTTGAAGATGCAATTGCTCATAGCTTTGAAGATACCAGTATTAGTCCAGATCAAAAGAGTGGGCTCAAGACACAGAGCACCTCCTCCACCTCTCTCCTTTCATAAGGATCAGACTAGGTGCAACACAACACACAAAGGTACACAGCATACAAAAACACTCCCCAAAGGTTCTGCTTCTAGATGCAGACTACAACCCCAAAGAGGTGAACAAGTTACTCCAGTCTTGAAATAGCTGCATAGCACCAAGAGCCATCTCAAAGCATTTCAGAAAGATGTTGGTGAGCATGGATATTTCTCCAATATCATTTTCTTTGGACACTGGAATGCATGAAGGGTAAAAATCACTAATTATGTATATGATTTCTTTGAGTTTTCACCCTTTTTTGGCTAAGATGAAACACATTCTCAGAATCTATGCCATTCAACATTTACAAACAATTTTCAGTTGTCACAATGCAGATGTTATCTATTCAGCTTCCCAAAATTTAGTGATCACCATGTGTAGAAGTGTCCTATTCAAAATGATCAGAAAAAAAGTCTATATAATCAGTAAGAACAGAAAACTACAGTGAGTTCATATATATCCTGCTATTACCTTACCTTTACAGATTTTGCAGCAACTGTGAGATAAGGGGATCTGTTGAGATTCTGGGCAGTTCAAAGCTGTACATCTGTCTTTTGGAATACGCTGCATTTTGTGGTTCTGTTAAATTGAGGTAATCAATTAATGTTGTGAAATATGAAAGAAAGATAAATTATAACTTTAATGGAGTTTTAGCATTATAGCGTACAAACAAAAAACTGCCTATGCCAAACTTCAGGTGCCTTTGAAAGCCATTTGACAGGACAATGTCACACAGTAAAAGCATCAGGTACTCTCCTATACTCAAACCTTTTCAAGCAAGCAGAAGTGTGGCAATGGCTCTTGTTTTCTTATCTTAGATGCCAAGCAATTTGCCTCAGAAGTTTCTCTTGAAATTATGCTTGACAGAGTAACTATGGCTTCTAAGAAACTGAAGCAGCAGATTCCACTATCAAGGGTGCTCATAATGAATACTCTAAAGTAGCTGTTATTTATATAGCAAGTAAAATCAATCTTGAATATCTCTGATCTTCACACTGTGGTAGTAACACTGAAGGAAACCAGCACTGATTTCCTGATAGGAAAGAGAGGGCTTCTCAGCTAAGTTTGGATCAGGCATCTGGAAATGTCCAAGGCCCTGAGAATATCTTCAGGCAGTTGGAGCAGGTCACACACAACCATTTCAGCATGACCACAGGAAATGCCTGCCTTAGCAATCCAGATACTGCAGATGTACCACCTTTAGGCTCCCTCGGGCCCTAATTAATGTGTCTTGCAGTGCTCTAGTCATGCTATGGCAAAGACAGAACACAAGGCAAACAACAGCATGCTCCTTAGAGGCATCTGCCTTAAAATCAGAAATCTGGTTACAATATGAGCTCACTGAACTCATGACCCTATTATTTCTGCATGCAAGAAAAGTGCCTAAAATCATGCATATGCCGTTGCATGGGTTATTACTATTATGGAGCTACCATTTAATTTCAAATCCTCTTTTTAAGCATGAAATATAAAGATGAATCACAAACACAATGGCCAGTACCAAAATTACTGCTCAAACTTAACCTTAAACAATTTTGACAAAGAAAGCAACCTTAACCTGGTAATACTGAACCAACCACAGATGTGTTGTACACCAGGACAAGCAAAAGCCAGCAATCCCACAAAATAAATAATTAAAAAAAAATCCTTTGATAGAAATAATATTAATTGTAGTAGTCTAAATTGCATTTAATTCTTTTACACATTCTAATAGATAATTTTTTATTTACTTGTTCAGTAATAGTCAAGCAGAAAAGCGCATGCCTATAGGGAGGCACAACTGCAGCAGTGAAACAAAACAAAAATTCTGTTTGGAATTACATGCAGACAAAAAGGAGAAATTCCCTGCACTGCCTTGATAACATCATTATAAGCCTTCACGCATTAAATCTGTATTTGTGCCTTTCCTATTAAGTTTCTTTTCAGCTGGACTCACTAATTAAATCCTTTTATGGGAACTCCAGCAGTAATAAAATAGTGCCCACCTACGACTTAACTGACCAAACACAGTTTAGAGTATGTGGATTTTCTGCTCTGAATTATCATTCATAATGCTGTGCAGCAGCAATTGTATGTACTTCAGTCCTTGAAAAAGCAGCATTTGAATCTGCCAAAGTTGCTGCTTAATATTTCTACCAGGACAGTCAGCCTGCCCATCAGCAAATTACAATCAACAAAATACGGAGTAGCACAGCCAACAGAGGCAGTTTGTTCATACAGTATTGCACTTGCCAGCCGCAAAAAACACAAGGAAACATCACATAATATTTGATCCCTTCTAACGCAAACAATTCTGTGATTACATTCATGATTCTATAAGTTCTGATGGTTGTTAATTGTATTTTAATTCATCGTAATTGTTAATCCATTGACTAACCATAGAATTCATGTCCCAGGTGTCATGTTGAAAATACAAGCTCACAGTCCTGGGAAGCATACAACCCAAAGTTATTTCTGGTCATCTTTTCCTTTCTCAAAAGGGTTTTAAAGCACCTACTCCAGGTATAAAGCTCACAAAGATTAAAATCAGCAGCAGTAAGACAACAGTCTACTTTGCGTCTATTTTATGAAACACACTTTTTCATAACTGTATGAAAATTTTTTGAGATTTCCAGGAATTGGGAATAGATAGAGGCAGCATGGCCAGAGGAGCCAGCTCTATCTGTGACCTAGAAATGCACATTCAGGTTTCCAACTCCATAGCATGCGGTTCCCTAACCAGAGGGAATTCCTCCCCATCCCTCCACCAGAGGGGCAACATAAGACCCACTGCAACAGTCTGTTTAATTGTCAACCCACAGCCATTCCTGGGGTATATTTTCTCCTTAAAGTGCATTAGTGCCCTGAAACGCAATTCGGGTCATGCAGCTGGACAAGACTGACTCAGCATCAGGCATCTGTCCACAAATAAAACAACAGCCCTTTTCCACTTTCATCACTAGAAATACCAGACACCTGGTGTGCCAGCTCTCTTCCTTCTTTTTCATCTAGCTTTTCCTGTAAGAATTGTCCTGAATTCCAAATTAAGCCCTCATCACATTCATGCTTCTCCCTTATCTAAGCACTAACATTGCACATGGGTCAATGGAAACATAAGGTAGTCTGAGTTTTTTTATTACTGATGATGTAGACAATACCTAAGGAGGAAAGAATGCAGCTTGATTGTCAAGCTGCCTAATCAAAGCTTACAGCTATGCAAAGTAAACTTGGTTGCAAAATCTGATGTGGAACACAGTAAGACAAAATAAACGCAGGACCTCTTAGATGATTTTCTGCTGCCATTTCCTAAGGTAGACCTGTCTGAATTTCAACAGTTTCTTTCAGGGACTTTCTAACATGCAAGATTTTTATTTTCTTTAACATCAACAGTCTTACCTTGCACTCAAACAGAACACAGTCCCCTGAGCTTGAATACACAGTTTCTCTTTGTCCTTCAAAGTAGGTTCTGCCTTCAAATATGCACACGGCTTCAGTAAAAAAAAAACAGAACAATTTTGTGAGAAAGTGTTAGCGCTCTGCGTATAGAACTGATGCATTTTCTTAAAGATAACTGCATTTCAAAATGAAAACATTGAATCAGCTGCAAGAATATTCTAAACCCACCTGCAGGACTCGATGTCACAAGAAAAAAAAGTCAGAGGAGAAAAAAAAAACCTCAGAAGAACCAAAAAGCACACGTATGGTGTACAGATAGCTACTGAGAGAACAGAAACTGTCCTAGGTCACGCCAAGGAAGCCAAGACTGCCTGCAACACAGCTCAGGGCAAAAAGTCAAATGGAGCTGTGAGAGCAGTGCAAGTGGCATTAATAGATAATGAGTTTCTTGAAGAAGAATGTTGCATGACAACGGGTGCTCACATATTTATTAGTCATCACAGTCCTTTGATGTTTCATCACCCTACATAGTTATTTAAACATTACATGTTTGCATCTTATCCCAGTTATTTACCATTACCTGCTAAAGTATAAAGTTTACGAAGTTTATTGTACAGAAACTGACCTTCAGTGACTATCTTCCCCCAACAGAAGTAGTATCAAGTCTCCAATGATCAAATGACACAGTGACCCTCTTAGGATCAGTGTTTGTTATACCACAACCTGGCCTGGTGCCACTCCTGTGCCCTGCCAGTACCAGTCTTTCAGCAGCATGCCAACTCATCTCATATTGGACTGCTCACTGAAGTTCCTATGCGGTATTTAAGGGTTACATAAAATATCTTCCAGCAAACTTTGTTTTAAATGAGTCCGTTACTGCAATTACATTATGCAAAGTATGAAGGCTAAGTAATGTCACTGCTAGGTACAGAAAATCAGATGTCTCTTGCTTAGGACACAGTCAAGGCTCATCAAATAAGCATAATCATGAAACACCAAGAGTAGGTTACCGCTTTTCAAGTTCTAGATTACATGTTAGAGATCTAATTTGCTAATCATTTATTTGGAGATGTAAATCAATTATTCTACAATTCATCCACAGAGAGATTTCTCGACTCTGCTTAAACAGACTACAATCTGTAGATAATTTTAAAATACCTAAAAGTACAAGAGTTGTCATTGTGTGACCTATATTAATTACCATCGCTGCTCTTATTTTCAATTCTCCTTTACTTTTTAGCATGCAGCATCTTGCTTTTACAAACTCCTTGTTACTTTGTCAGCATGTAAATGTCAACTCTTGGAACTGATGTTGAAAAAGACTTGATGGGCACAGTGACAAAGAAGGTTTTTTTATTCAAATTCCAAATATGAGTTATCATATATTATAAAATAGAAAGTATTTTGTGTGATATAAGGCTGCAGAGCACTTTCAAGCAGTAATATCACAGTACGTTGCAACGCTCCGAAACCTATGAATGTCAGAGTTTGCAGTCAGAGATAATAAAGTACAGAAAAGAGCCACAGAAGAGAGCCCTAGGGCTAACAGAAGGAGGAAGTTTGTACATCATCCACGAAGAAAGGTCAGAAAGAGTCAGAAAAGCTCAATACAGACTCTATCCACTCCCAGAAAACAAGCTCTTCTAGAAGGATGTGAAAAAAATCCTATATAAATCTTTACTGAGGACCAGCAGATCTGGAATTCACACAGGATGAGACAATCATGCAGTCATATATGTCACCTCCTTTGTATTACAGGCCACAACCCTAAACTGAAATACTCATATATTAAGCCCTTTCTTTTGCCTCATACATTTCAAGCTTCCAAGAACAACTACATGTGACAGGAAAAAATGAAGTATAGCAATGCTTTAGGATACACAATGGCAATGGACTGATAACACATCCTCATGTTTCCAACAGGCAGACCACACCTCTTCGCAGGAAAGGCAAAAACCAACAAAATTGCTTTCATCTTGTCTAGGAAGAAAACACTCTCCTGAAGCAAAACCACTCTTAACATATGAATAAGACCACCTAGGCATCTTAAAAATTATATATAGCTATACTATCTCAAAGCATAATCCACTGAATCCAGTCTGCTCATCAATGGCGACAAACCTCTGATTCTTCAGAGAAACTTAAAAAATAATGTACACAGAAAAAAACATCAAAAGAATACATCCAGCCTAGTGTGAAATCATGCAGTTATTTCTTGATTCCACCAACAGCTTTCGGAAGTCTTGGCATATACAATTCTTGCAATGTGGTGATGCAGTAATGCAGACACTTGCTGTCAGCAAGAAAATCAACTCCTCTCCATGAAGCCTTGGAAACAATAAAAAATTACAGATTCCAGGGCTCTTAGAAATGGCTCTGCCCAGAGAGCCCTTGCCCCTTTCCTGTAGGCCGTCAAGATTGCTTCCTCAAAGGCTAGAAAATGTCAGGAGAGTGCATGGGTCTAGACACTTGCCTGTGTGGGTCCTGGAAATTTCAAGCAGTGCTCACATCCCCATCTCCACAACCACAACACCTGGCCATCAAGCAGCTGAGAAAATTAGATGTCATTCAGTGAATGCCCTTAATAAACATCGGGATTTTGTCAGCAAGGTTATAAAGCTCCCAAGTATCAGGGACCTGCCTATACAGAGTGACCAAACTATGTTTAAGAAAAGAGAAAACCTAACCTAAGAAATGTCCAACTGAAACTAAACTGAAAACCTGTTAGCCTGAACAATCTGAACACAAGTTTAAACATGTTTTCTTATGGACTGCTGCTCTCACTGACTACATTCAAATGGGACATTTCTTATTAAAATCATCAAAATCGATGCTACCTGGATCATTTCTTTCCTACTAGCGTTCTCTAAAACATGAAGGATTCTGTATTTGGGCAGTTACGTCCATCAAAAAGCAGCAAGAGCTAAAGTACACTGAAACTGTAATTCAGAGCACTATCACTTGGTTTTTCTCTCCTCACCTATGCTAATCTAAGCCAAATGAGTTTACAAAAACCAGACAGGCACTTCATCTACACCAGTACCACTGGCTCCATGTTTATTTAACAAGAAAAATACTAGTGGGTTTAGTGATGGTGTATGTTTGCTAGTACAGGCTTTTTCTCCAATACCCCCTTACGTGCCTCTGTCTCTCCTTTTCTCCTGTCAGCCTGATCTTCTACTGCCCACATCCTGTTAGACAGCAAAAGATAAGTTTACGTCAGGCTACCTGAAGGCTTCTAAAAGCCTCACTCTAAGGTTGTCTGGTTAGGTGTGCATTGAACACACTTGGAGAGATTTCTAGAAAGTCAAAGCTACTAACTTTCTTCTGCCCCACTTTTCTCCTGCAACAGCAGGGCCCATGTCCCAGGCAGTGTAGAACAGAATGTTTCTCCTGCCTCCTGACAGCAACTGTCACAACCAATACACATCCCATGACGGTGGTGTTTCATGTCTTTATTTTCCTTCAGAAATCAAGATATTTCAACAACATGAACATCTGGACTAGAACTGTGTAATTGGAAAGCCCAGAGAAGATTTAATTTCTGCTTGGCTAGATGCTTCCCATGATACTTTGATTAGTTTGTGATTGGTGTTTCTCCAGGGAAACATATCATCTTTCATCTTCCTAAGCCCTTTCATTCAACAGACTGAGTCATAGTCAAGAAATTAACCAATGATTAGTTGTTCCAGAATTTGATAGTTATTGCCTACGTTGGATTTCATCTACAGCTGAATAACATCAATCATTTCCTTTTGCAATCACACTTCCACATTCCCCCAGTACCTAAAACAATACATATTATTCAAAGCACAGGTTTCTAAGAAGATGGAACAGGAAATCTACAAATCCTGCTAGGAAGTTTGACTACTCTTCATCTATTTGTATACAGAAGTTGCTCAAATATTACATTGGCAGTCATCAGTACAGAGTCTAAAGAATTATTAGCAAGGTCTGCTTATATTTATGCAGGTGAGTGATAACATAACTATTCCCTGTAGTATTACTTAATACATTGTGATGACATGGCATCTTCTCCATATTCATTCAGCAAAAGGAATACGATGGCCGTATTCACTCAGTGAATTAGCAACAGTTTGTCAAGCCATCACTTCTCTTCCACAGCCCTTGTTTCTTCCTGCTGGCCTCCAAATGACACTTTCCTTGTGTATTTCTTAGAATGGCTATGCAAAATCCATGACCCAGCTAACTCCTTCCTTCCATTCGCTGAGTTCACAGGTTGTCATGTAGTACATTTTCTCATTTATGTATTTATCACCTTTGCTATTTAGATTGCATATGCCTTCCTCTGAGGAAGTACACTTCCCAATGGTATCTAAGCTGATTTTGATTCAGACTTATCGCCAACAGAAAGCAGGAAGTTTAGCACACTGGTGAACTCTTGAAAGTAGTTTACTTTCTTGTATTCATAGTTGCCGAATGAGTTTTGTGAAATTTGTCAGTAATTTTCAATGTACGATATAAATCTGATGATAAAATCTATGTTGCTACATTCTTTGTTCACAAATGTTGAGTTTGGGGGGGGTGGGGGGAAACATCCAAAAGAAGCATGCAAAAAAATAACCCTGCCTCATTCATTTAATTTTCCAGCCTCCTCCTGGGGCTCTCCTTGGTTATATTTTCTACTATTCAGAGATCAAGCCTTAGGCATTGTGTAAGTTCCACTAATCCTACTTTGCAAGCTTACACGTTGCAAGACTGCTGTGTGGCTTTATCCTTTGAAATGCGCACAGAGATAATCATCACCTTTTCTGAACATCTCTCTCTTGACTGCCATGCCATTACTAGCATTGCTCTCACCCATTTCTCATTTATCTTTGCAGGGATTCGGCATTACTTTTTCTATGCTTATCTTCTTGAGAGCACAAACTCCTCTGTTACTGAAGTCAGGGAGGCTGGAGACTTGCTTTGGGTCATGCCATCTCCCTCAACAATGCTAAATTATTCCAGATTCCAAGCTGGAAAATATATTGCTAATTTCTCTAGTCAATCACTGCTCAAAAGCTGCATATATCTGCTTCTGCTTCCTCAGCCAAGAAAGGAAAATCTGATTTGAAACTTCATAATGATTCTGAATCAATTACTATTTGCATCTTATTTCTTGTTAGACAGAAAAGCTACGTATCTCTATCACACTGAAAACATGCAGTCGTTCTACGGTGTTCTTGCAATCATTTAAAAGCATCTGTGTTGTGAGCCACCTCCAAAAACAGTAACATGCTGTTCAATCACATTGGCAAGGAGTCAATCTAAAATTATAAATTCTTTCACCTATCTGTCATGTTTCCTATCTTTACATCAGCTACCATGGGGGATTGACATAATTCATCTATCCCATGTGCTCTTGCTGGGATATCTTCTTTACATCTGAACCCTAGAATGAGGGCTCCTTGAAGCATCTTTTAAGACTAAAAAAAGCAATCTGAACACTGAAAAAGCACATCAAAATGTGACTAAAAACTCTGTTGGCAGCAGTTCAGCTGAGGCAAACAGACCTGACAGATGAAGTAAAACTTTTAAAGTAGGCTGCCTGACAGGGAGTATGGGAAAGAGCTTGCAACCAATCAAAGCTAAGCAAAGACCCAATCTGGACAATGTGTTTGATGTCAGCTTCTCTTAAAAATGGAATTATTGCTATCATGGTAGCAGTAGTGCCATTTTTGGCATTTGGCTGCCATATTCAACCAATTCAGCTTGATTGAATATGGCAGCCAAAATATTTTCAATGATAGACATGCACAACTTCAGCTTTAGAGTAAGGGACCATATTCTGCTTATTAAACAGAACTGGAATATTTTCACCTCTAAACATAGGATTCTGAAAACTTGACTAACACAATCAAAATGCCCATCCATTTTATGCCAAATTGCCTATGTTGGCCATTCAATACTCAAACAACTGTCACTACAAAATGTCAAATGATACAATGAAATGCCAAGACAAAAGCCTTACATGGTGTCAAGATAAGAAAATCAATTAAGGTTACTATTACATGAACACTGTATTACATTTATAAATAAGAATTAGAAATAGCACAAGTCTGCCAGACCAAAGGAACTCCAATGCAAACATTACATGCCCGCTTAATTCTCATAAAAGTGGGATTAGATATTATCTGATGGACTCCTTATGTCAGCTATCTGCAATAATAGTAACACAGCTGGATTTAGTGAAGGTGCCAACAGATATAGTATCAAACGCTGATAGTTACTAATGACGGGGTGCATGTCTGAAAACTTTGTTAAGAGAAAAATGGCACAGTGTAGAAAACTAAGTAGACACCTCCCTAGAATGCCTTGTACTTCATGACATGATAAAACTCACACATACACCCACCAGAAAGCCTCAAGTCACAGGTTTCCATATGCAAGACAAAATCCAATTAATAGATTAGGACTGAGTGTTGAAAGTTTCTGAAAGTAATGAAAAACTGCTAAAGACCCATGCACTTTCGAGTCACTACTTAGAATCTGTGACAGCTGAATAGTTATCACCCATCAGCATCAACTTACTGCATAAAAAGAAGGTTGTGTTCTCCACTGCCATGTTGTAAAACCACCTATGGACATGATAAGGGAAGACACCTACTCCTGCAACAACACTTACACAGGGTAGCTGTTACTCTGCTCCACAGAGACTTCAAACAGGGCAGAGGTAGAAATAAAGCATTTCATTGATTGGGATATTTTGCCCAGATTTGCCATGAAAAAATAGAGTGCACCAATAATGCATTATTGTCAAAGACAATGATTTTTGCACATGGCTACTGAGATAGCCACTTTCTGCAGCCTTGTGGACACAGATCATGAGAGCATTTTCAATAAAAGATAAGTACCTGCATGGCAACACTTTCAATGAAACACTTTGACAGTGTTTCATTCAACAGCATTAAAAAACACCCTATACAAACACCGAAACTATTCAGTTCACCTCAAAATAGTAAATCTGGCATTTATTTGAGTAAAAAGAATTTGGAAGCGACATTTCCACACTCCAAGCATTTATAGCTACTTCCAACAGTGGTGGGAGTTTCTGACCAAACAGCTTGCCACGCTATTCAAGCACCCATAAAATACACCCATATATGAGTGACTGCCATGGACCCTGCAGATGCTTCCATTCTCAATCAGACTCTCTTTGACTCAGCACAATTTTCACAGGCTCTTTGGTTAGAAATTCTGCACTGTGACTTTAATGCACATGCCTCCCTGGAGAAGACATCCTGTGACCTGGCATCTTGTAGCTTCATTTCACCGTATTTAGTTTCCTATCAAATCCAAGTGCTTTCGCTCCCCATACAAATGGCAGCCCCTTGTTAACTTTGCTATTACAGTAATAATCACGTATGCCTTATATGCATAATGGCACAGCCCAGTCTAATGTGTTTGAATATTCCCAGGAGTGGATTAGTGCACAGGTGGAGCACCATATCTATTGCTGTTGTTAGATCTCAGTTCTTTCAAAGCACCTGCATCTAGCTGCATGCAAGGTTTCACACTCCCAACTTGTCTTCCACCCGTCTTTGCTCCCGTGTAATGAAATCTGCCTATCCCCCCTTGTCTCTCTTGGGAGACCCATCATCTTCCTCTTTCATTTCAGTAAGAATGACAGGATTAGCTGGCATAATCACAAACACTCCAGAGAACTCTACTTAACATTCTTAAGCTAAGTCCTTAGCATTAGTTCAGCAAAAGGTTTTCAACACAGACAGCAAGGTAAACACATTTTTTGAAATCTTGATTAAAGTCAATTATGCAAATGGTTTTCCAAATTTGTTATATGCTCACTCTTCACATTCATTATCAAATAGCATTTAATCAAAAAATCTAAAAAAATCTGCTGCTATCAATACTGTTGGAAATCTTCAAGACAACTTTAAATATAAACCTTTGTACATCTAACATCATGACCCTGTTTCTCAAGGCTGCCAGGAGTCGCTGTTCTCCACCGAGTGTTCCCAAACAACACAACACTTCGTGTCTAAAGCCAGTTCAGGATTTGAAATAATTAAAATTGTAAAAGTAGCTGGAGCAGATGCTCACAGATTCTCCTTTGTTACAGCTAATTTCTCCAGAGTGCATCAGTTGATGCTCCAACTCAATAAGAAAAACAGTAAGCTGGAGTTCATAGCAACTGTTAATGTGACTATTCTTTTTTATTTGGGAACTACATCAATGAAAGAAATCCTTAGAGTCACTGATAATTAAGAAAAAAGTCATATCTATGCTAGTATTCCTATCATCTTCAAGTGGATCTTTCCAGATGTTAGACTCAGAGTTCACATGCTTGTGTAACCAGGTGTGTTTGTCTAAATGGAGCTGCAGTGTATGCCAGTCTCTAGGAGAGCTGCAATACTTTCATCTTACTGATACATCAGCCAACTCACTTTTTGCCTCTTCCTTTGTCTACCACTACCACTATATGGAAACCAGTAATCAGAAAGTACAATTTAAAACCAGATTTCACTCTTAATTACTGCTTATTAACATTAAACCTGCATAAGGCCAAGTACAATTCTGCAATTTTAATGGCACAGAAAAGAAAATGGTACAGCTTTAAATGTAATTCCTTTTGTTATCAAGAATCTCAGAAATTACTAGAATAGGTTAAATAGTATTAAGATGAATTTTAAGAAAACCATTCCCAGTGTTTTTCAGTTTTTTCAAACTCTTGAAAACATGAGAGAAAACCAGCAGTGTGCATTGATAAATTCTTCAATTTAATATCAATATTTCATTAGCAAAGACCTTGCTTGCATCTATATCCAATACACCTTAACCTCTTAAACTCTAAACTGTCAAATTCTACAGAACAAAGGACAAAGCTACCTTACTACAAGTAATCAATAGAAATAATGAGTACAGCTCCTTAACTGAATTTGCTCACTACACCTCCTGCTTCCAAATCAAACATGGTCTGCTAAGAACTGCACTCAAGAAAAGCAGCATCAGATTTGTTTTGCAATATGACCTTCATGATGGGGGGGGGGAGGAGAGGGAAATATAAGGGCTATCATTCCAAGCGAGAGAGTTTCTTCTGTTCCACAAAACATTTTATTTCAACAGCTCCCTTAGGATTTAACAGACCTTGATATCTGTCCCCATATGTTTAGAAAAGTTAAGAGTTAAAAACATGGAATTTTATTGGAAATAATGAACATGGCTCTTGCTGTACACAATCAATTGTAAGCACAAAAAAAAGAATAACTGAGACTTGTTTTAAACAGTACTGGTAAATAGCTTTCTAGATGATGAAAGGCTATTGCAAGGTACACAGAGACTAGTTTTCAGAGCAGAGCAGAAGCCAAGGTGAGGATTTTTAATCTGTTTGCTCACAGTGTAAGAACCAACCTGTTTATTCCATTGAGTTTTCATGGGACTCAAGAGGTCACACTGGAAAGGTGCAAACATGTGAATGAAGATAGTTAAACTTTCATAAAAATTAGGATGCTGCACTTCAGTGACCATGAATATAACCTAAAGAGACATTCTAAGGGAATAATACCCGAATTTACATCTCTCTATCAAAGTAATAATGATATAGAGAGAATCCCATCTGTTCAACTTCCCTATATTCAAAGTATTTGAAGCACTCACTCTCAGAAAAAACAGGTATGTGCCTATTTTCCTGATGAGTTAAGTGTATTTTCTTGCTTTGCCTGCAGGAATTGGGGAAGAGTGGGGAACCCTAATAATTGAAACCAGGTGTATTCTGTGCCAACTTATTACATAAAACAATGATGTTACTGTAATACCATTCTAACTACAATATATAAGTACATACTGGAAATCATAAATGGGCAAGATAAAAATAATGCTGTTCTTCACCATAATAGCTTTTGACAATGCAAAAAAGCAAATCTAATTATATCTTCCAATTTTATTCATCTGTCAGGAAAAGAAAAAAAGCAAAACTAGATATCAAACAATTTTAAGGGATTTTAAGCAAATGTCACCAATTTAAAAGAAAATGAAACCTGAGAAAATGGTCAAAATTCTACTTGAAAAAAGTTTGCATAAACATTTTCCAAAAGCAAGCAGGAGAGTACCAGAATCTTCATTTACAAGCAGAAAGTTAGAGAAATACTCTCAGCAAGTAGAAGGAAAAAATACTAGTCAGCTACTCTGTACAGAAAGGCTTAGAATGAGCAACTACCCTCCCAAACAAATGGGCAGAGCTTTCTCCTTAGTGGAAACTAGTACCAAATAAAACCCTCCAAAAAGACACAAATTAGTAAAAACATTCTCTAAACTGGCAAAGAGGCAGAACAGTGATACATGGGAATCACCACAGATACAGTTCTGTGCCTGGTACTGTGAAAAGAAGTAAATTGTGGGGTTGGAACTAAATGATCTTAAGGTCCTTTCCAACCCTAACTATTCTGACTCTATGATTCTACGATAAATAGCAGAAACTCATCAAATAAAGAGTACTGCAACAATTGTTTTGAAGAGTATGAGAAAGGACTGTTACACCATAGCTGATGAGATTTCAAAGTTGTGTCTCACGTGGGACAAAGTAGCTGTTATTTGAAGCCAAACATACTTTATGAGCTGACAGATGTAGAAACAGTGATCAATAACAGCCTGGACATCTATACATCAGATACCTGCAAGTGATGGCTAAGAGAAGGAAACCATGCAGCTACTTCACTACATGTTCCCACGGAAAAACTTTCAAACTTCAGCAGTCCAAAAGCCTGAAAGCCACTGGCCTGAATCATTGTCTTTACAAAAAGACAAATAAAGGATAACACTCTCACTGAACCAACTTCATTTATATTTTACATTCCTTCCTTAGATTGGCAAAGAAATAAAGCCACATTATTATTGATGGTTTTGTGGTGGGGGCTTTTTCAGTATTTCATTTATTGACTTTCAGCCTCCACAACCTTCCCATTTTTTTATTTCACATGACAGGCACTGTCAGAAAACTGTACGTGTTGTCTTCTTTTACTCCCATGGCTCCTACCAGTGTCTCCCCTATGCCAGCTTTCCACCCAGATTAGTCTTCTCAACATGGCAATCCTGTTAGGAATGAGAGTGTCAGATGCAAACTGCACAGGCCTCAACAAGCCACGAATCTTGGTTGGTTAGTTGTGTTTTGGTGTTTTGCTCTATCCAGCTCCAAGAAGTGCTTTCTATCTCAAACTTGTTACTTTTCAGTGACCTTGTCCAAAAACTGCAGTTTTGGGGTTTTCAGATAAGGAAAAGTTCTGCTCTTTTCAGAACATGTGCCTATTAAAGATCATTGTTACTACTACAGAAATTTGCAAGATCTACAGAGGTAAAGCTCCAGGCAGAAACTAGGACACTGGCTACAAGCTGCTGATTTGACAGTGTGCTCTTCATTGTGGGATGAAAGAAACCACACTCCAGTGATGCAGGTGCAGAGTGACAATGGTGCATCACTGGTGAGAGCAAACATACTAAAATCAGCACATAGCCACATGAACACCCACATATCCTAGGTGATTTCTGTAATTATAAATAGAAGCAGAGGGGGGTTTTAAGCTATTATTTCACAGCCACCTGACTAAGCAAATTCTAGTGAAATCAGCATTACTAAAGTCAGAATAGTAACTTACTAGAGATTGGAACACTGCCAGTCTGTCCACTCCCAGCTGCCTGAAAGCAAAAATATTCATACCTAACATATGTGAATGTTTCGTTTTCACTGGAAATAAACTAGAATAATAATGTGCTGCAGGTATTTTGCATTTTTGAACTCCCGAGTAAGAACATAATGAGAAAGAAATGGAAAAGGATAGGTTCTTTTCCCAGACAGCCTTGCCAGAATAGGTTATAAGAAGAGCAGGGAAGAGCAGAGCATGGCTTACAGCAAAATTTCCCATGCAAAAAAATGTTTTTAATTCCCTACCACTAAAATTGCTAATATTGTTTCAATTTCTTCAATGCAGATTGCTACACGTTCGGTGTAATGTATTTTAATGAATAAGGATTTTCTTAAGCATACTTTATTTTAGAATTCATTCCTCAGGCACACAGTAAGACTAAAACTAGATGACTTTACCATTAACTGGAATTCTCTTCATACACTAATACACTGCCTCCAGATCTAGAGTCTTCCAGTGGAGTTCCATAATGCACGGGGTCCAGAAAAGCTAAAAAGGCACTCGCCTAGGAGGGAACCGTGCTTTGATGCATGAAAAGTCAGACTGACGCACAGTGCACTGACACCCCCAGTCCTCCTCGGCTAACATGGAACAATGAAACTCAAAGGATGTGGAGGAGGCGGAGGAGGAGGAGGAAAGGTAATGCAGAAGCGGAATATTCTGAGAAGTCCAATTACTGTGAGCTGTATTTCAATTTCCAGAGAACGACAGGCATAGGAGGAGCGTGTTTCCCGCTCAGCAGGGAACTGCAAGTGAAAAGACTCAGTGTTTCCTGTCTAAATAGAGGTATACTGCCTAACTTACAAAGGACAAAGGTCATTAGACACTACAAGCTCCACACCGAGAAGCCCGTGATAATCCTGCAATTGGATATATAAGAGCCACAAACCAAACATATTGCTAGGATGTAAGACTAGTTTGAAATTTTCTATATCTTTACCATGGAAAATAGAGTAGTGACTGAGCAGCTAGGGTCAAGGGTGAGATTGTCCTTGCCTACCAAAGCCAAGGGGATTCTTTCCACTGTCTTCATCACAGGAAAGGCTTCAGAACATACTTAAAGCATCTCAATGTTCAGCTTCCCAAGATGTTACCCTTCCCAGAGAAGGCTCTGAGGAGATCCCAATGTGTGCAAACTACTGATGGAAAGGAATGAAGAGAGAGACAGACTGTCCTCAGTCATGGCCAGTGTCAGGACAAGAGGTAATGGGCATGACTTAAAACACATGAAAATCCATTTGGACACAAGAAAGCAGGTTGTGTTTTTTTACTGTGAGGGTGACTGAACACATGCACAGGTTGCCCAGAGTGGTTGTGGAGTCTGTATCTGTGTAGATCATTTAGTCCTGGGCAGCCTGCTGTAGGTGGCCATGCTGGAGTATAAGGGGGTTGGACCAGATGATCTTCAGAGACCCCTTGGTACTTCAACCATTCAGTGGGACACTGAGATTGTAGGAAATAGCATCACTGATTTTATTCAAGGATACTTTTTTTTTTTCCCTTGAAAAATATTTCTTTAGAAAAAAATGTGTCTAAATGAATATAAATACTGCCTTTCTTTTGAAGACACAGAGTTGCTGGAGAAATAAAAAGGTATAAAACGGGCAGTAAAGTACAGCGTTATCTCAGTAATACAAGTGTGCATATAATGCTTTTTATCTGTCATTACAATGGGATACTATCATTGTATGTTTTTCAAAAGCATGAGAAATAAGGTTGATGTGAATCACTTCAGCATAGAAAATCCAGAAAGCAGAGGCTAAATGGACACTGTTCTGCTAAATGATAAACAACATTCATAATTTCTGCATGTTGACTACAGCAGATTTTAATAAATAGCATGGCTCCAGGTAATAATCCAGTGCCGGCTACATTTCAGATATCTGCCAGCTCTGTTCTGAACTAAGCTAATTTATCTGATTCTTCCTAATTAAAAAAAAAAAATCAAAATAATAGAATTCATGCGTTATTTACATTTGTATCTTTGCACTCTTGCACATGGTCAGTTGCTGTGCAAATGAGAAGGAGATGGGCTTTCACAGCTCCTTCCCTCTGTGTCAATAGGCTACAAGGAGCCTACTTGTAGGAGCTTGCAGAAGAGAGTAGCTTTGGGAGGGAAATAAAAACAGTGCATCATGCAGAGCAAGAGGGGAAAAGCCCTTAATTTTCATAAAAACAACAGAAGTTTCTGTAAGCTAACAAGACAGGTCTCTGCATCAGAAACCCATGCATGTTGTAAGAACTACCATGTCCATATTTGTGTTCTAATTGTTTTGTTCAAAAATCCTTTTGGAGTTATAACACCCCTTTACACACTCTTTCTTCATGCTTGCTAGTAACAGGAGCATAAACCGATCCAGTGCAGTCCAGTGCTTCTCACACTTGCTTAAAATACTTGTGTTAGAGTACAGATTTGGCTAAAATGCACCAGAAATCCATCAAATGCCCTGTTTAATAAAAAAAATCAAGTACATGGAAAAGTCACACCCTGCAGATTTAAACATAATGGCTCAGACTTTAACCTCCACTGATATCTGTTGGGATAGATTTAAATAGTTTGAGATGAGGTCTGTAAGTATCTACGGTATCACTGGGAGGAGGACAGTGATAATAAGAGAGCAGTTTCTTCCTGGAGTACAGTCTTTGGTGGTAGGAATTATTACTGCACCAGATGCTGCACAAATATCACTTCATCTTTAAAAAAAAAAAGGTAAATATGAAAATCACCTGTTTTTCAAAAATGCACTGGCTCCATTTAAAATATATATATATATTACATAAGCTATTGGAAGCAAGGCCTCAGTGTTAATACACTAATAAAAACGTTACTATAAAAATATTAGCTGAGACAATTGGTACTGGGTCAGCAAAGACATTGGCAGTCCTTCCATAGTTCATTTGAAATAAATGAACTTGTCCTTGTACTTCTTAAGCCAATTCTGTGGTCCAAAGCAATACTTTACAGGGTCACTAAGGGAGCTTAATCTCTCCCCGATTCTTATCGGCACCTATCATCACACAATGCATCTTTCTCTTCAGAGGAGAAAAGAATTTAACAATCTCTTGCACATACCTTCTCAGATAGGCTTAAAATTGCACTGGGGACAGAAAAGAAAGTTGTCTCTGCTTTCCAGCTTCAAACAGTTCTTCACAGGAAGTTCCCATTGATCTAAGATGTACGTTCTGATAGCTGGACTGATTTCTGAGTTGAATAGCTCTGCAGCTGAAACATATACTCAATACACTGGCCAATTTGTGTCCCTTGAAAAATGTTGCTTTTTTTAGCCCATTACAACTAACAGAAAACACAATGAAAATCTGCGTGCGTTGCCATTGCTTACACTATCAGCATGGACCTCCACACAAGGCAAAACAGAACAAGCTGTTTGAATACCCTCAAACAAAGGTACAGAGTTAGGGAAGAGCATCAGGGTTTAGGTTGGTTGGTTGGTTGTTTCATTTGGCCCACAAGGCAAAACAATGATGGTTAAAGATAAATCTACAACATTCCTTACCAGATGTTCTTCCCTGAACTAAATGTTTAAGAAAAACAGGAAGAGTCGGTAGGGCTGAAATGTCTCAATCGTTGAACGCCATCAAACAAGACACTTGTCGGACAGTGCAGCTTTGTTGTAAATGCTGGGCTGAAATTAAATTCCTAGGGCTTGGCAGCTTGGTAGGCTCTCACGAGCCTATTAGCATAAGTGCTAATGTCAGCACCAGGTTTAAAAATCCAGCGCTTTCCATTCCTAGCTGACACACATTACAGTAACTGATGGAAAGATTAACCTCACAACTACCTGTATAAAAGTTCAGCATCTACTCTAATCGCCTGGGCTCCCTTTACAGTTCATGGAAAGAGATATCTACCTCCAAAAGGCAACTCATTCCATCTCTTCCTGCTCCCTCTCAGCACCAAATGTCCTCTTGAGATGCTAATCTCTTTCACTGGTTATCAAGAGAGCTTAACTGATGATGTCCATAACTAACAAAAAAACACAACAGGTAATGAAAGAGTAAATGACAACAGGCTTAAAAATGCTTGATTACAGTCTGCAATCCTCCATGCAGTCTGAGCATTAGCACAAATCATGGCACCATTTTGGCCTGTATCAGCCAACATGCTCTGAAGCAATGCCAGGCATGGCTAGGGGGACATCACTGATCGGAGGCCATTTCCAGTCAGCCATCTGGATGCAGATACTTTGTTGGAAGGAAGCAAGTTTAGCCATGTAGGTGTGGGCCACATGTGCCACCTGGCACCACAGCCACAGAACTGTGCCTGCCCTATTCCATTTACCAGTACAAATGAAGCCCCTTCAGACTGTATTCACAAATCCAGTGTGCTTAAAGCCATGCAGAAGGAATCCATCCTCAGTCACTCAGGGGGAAAAAAGAACAAACCAAGTAAATCAAAAACCCTGTGAAGCCTGCTTGCTGGCCACTGTAAAAGCCTTAAACACTCTACACTTTCACTCTGCTATACCAGCTGCCATTAAATCAGATCCTGCTTGTTTCATTTGCGGTGGGTTTGTTTGAACACTACCAGAAGAAAGCAAGTGTGGAGGGAAGCACTCAGCCCCAGGTGAGACAGCCACAAAGCTGCCACAGCTACCACTGCCTGGGCAGTTCACACAAGTCTGGCAGAAACAACTTATCACCTGGTACATGGTACCACAAATACCAGGAAGGAAACAAGAGATATTCATAAGTGTTCTGTCTTGAAACAAATCCTAACCCAGCTAAAGAACAGTGTATTAGACATCACCTTTTCTCAGCAGTTATGACTGAAGTCCAATACTAATAATAGTGGCTCCTTGAGCAGCACAACCCAATTTGCTGCTTTTCCAATTATAAGCCATCTGTGTTCACTCTACATAATCCAGTCAGAACCTACATCCCCTGGTACTGTTCTGAGAATTGAAAGAAGTTATTCTCAGAACTTATCCAAATGGAGGAACTCAGCTTTGACCCCTTGAGCAAGAATTGTGACCACTGAGCACACTGACCTCAGTCAAGCTCAGATCTTGAGGCACCAAAAAGACAGGATGCAGCTGTCACATATTTACATGAGCTCAGCAACAACTCAGCAGTTCCACCAAACTGGTCTGGAGAAAATGCAAGGGTCCTGCAGTCTCCGTTGCCTCTAACTTCCATTCTCAATGCTCTTTTCACTGGAATTTAACTACCTTGTCAATGGGACTCCAATTTATACTCTCCATCCTTTGGTTCCAGGGATTTGGCCACTTTAAAAAGTTGTTTGACTTTTTTAAAGGCACTTTAAATAAGCTAGATGAAATTAGGCATAATTTTGCAAAAGCAATTTTTGTTTATATTTTTTGATCTAGTAATTTTTCTGGTAGTTTCTCAAGAGAGTTTTATGTGCTCATATCAGTTATAAACTGCATTATGCACTGGCATCAAGTTAACAACAGTGGAAGCTAAAAGGCTTTTGGTAATATTAAAAATATCAAAAAGGCAGTATCAGAGTAAACTTCAAAGTGGCTGTACTAGCACTTGCTTTCAATTAATTGAAAGGAGAGTAGCAGTGCTGTATGACAAGGTCAGTGTTCATATGCTCATTCACATTTCTTGACCTTTATCAAGACTTCCAATAAAAGCAACTTCATAATAAGTCATACAATGTGAGCACTTCCCCATTAACATCTGGATGGTGAATTCCCAACTCAATTCACAGGCAGCACATTACAAAAACATACTTCAGAGGATCAGATTTTCAAACTCTGCCAACATGGCCAAAGATCCAAATAGAGGCTTGAACTCCGTACATCTCACATCCCTGAAATGCCAATGCCCTGAGCCATCCAATATGCATGGAAATTCTGTGTAGCTGATTAAAAAACTGAAATATTTGAATTCTCATTTCCTCTCAGTTAGAATTAATCTACTTGAGTAAGTTAATAAGGTTTCATAAAATGGGATGGTTTGTGTAACTTCTAACACAATTAAATATTAATAAACTCCTGTGGGAGCAAGATCAATGGAGTACAAAATGCCTTCCTGAATTTTATCTTACAACATGTCATTTTAACCAGTTATATATTTCTCTGTACACTGTAAGAAGTTTTATACAGCAGTAGAACAGTGATGAAACCACAGAGAAAAATCTCAGCATTTACAGAATAAAGTGTGTGCATCTCATGCTCCATTTCAGGAATGGATTCCTCCATAGCCTAAAATAAATAACCATCACATATGGCACACACATCCATAATCAACCTAAAATATTGTATCTAGTCCATCTAGACAGTGATTAACCTAAAATATCCCTTCTCTGGCCCTATTTGAACAAAATCAAAATGATATAAACCCAAAAGGTAATCACCTATCTTAAATGACAATATTAAATTACCTCTTTCCAGTTTCCTTATAATTCTGCCTGACCTTTTGTGAAAGAACATTTCTAGGTGTCTGTTTTTTGCTGGCTCTCTTGGGTCTAGTATGCATTTTCTCTTCCTTTAATTACAGAAGAAGAATCATAAATCTGAACCTCCATTTCTAGCAGTACAACATAAGGTTGAAAGTACATTATTCTTGTGATAGAGGTCTTAGAAACACTGATAAAAACAAACACCAGGCAATTGTTCTTGAATTTCCAGCAGTTTGATCTAAAAGACAGACTATAAAAGCCTTTATCTTTTTTTCTTAAATATTGATAAGAAATTCCTGTGATTTAAAAACAAGATAAAATTAAATACCCTCACCTGAAAAATTAAGACCTTCTGGTTATCAATTTCCAAAAATATTTCAGAGAAGTCAAAGTTCCCTGATTCCTTAACTCAAATATTTCATTCCCTGACCAGTTCTTTCACTGACATGGTTACAGAAAGGTTCTTTTTCTGTACAGATTCCAAAATATTCATTGAAGGAAGCACCACAGTAAAACTTACATTGACATTCTTTGCAGCACTTGCCATCCACATATGCCAGGGCAAAGTTAAGCGGGCAGTCAGAGAAGGGGCAAATCAAAGCCTCACACTGCACGGTACCATTCTAGAAGAACAAAAGGTGCACAACCAGTAGTTATATTTAGAAAGAGCAGAAATGTTCTCAAATACAGGAACTTAACGTCTATTTTTAAATGCAATGAACTCTCTAACGCTACCTAAAAATACTTTTTAACATGGTTCTTTTAATAACTACAAGAACAGAAACTATACCTTTAGAATATCATGCATACAATCTTTTAGACATATATGATGTGTTCTTTGAGATGATAATGATCAAATTTATTTTTTTTAGAGGCAAATCTATTTGGAGGTAAAACATTCTGCCAGTCAACAGCAAATTGACAGATCAGTGTGAAATAACAACCTCACAGAACAATACTCTGCCTTCTGATTTTCACATGAGAGACAATACATGCCTAAAAGGTAATAATTTCACAGCTGCAACAAAAATCTGAGACAAAAATACCTAACACATTTAACACTAAATTCAATATCTAAATAGCTATCGGCCAGATTTCATACCATGGACTAAGGCATCTTCTCACCAAACACAAAAAACTGAAAGCAAAATTAATATCCCTATGGAAATATAAAGATCAAAATCATACTGCGCTTAAGGAGAAACACTTAACAAATTACAGATAGCAGCAAATCAATCTAAGATGCAGTACAGACAACAACAGCCTTTTCACTGTTTTCTAATGGCCTTTGGATTAGGCATTTAAGGAGTTCAAGTGAAATTAACAAGTTTTACACAAATGGACAATAACAAAGATTCCATGATCTGGTACCTGAAAGGGTACCAGACCATGCTATCACTTCTGCAGTTATGATACCGTTGGGAAACTTCCATCCACCTAACAAATCTTTTTCATTTGTGGTATAACAGAGCATGCATATGACCCTGCCTTTTTACTTTGTATTACTTACTGAGATGTAACCAAAGGCAACCAAAGGGAATCAGACACAAGGGATCAGTTAAATAATTTGCTAAGAAAAAGGCTACCTTTATAGTGACAAAAAGCAGAAAATTAATTATCCAGAGAAACCGTTTGCAACTGAGTGCGTGGGAGTAACATGATAGCTAAATATATTGCATAGCATCTGTGTATGGTGACATGAAATATAGGGGAGCTACATATGCTGGCACTGCTGAAATAATAGGAAAATACTTTCATTAATAGTATTCCTTAGATGCAGAATAGGTTTTCTTGCACTTTTTTGTTACTACCAAGGACACACCTGGAAGTTTTCTCATTATTTGCCTCAGTAAAACTGTAACCAGAGGAAACACCAGAGCTCCTGAGTCTCCACTCAAACTATAGCCATACCATGCAAGTGCAGTTCTTACAGCCATCTGTCCAGGATTCAAACTCTCTGTACGTCGTGCCTTTCATTGTGCAGGTCCTTTCACAGTAGCACTGATCCAACTTGTTCATCCTCTGCTCAGCTTGGGACAACTGTATTTATAATTCACAAAGAAGTTTTGAATTTGTAAATGGTTTCCACATTAGTATAAATGTGATCATCAAGCACGTAGGCAAAATAATATACATAGGCAAATGCAGACAAAGACAATAAAACACTGTAAAATACACTATGATTAAACCATCAGTCATTCAGAGATGGGAATAAAGAAGCAAGACGCAATGCATTTCATCTTTCTTTAACATCAGGAACATCATGAAACAAAACAAGTAGGTCAAGATGGGTTTTGCCCATGATTTCTCACCTTTGTATGTGTGAACTGACCAAGACTCTTACTCTACATTAACTACTTACAGATATTAGATTATACACAAAAGACCTGAATCTGAAGAGAGGCAAAATTGAACATAAAGCTCAAAACCAACATGTTAGCAATTGTTTCTCTGCTTCAACCAAGGCATTTTTAACACTTCTGTATCAAATCAGGCAGGTAACAGCATTCCTGCAGACATCCATAGAACTGACAGTTAAAACTAGAATACTTGTCTGTGTTCACCAGCAGACATTAATGGCTTTTGTGTGATATTCTAGGAAAAATAAAAAGAAAATGCTGCTTTGGATTCTTAACTCTTTCTCTTGCATATATTTTGCCTTAACATGCCTTTGGCAGCTCAGGTCTAGAAAAGTCCCGGACCAATAAGTCCTGCTGCAATAAGCATTATGAGCACAGCAACCTATTTCATTCTAGATTCATTGACTTGTTAGCCTAATAAATGTATTTTGAATATCTATGAGCCTTTTCCCTGCTCAGGAGTTTAGATTCCGTTCCCTATTAAAATATATGATTTTATAAATATATGAAAACACCAGAAAGCTTTCTGAACTGGGAATTCATACTTCTAGACACTAGGCATAGATACATAAATACAAACATAGAAGCATGCCATGCAGGGATGTTCCGCACACTCACACACACCTCTCCACATATGCACAAATACTCTAAAAAACCAGAGTCCTCATTTCTCCCATGCTGTGACTCCGAGCAAACATTACCTTAGCTGATGTTTTGGCTAAAATGTCTTGCAGTTCCATAATTTTCTGCACAAGTCCATGGAAGTCATTACAAGTTGGGCATGCTAGAACAACAAAATATGCATATTAATAAAATACAGACTGTATTCACAATAGGCTCAATCATGTCAGAGTTGACAACTAATGCGGTGAAACTCAAGGCTTTAAGAACTCTTGTAGGACAGAAAGTAGGTACAAAGTACACCTCTCATTTTATGGCATAAGAATTAACAGACTTACTGCGATTAAGATCTGGGCATTGAGAAATAAATCCTTGAGGCATGACAAGTAATTGCACGTCTTGCATTATGCCCTATGTGCACGTGGAGAGAAAAAAAAGGATACATTATTTATACCTGTCAAAATTAGGTTTTTCATTCACCATGCAAAGCATTAAAGCCCACACAGAAAAACTGCCTGATAAAAACAATATTTCTGAATATACAACTTCTTGCCTTGACCCAATGCAGTGATAGAAGAATAAACACAAAGTAAAATAGAAATACATACAGACATACTGCACCGTTTTTAAAGACATAAGAGTAAATGCCAAGATGTAATTATGTGGCAAGAATTTGGCGGGTTTATTGTTATTTTTAGTTAGCCATTTGAGAAAAACTTGAAAATGACCTTTAAAAGTAATCTGAAAAACAGTTGCAGTTCCAGTTACTTCAAAACACTTTTAAAATGCAAATCTCTTCCTAAACTATAACTGTCAAAAGAAGTGAAGATTAAAGGAACGTGAGTCAGGAAAAACACATTCATGTAAACCCTGTATGGTTTTGTGCTAGTTTTGACTGGGGTAGAGTTAATTTTCTTCATAGTAGCTAGTATGAGGCTATGTTTTGGATTTGTGCTGAAAACAGTGTAGATAACACAGGGATGTTTTCCTTACTGCAGAGCAGTGCTTACACATCCTCAAGGCCTTTTCTGCTCCTCATCCCATCAGCAAGCAGGCTGGAGGTGCACAAAGAGTTGGGAGGTAGTGGCATTTGTCTTCCCAATTAAAGGTTACTCATGACGGAGCCCTGCTGTCCTGGAGGTGGCTGAACACCTGCCTGCCCATGGGAAGTGGTGAATGAATTCCTTGGTTTTCTTTGCTTTTGTGAGCAGCTTTTGCTTTACCTTCTAAACTGTCTTTGTCTCAACCCATGAGTTTTATCACTTTTACCCTTCTGATTCTCTTCCTTCAACCCCCCCACAGAGGACAGTGAGCAAGTAGCTCTGTGATGCTTAGCTGCCGGCTGGGGTTAAACCATGACAGATCTTGATGGTGATCCTTCCATAAAGCATGCAGAATGCTGAGAAACTACATGTCTGCTACACTGCTGCAAAGTTGTATGTTGGCAAGAACTTGGGGGAAGTTTGGCATGAAATTCAACTATGCCACCCAGAAAGGGCAGGTTTCACCCAACAGAATAGATCCCATGCTTGCAGGCAGAATTTACATGCACCCTTAACCTATAATTAGTAGACACTTCGCTGCTCTCCAAAAGCAAAGGCCAAATAGCAACTTCGAAGTCAGCCATCCTATCATATCATTCCAGATGTTCCTTTCACCTATGACTTTCTGGATCTCAAAAACTCCTTCTTAGGAAGGAAAGTAAAATAATTACAACACGCTTTAGTGTGCTTCTGAAGAGAATGTTTCATGACACTAAGAACACAATGCAAAAGTCCACGTTTCATCCACATCCGCATGGCATTCAATACAGATGTTCCGAAAGTTGCAAAGTCAATAAAAAAACAGCAGAATTTTCACTTCAAGTGAATGACCTGGGGTGACTTAGCAACCTGAGTGACCTACAGAGAAAAGTAGGTGTCACTGGAGGGCAACTAAGAGGATACTTGAGTGCCATGCCTGCCTTTCTCCCTTAACAACACAGCTACAATCTAGGGCGATCAGAGGCTTCCCCTTGCTGCACAAGGAGCTGCAGTGATTTGTCAATTGTGAAAAAAACAGGCATGCCTGAGACAGAGCTCCATGACAGGACCTCCCCACAGTATGTTTTCTGCAAGTCAGAAGGAAAGACCTCTTTGAAGAGTGCATCAAAAAGCTCACTGTATTTATTTCTTCTCCCTTCCATCCCCAGCGTTATCAAGTTCCAACTCATGTCAATCCAAGTTATGGCACTTTCATGAAAAAGAGGTATGGCAGGGTCCAACCCATTCAAGTTTAAAACACTCTTCACTGAACACAGGGCAGTATTCAAACAATTTGGCTATTAACCACCAGTAAAGTTTCTCCAACTATTTGGGAAACTTTATTCATCATGTATCAGCTATTTGATGTGAGCTGGGCTCTGCTACTCACCAAAAATTCAGGAGCCTTCTTATTCTCCCAAAGTAACAAAAAGGAGCTGTGACACCAAGCCCACCTGGGCTCCCAAACCAGAACCTCCTGACAATTCATGAGAGGCTTTGCAAAGGCTCTTAAAGAACCCAGTATTTCAAATTAATACACCATTGCTGGATGCCAGGTACTGAGAGAAGTTACACAGTACCAGAAATCAGATCGGCAGAACTGCTCTCTCAGACTTCAGACCTTAAAGTGAAACAGGTACAAATATATCCTTGTGAATATGCCTGCGGCACATTGGTTTAGTGCAGTAATATAATGGTCAAAATCAAATACAGCCAAATAAAATCTTTTTCAGAGCGCTTAATGATCTTGACTACCTTGATACCTCTGGACAATCCATTTAATCTGCTCAAAGCAGCCTGATTTTCAAAAATAGCTAAGCACAGGGCCCTCTCAAAATCACACCAGTAGGAGCTGTCCCACAGTGACTGCCTAAAAATACATGCTCTCCAAAACACTAAGAAGCACTGAAAGTGCTCATCGTCTAAACTGATAAAACCCCTGTACAATGAAGTCACATTTTCAGATACAGTTTGACCACTGGTACTGTACTATGCTGGAGAAATCACAGCACAGTATATTTTGGCGGTATCAAAGCTCTTTTAACAGCTCTCCATTTCTGTATTTCTGATAAGCTGGTTTACATTTGTAACCAAGGCAAAATTCTCTGTGCATTTTTGTTTAATTTTATCTTTCTTGAAAGGAAAGAAGAAAGGAAAAACAAAATACAGTCCACCACTGGAGTGTTCCTTTTTCTACAACTAATGAGCTTCTTTGCAGTGACTATGATATGGCAAAAAGAAGAATATCAACAAGTCAAAAACTGAGAAAGCACAAGAAAAACAGGAGAATAAAGATTTGAGATAGGTTTAAATAATGCATTAATATTTTCTGCTTTTATTCTTGGAGTCAACTGTTTATTTAAGCCAGAAATAAAATTTTGCAACTTGTTTAGCAGAAATCCTCTTAGTCTTAGAAAAGGAAACACACATTGAGTTGAAAAAACAAAAACAAAGTCATGCTCCAGTTTCCAAATCTGAGCATCCCACTGGACCTCTGTACAAGGATATGTATTAGCATGTAAGTATAGGAAACTCTATTTCAACATCCAAAACCTGATTTTAGTACAAAAGCACAGAACTTGCTGTGAAAGCCATAACCAAAGTGGTTTACGCTGGGGAAAAACAAAAAACAAACAAACAAAAACCAAACATTTAACAGGACATATTTTAAAAAGCGATTGTGTCTGTGATCAACGTCATCGATTCTATTTTGCAGCTCAAGTAAAAAGATGCCTACTGGGAGGAAAATGGGACTGCAGTGTGGAAGGTATCCACAGGGATGCCATCATTTGTTAAAGCAGCTCCAGAGAAGACAGGCCAAATGACAGACAGCGGCTATGACCAATGTGTGCTACCTAATTGACTCAGAGGAATCAAAATTTACACTCCATTTCAACATAGCATTCACTTTCTCAATCTTGCTATACACCAGGTGCTTGCTATATATACATCTCTAAAGCAGAAGCAGTAAGCAAAACACATGTACAAATATTCTTCCTGAGGGAAAAAGCATTTTCATCATTGATGCTAGTCATTCATTTCTAAGCAGAGAAGATACTGTGATGAAATCTAAATCCTACAGAGGAAATTAAATTGGACTTCCCTAGACTGTAGCGTTCTGTGACACACAGAAAAAAATGCATTTATCTATGAAACAGACAATAATCTGACCATTTATTTCCTGGAATTCTGTTGCACTCAGCCATTTATATTTGGCTGCAGTTGGCTGTGTCACTTGGTGACACTGAGCCCTATACATCTGGCTCTGCAACTTTATTTATTGATGGAAACACAGCTCACTGCATCAGATAAGCTGCTACACAACGCACCATAGCCCTAAAAATTGTATTATGATTACAGAAGCACAGAATAGTTGAGATTGGGAGGCACCTACTGAGATCATCTACTTCAGCTCCCTGCTCCAGCAGGATCACCCACAGCAGGTTGCTCAGGACTCTGTCCAAATGGCTTTTGAATATTTCCACTGTAGTCCTACTTCAACCAGCCCCATAGCAGAATTGTTTTCTTAAGTTCAGATGGAATCTCAGGTGTTTCAGTTTTTTGCCCATTGCTCCTTGGCCTGTAAGTGGCCACCACTGAGTGTGGATCCCTTACCTTCATTCCCCACACACTTTCGGGTATTTAAACATACTGATGAGATCCGTCCTGAGCCCTCTCTTCTCTAGGCTGAACAATCCCAGCTCTCTCAGCTGTTCCTCATATGAGATATGCTCCTATCCCTTAACCATTTTCAAGTTCACTCTTCCTTTCAGGGAATGCATACCTTAAAATAACCATGTGCATTATTCCTTTGTCCCAGCCAAAAGGTTGTACCCAAAGGTAAGTCCATGAAGGGCTTCTCCACAACTCTTTCATAAATTCTGAAAAGGAAGGAAAAATATAGTCCCAAGTTGTTATCATTTAATTTGCTCAGAGCTGGAATGTTCCAAATGTGAAAACTTCTTATAAAACATTTAACTTACTTATTGCAGTCCACATGTAAAATCAAGTGAGAGGCACTGATTGCTAAGGAAAGCCTGTGCCATTTATCATCTGCCAAAATGTATGGGAACACTTCTGTGTGGGAGCGATGACTGCCTGAACGATAATGCAACCTGATTTCATTTCGATGACCACTGCTTTCCAGCTCCAGGTACCTGTACCATAAATGCATCACCATGTCATGAACCATTCTTATCAGCACAGCAACATTTTACATAAGACAACTTCTCATTATCATGTAGGAACTATTTAGAAAAGGGGGAAAGACAAGTGAGGAGATACAAAGATGAAAGTAGATACTTTTCAGAAATGCACAGCATCCTTCTCAGCAACACAAAATAGCAGGTTCCAACTTTCATGTAAGTACACAAGATTCAAAGCCAAGTATTTTTTTCCTCTAGCAACACCATTCTCCATAACACGATCTGATTGGAAATATAATTACCCTATTATGAATAATTGCCTCGTATCCTGAAGCACAGTGAGGGTCCTCTGAAGACATGAATGAACAAAAGTTTTGCGATAGGAACATCATTAGCCATTACCAGCCAAGGAAGTAAGCAAGAACTGAGACTGAACACTGCTTTGTTTGGGTTTGGATGTACTGTTAACATCTCCTTTCACTTTTGTAATAAAACTTCTCCAGAGAAATACAAAATCAAGAAGAGCTAATTCTTCAGCAGAACTTCTGTATGTATATTTATTTGTTTTGTTAAATAAGTATATGTATTTGTAGGGTGTATATGTACATACACACATATGTATACATATGTATACATATATGTATATACATGGTAAAGAAAAACAGCATTGCAGCTGTACGATACACCAGGTTTGCAGATTGCAAAAACAAGCTTTGCTGGTGGAATTCCAGCAGATCCATTTAAAAAGCACCCCAAAACCAAAGTTGGTACTTAGTCTGACATGCCTGTCTCTTGCATATCTGACCTCTTCTGGGAACAAGCTTGACAAACCAAACCATTTGCCTTCCAATTACTAAGTTTCTCATTTTAAAGTTCCCCCTTTAAAAGCTTTTAAAACAAAAAAGAAAAACAGAAATTGAGATTTTCTAATAATCACATGCAACCTACAGCTAAAGTGCAAGGAAATAACGTAGTATGTGAGGAGATGCACAGCTGGGAGAACAGACAACTCATTTTTGTCTATTTTTGCTGCTACATCTACAACCAGGCATGACTGGTTTATAATCTGAGTGCACGTGTGTTTTAGGGTGAGGCCATTAACTTTAACACTGTCTACATTAAAGAACAGACACAACGATTGCCATTTTTAAGGGCGAAGATGAGACTGAATCAAACCATCTTGCACAATCATCATCCCTAGGATGACGTTGGGCTCACTACACCCTCCTTCCTTCATGGCATTTCACAGTGGAACGTACCTAACAAGAGCACAAAACCAACTATCCTTTTGCAAAACTGGCAAAGGGCAATTTCTCCTTTGTCCCCAGTATTAACAAAGCATTTAACTAGAGTCAGCAATAAATTTTATAACCTGAGATAATTTACCTCATCATGGCCTAAAAATAATTTCTGCACTGGCAAGAAATATAAACTAATTGAAAGCCTGGCTGGAAAATAAAAAATGGGTGATACTGGCAAGACATCAGTCAGCTTAATAACCTCCTTCATAACTCAAGCTTCAAGGATAAAAATAATGTCACTCTCAACCTAAAAGAGAAAGGGAACATTATGGAACTGGACTCCTCCAGCAACTTTTAAGTGTCTCCAACCAGTTGAAAATACAATTTGGAAGAAGAAAGGCAATGGATATGTTGAAACGTTATCTCCTGGTAACTATTACAAACTACACCAGTAGACACACAGTCAGTACAGAAAGTTTAAAATGAACACTCATGTTACCCCTTGTGCAGGTAAGACAATGAAAACTCCGAGAATGAAACATGGATTTTGCAATGAAAAGAAGACATTGCTGTAAAAAAGTGATGAATTAAGAACTGCTGAGAGGGGATGCTGACTTTCGATGAGGCTGCAATAAGCAAGGAAACCTTCCCACATGAAGATAGGCAAAAACTGTGGACACTTGGAGTTTTGTTTTAACTTTATTTAACACACTGTTTCGAGATCCACAGAAAAACTCTTTGCTCTTTCATTTGGTAAACTAACAAATACATCCACCTCCCAAAGGCTTGAGATGATTGTTAGAGAAACACGCATCAAAATGGAAAACAAAATAATAGCCATTAGGAGGATTAAGAGAATAATTCATGTTTTACTGATAACCTGTAGAGACGGCAGCTAAATGCAACTAGAAAAGTGGAACAGGTGATACAATAGTGCCTGCAGCTTGAACTAACACCGTGACATTTAAACACAGGGAAGTGAAAGTGAAGCCTTTTCACTTCATTTTTTTTACAAAATATTGTGCTTGCTTTTCCACTTCTCTAAATTTGTTTAACTGCCCGAACCTAAACAGCTCTGGCTCAGCCTTGTGAGTTCCAGAAGACGGCACAAGCCTCAGCAGTGACAAACAGACACAGCTAGAAAAGCAAAGTCTGCCCGCAGTGAGGTTTAGTGTGCCATCTGCGAGGCTGTAACACTTGGGTACATGCTTTCCAAAGGTCTGGAAGAGTCTTTGAGAAAGTAAGCTAAGCATGAACAAACACACCTGGATTTTTAAAATTCATTTATAGTGACAAAAATACACGCTCAGGATTCCTAATCTTTTGAGAGGAAAAGAGGGTGATCTTGGCTCCTAAAGGAAACAGTAACTGCAGAGTATTGCAGTCTTCTCCTAAACAAGAAATCTCATTACTGAAAAGTTTCAGGGGGACCTCATCAGCTGAATCAGTAGTTTCTTGTCCACACCAGCCCAGCCCACCCACTGCAGGGAGAGCAGCAGCCAAAGTTGTCCCATTATTAATGCCTCTGCTGGTTCTCCCAACAGCTCCAAGGCGCTCTTTCCACTGCAAAAGGCAAACAGCTCTTAGAGTGAAAAATAAAAATAAACACAGTACAACAGGAGAACCTGCTTCCCCTCTTACCATGATCTCTGTGGTTGCTTAATCAATACAAACCTACTTGGTTTTAAGCCCCCAAAACCCACACAAATACTTTGGGTCAAACAGATTTAACTTCACAGAGAGATATGTGCTTAAGTTTACTATCTGTGACACAGAGACAAGAAAATACCAACCTGAAAAAAGGGGTTGTTACTCTCTGTAGATCACTTTGTGCATGCAGTCATTGCAAAGGTAAAAGCCAAGGCCACCGTAAGATCAGATGCTCTGCTTGGAAATCAGCAAACCAGAAACTCCTTATGTACTGACTGTCTGAGCCTATCTTCCTACGAAGAAATTTGTTTCAAGGGCCCCAAAGGAATCAGAGACAGCAGAGATGTTTTCTCTGCTGCCAGCACTATGGTAACTGCTGGATAAGAGCTGAGAGTCAGCAGGTCAGGATGTACAGTAAAAAGCTGGAGAATTAGGAGTTGAAACACCAGCTGGTCCTAGTGTACCTGGTAGAGGTATCTGAGAAGAGCAAGGTATGGCCCTTGCAGCTAACAGCCAGTTATCAGCCAGTGTTGGTAACTCCAAGCCTTTGATGGCTCACTTGTTCATTTGGCATCCCTGCTCACACAGCAAACCCACGCTGCAGCTGCCCACTCTGACTCCAGGCAACTAATAATTTCAACTTCAATCTACAGCATGTAGACAAATATTTTAGAAGCTAAAGGCAAGATACCATGTTTGCTGCTTATGAATTTATTACAGGGTTTTCTTTAAAATTCTGCTACTCACATTTATAGGTATAGTGTTAAGAGAGTTCTTCATCACTTAGATCTACACTAAGAAAAACCAATAAAATTAAATAGGAGTATAGGAGTATGTACTGAAGAAAAAAAAATAAAATCCTTAAATCCATTACTTATAAAAATCTTTATCAGAAGATTTTTAAGACCAAAGTCCTGGCTTTTTCATTAGGTATAATTACATAAAACATCAAAACAGATCCTACTCAGTAGACCCTATTTATTGCAAACTATGGCTACAATAGCAGTAAGCAGTTCTGCTGGGTGTAGATTATGAAGATGTAAAAGCAATTCACGCAACACAGCCACCACATTACCACATTCAGTAATGTGTTACTTCCTATTTTCCATGGTACAACGACTGGGCTGTCAGCATGAGCCTTATTTTTTGTGTTTAAAAGTAACACTTTAAGTGTTCTGAAACATTAACTAGGAATTTTTACTGCTTGGTGCATTCCTTAGAACAATACAATATCAAAATATTCCCCTATGGATTCTAAATGCTAAGTGGCAACTGCACCATACCTGTGAAAACCTAACCCCACCTCTCATTTACATTACTGCTTGGCCTTCACTGACTTTGCCCTTTTCCCTGACTATCTGGAGCTCTACCTAGGCAACAGATGACTGGCAGTTTTGCCAGGGAGTGATAAATAATGGTCTTTACTGTTCAGCTTAAATTAGTAGCACCTACTGCAAATGCAGAGTGGGCAGGAAAGCCACCAATCCAGTTTCTGTCCCTTTCTTTCACAGAGTAGTTTTAGAGGCAGAATTTTCTGACATACATTATTTTTGGTTAAAAATGTTCATTCATTAAAACAAAACCTTTTGAGAGAAACAAACATTCTTGCAGCAAGGCTGATGGGGTCCAGGATGAAATGCTTGTTAAAATGAGAGACAGAGAGCAAACTTAAGGCATGCTGAAAGACTCTCAAATACTCTTTAATCCTGCAGTTTTTACCTATTTGAAAGCAGAAGCTGCAAGTGAAGACAGGTTGAAATCAGAAGAGGGTATTTCCCATATCAAACCAGAGTGCATGTACAATGGGACAGAAAAACCAGTCTCCCAGGTGAACTTGATGAGGTTCTTCCATTACTTAGAAGTAATCCATCCAAAAGATTAAGCTAGGTACAAGAACAACCTGAATTCAGCAAGTTGAGATCAAGTCCTATGCCTCTTCTAATAAAGCCAGCAAGGTCCACTGCCTGGCCTTGAAGACAAATACTAACAGTGGTGCTCCACTTCAACTCACACCCGCATGGGTGCTCCCTCCCACTTTTTCCCTGAAATGGGTGTTTTTTTAAATGTCACCTGTTGGAAACAGTTCCTGGCCTGTGCTGCTCCACAAACCGTGCCCTGACATCATCTGCAAAGGTGCTAAAAGCATGCCAAGGAAGATGCTAGCAATTATGTAGAATAGACAACAGTAGGCCAGTGCTGCAGTCTGGGCACTGTTTTGTTTACTGGCTTAGCCCCTGCCAGGCACTGCCAACAAAGCTTTTTACTGCACTGAGCAAGGAGGGGAAGAGAGAATGGCACTGCTCAGGACACTTGTCTCAGATGGAAAAGAATCAAGTTCAAGTCCCTCTCCAAATCACGCAGAGCAGAGATTAACACTGCAAGGAAAAAGCCTCTGAAGCACCCCAGGCAGAGAGCTACCGAGCTCTTCTTCCAGCACAAAAGAGGTCAACCACTTCAGCTCTGCTCCAGCACAACACTGCTCATTGCACTGGATGGAGGACAAGTGGGGAGGAGGAAGGTGCGTTCCTGATAAGCACGGGAGACAGAGCCCATGCTGGGACATGCATCGAGGAACACCTTCCATGTTGGAATGTTCATGGGAGAGAAAAGCCAGGCAGGAGGTGACTAGAAGGGCAGAGACACACCACCCATGCACATTCACCCACACAAAACCGCACAGTATCGCAGCTTCTCTCCAGCCAGAAAGAAGCCACAGCACAACATAGGTCTGTCACTAGTCTCAATTCAATCTACAGGATCCAGGCTCACAAGACCATTTGCTAAGAAGCTCTTGACCAAATCACCCTGGATTAGCTGGTGCTGCGATGATTTACATCAGCAGACAGGCTGGCATCATTTGATATAACAAAGTTACAGGAAGGGGTTTTTAAGGTGTGTGCATTACAATGATTTACATTCCCATTGGCAATCTTTCCCCTTTTTTTTTTTTTTTCTGGTCACAAAGCATAAACTAAACTGAAGCAAAAAAGCCCCAGGCAATAGTGACAAGGCATCAATCAATTTAATAATAACCCTTATAAACAACACTTAAAGAAACAGGTGATTGGTGACAGCCAACTAAGGGAAAATTGTGCCTGACAAGTCTGGTGGAGTGACAGCACTGAGGGACAAAGGAAGAGCAACTGACACCGTCTACCTGGACTTGTGCAAGACATTTGACACTGTCCCATATGACATCCTCATCTCTGAACTGGAGAGACATAGATTTGATGGATGGAAAAAGGAAGTGGATGGATGGTTACACTCGAGTTGTGGCCAACAGCTCAATGTCCAAGTGAAAACCAGTGACAAGCGGTGTTCCTCAAGGAACTGGCATTGGAACCACTACTGTTCAACATCTTTGTCAGCAATATAGCAAGTTTGCCAATGACACCAACCTGTGTGGTGCAGCCAAAACACTGGAGGGAAAGGAAAGCATCCAGAAGGACACTGACATGCTTGAGAGGTGGGCCAATGCCAACCTCATGAAGTTCAACAAGGCCAAGTGTAAGGTCCTACAGGTGAGTCGAGGCAAAATACAGGCTGAGCATTGAATGGATTGAGAGCAGCCTTTAGGAGAAGGACTTGGGGGTGTTGGTTGATGAGAAGCCCAACACAGCCCAGCAGCGTGCACTGCCAACCATGTACTGGGCTGCATCAAAAGGAGCATGACCAGCAGGTCAAGGGAGGTGATTCTCCCCCTCTACTCTGCTCTGGTGAGAGCCCACCCTCAGTACTGTGTACAGCTCTGGGGTCCCCAACATAAAAAGGACGTGGACTTGTTGGAGAAAGTTCAGAGGACCACAAACATGATCTGAGGGGTGAAGCAGCTCTCCCGTGAAGACAGGCTGAGAGAGCTGGAGGTTTTCAGCCTGGAAAAGAGAAGGCTCCAGGGAGACCATTGAGCAGCCTTCCAGTAACGAAAGGGCACCTACAAGAAAGCTGGAGACAGACTTTTTAGAAAGGCATGTAGTGACAGAACAGGGGGGAATGGCTTTAAACTGACAGAAGGTGGATTTAGATTAGATATAACGAAGATGTTCTTTACTGTGAGGGAGGTGAGACACTGGAACAGGTTGCCTGGAAAAGTTCAAGGCCAAGTTGGATGGGGCTTTGAGCAACCTGACCTAGTGGAAGGTTTCCTTGCCCATGGCAGGGGGATTGGAACCAGACGATCTTTAAGGTCCCTTCCAACTCTAATCATTCTGTGATTCCCAACATTATCAAAACATTAAACTGAGTATAATATTTCCATTCAACCACACACTCAAGGATTGAAGTTAATCTCCTGAACCAACAGAAACAAGGAAGTTTTCTCTTTTGGGGTTAGAAGAAAGAGCCTAGCCAAGCTGTCAGTACCTACATAGAGAATCCTTTGTCCCATGGAATGAATCTTCTCACACACTAAAAAAGCAGTGAATATTACTTTTCCTTTTTTTGACACCTTTGATGAAAAACAAAAACTTCATGAAAAGAAGGCTGATAGGAAAAGTTTTAAATCACTAGAAGAAGTCAGCTCGAAAGCAACTGATAGTTATGAACAAATTTAAGAGGGTTCGTAACTATGGTCAGACCAATAAGAAACAGCAACTAAGATATACTACCAAAAAAAACCCAAAATACAGAATCACACCCTCCACTCTTCCATCAAAGAACAGCACAGAGTGGTTTAAAAAGCAGAAATAAGCTACTGCTACTTTTGGCAGAGGGAACAGCCATGTACACCTTTAACTTCTGAAAATTAATCCCATGTTATTCTTGCCTAACCTCTGCTCTGCAAGTTATTGATGGGAGATTTCCCTCAAACAAACCCAACATAACTCAACAGTATTGGCTTAAGTGGTAAATATTGGAAGTTATTCTCAGTGTAATGCTTTTGCAACACATTTTGTGGCATCTGAGAGGACACTTCACACTAGCCCAGAATACAGACACTAATACACCAAAAGGCATTCCACCTCTATCTTAACGTAATGGTCAAGTGACAGAACAAACATCTCTGGCAACTTATCTCCTTGTACACCCAAGTCAGTAAGAAAGAAGTTGTTCCAGACAATTTCTTCCTAGATACTGAAAGAGGTCTGAAAGTGCTGTTCAGTGCGGTCCATTTGACAGCAGACAACCACAAGACACCAACAACTGTGAAAGAAAGTGCTAAGTAAGGCAGAAATTGAGTAAATTAGTAGAGATATAGAATTAAGTGTAAGGAATGTCTGTGCATAATATTCTATTGTTTCCAGTATTCTGTTTCAAGATATAAAGAGCATTAACTGAAGGAAAAAAAATGGTTAAACTACAATCCAGTGATTTCATCATTTAAGAGCCCTAATACACAGGATCTCAAGAGATATGAATATAACATTAGTTGCATAAAGCCATCTAACCACAAAGGGAGGAAAAGCTTTTATTACATCTCTCCACTGTTGCCAATTAAATGAAAATATACGATGGAATAGTGAGACCTAACATATATTACAACCCCATCGCAGATTAAAATCATCTCTCTGCCGATTCTTCCATCAAAAAGAAAAAAGTGAGACAAATTCAGACGTGAAATGAAGAGGATAATACAGCTTAAACTGAAGGCTGAGAGCAAACACACAGCAAACAGCATTTAACAATGCTTCCACTTGACTTAAGGCATCATTCAAAATACTTATTTTGTAATTGTAAAGAACAATATGTTTTAGGCAGGGAACTCTATGCTCTCAAGCTAAGAGAACATTTGTAACTTCTGCCTTTCAGACATATTCCATACATAAATCTGCCTAGAAAGATGTAGAAACTCATCTGAAGGATTACCGATGTGCAATATGGATTCCCTGACACCACAAGAGTTTTCTTGAAAGTATCGCCTCAAAGTATACCAAAAACTACCACTCTGCGAACTCCTTGATTGCTCTAGTCAGTGCAGAAAAAAGCAATCTCTGAAGAAGAATATGAATAAATTAGAAAGGGATAGTAGCAGGTATCATTTCAGATTCATTCACTTTAAGATTCATGGCCACATTGGACAGAGCCTTGGGTGACATGGTTTAGTGTGACGTGTCCCTGCCCATGGCAGGGGGTTGGAACTAGATGATCTTAAGATCCTTTCCAACCCTAACTAATCTATGATTTTAAGATCATTTTTAATAGATCTGATTATATTAAAACTAGAGAAAAACATATTCATCTTAAAAGGGGAAGACACCTTTGATACTCAACTAGGAAAAGGAAAAAAAGAAAACATTCAATAGAGTAGAAAAAGATTACTATGTCTGCAGAAAATCCTTTCAGGAACTACTTTTTGTGGTGACAGCAACAACTCAGGCTCAGCAAATGCCCAAGCCTCAGATTTCCATGAAGAACTTCTGCATCTCTCTGATAGCCTGGGGACAGTTTTCACTATATGATGTTAGATGGGAAACTTTGGGAGAGCAGTCCTGTCAACTTCTAAGACTCAAAGACTTAAGTAGTTGCATGACCATATCTCAGTGGAAGTATTCATTTTTTACGTTCCCCACAAGGGAACCAGCAAAAAAGAACAAAACAAACACACACGGAGAACAAAAAAAGCCCAGAGAGCTAGACAACACAGATTGAATCAGTAAACTCTGAATCATGTAAAGTATTTTAAGTATACAGTTTTAAAGAGAACCATAGAATTTAAAAAGTACCTGCAATTTAGGAAATGTCCTTAGTTGCTGTAAATTAGTGTATTTGCACCACAGATCCATTCAAAGACAAGATGAGTTTTTACTCTGATTTATCTGCATCAAAAAGAGCATGACCAGCAGGTCGAAGGAGGTGATCCTGCCCCTCTACTCTGCTCTTGTGAGACCTCACCTGGAGTATTGTGTGCAGTTCTGGTGTCCTCAACATAAAAAGGACATGGAACTGTTGGAACAAGTCCAGAGAAGGGCCACGAGGATGATCAGGGGACTGGAGCACCTCCTGTATGAAGACAGGCTGAGAAAGTTGGGGCTGTTCAGCCTGGAGAAGAGAAGGCTGCATGGAGACCTCAGAGCAGCCTTCCAGTATCTGAAGGGGGCCTATAGGGATGCTGGGGAGGGACTCTTCATTAGGGACTGCAGTGATAGGACAAAGGGTAATGGGTTAAAACTTAAACAGGGGAAGTTTAGATTGGATATAAAGAAGAAGTTCTTTACTGTAAAGGTGGTGAGGCACTGGAATAGCTTGCCCAGGGAGGTTGTGAATGCCCCATCCCTGGCTTTGTTCAAGGCCAGGTTGGATGAAGCCTTGGGTAGCATGGTTTAGTGTGAGGTGTCCCTGTCTATGGCAGGGGGTTTGGAACTAGATGATCTTAAGGTCCTTTCCAACCCTAACTATTCTACGATTCTATTCTATGATTCTGTTTTCAAAAACATGTATTTCCCAAGCCAGTGAATAAGTGAACACACCTTTATCCACTTTTAAATAAACATTTTGATTTTCTTGTACCCTCCAAATTTTTACCCCAGAACCATTAATTGTTATGAAACCTCTGTAAAATAAAACATGTGAAAAGTCACTTGTGTGATAACTGATTATATCCTTCAGTTACTGTCACCTTCAGCCTTCCTTAACACCATACCACTCCTTGTTTCAGAAAAGTCAGAGCTAGTACTGACTTCTGTAAGTTAAAGACTACAGCCAGGTGTGATTCTACCCCATAATGCAGCAGTTAATATTAGTAGCACAACTTTTTGACATCAGAGGAGATACACAAGGTTAAAGGTGATACAAAAGAATGGAGTCAGCCTGACATTGCTCTTTCCCCTACCAACTATGATGACTGCTGTGACAGGGAAGTGTTTAAGAAGTAAAGGACTGTTACAGGCAAGTCCTTGATCAGAAGTGGGCAAGGTCATAAAGATGGAAATCTAGCACTGAAGAAGCAGTTATTTAATGTAAGGCATTCTAGTGCTTATTTTTAACTACATTCTCTTGTCTTTATTGTCATTCATCATAAAAGAAAATTAAAGACATAGGAGATACTACAGAAGACTCAGAATCGCTAGACTAATTCCAGTATTATCCACACCTAAGTCAGCCCTCATTTTAACAGCATTAAATTGATCAAACACTACTGTGGCACACAGACATCCTTCTGTACATCCTGGCAGAGAATAGACCAGAATGTGCTCATTAAAAGCTTAAAGGCACATCTAATTTAATAGCCACAAGTTCTTTCTGGCCTTACTTTTGTTGAGACTGATTTTACACCTGCTGAAGGTAATGAAGATTTTTCCCTGACTGTAAAGGGATCAGAATAGGCCTAACGTTTTTAAAACAAACTCTTCAAGTTTCTTTTTAAATAGGTTACCTAATATTCCCCCCAAAGAAAGCAATGAAATGTTCACAAGTAGTTTGTTCTTTAGCTGCCTCACCCAAAGCTGACCTAATGAGCGACTATTTGCCCAAATCACCTGGAATTCTTCTTCCTTTTTGATTACCCAAAGGCTTACAAGGAGATCCCTAAAACAACCATAAAGCATACATCCCTATAGAAAAATTGCAAACACTAGGTGTTACTTAAGAGAGCACAGTAAGATAAAGAGGTCACATTGGCTAAAGTGGTGGTAGGAGGCTTCTCCCAGCAAGATATGAACTGGGTACTAGCTTCATTTTTCATACCTCTAACATTATAATATTAGAGTACAAAGGGTTTCCACAGTTAAAAGAAAAGGGGCCTCAAAAACACTCATCAATGCCACAGTTGTATATTCACAGCTAAAATACCTATACACATAATGGAGACCTTCTGATTTCAGCTATAAACCCTGACAAATGTTTTCCCTTGCAGTTAAACAGTTCAAATTCCAATATGCAGATAAACAAAGATGGTGAAAATGTAACAATAAAACCTGCAAATATTTAAGGTATGACAGAAATTTCTTGAAAAAGTATCAATGTTATCAACATATTGTTAAAAAAATCTAATCACCCATCCCTAAGAATATACCAATATAAAATAATGGGGTTTTCAGAGTCCTATTTGTCACCCTTTTACAACCGTATTATATATGGGCATAGACAGATGACATGGATGGACCAGATCCAAATTATATAAGCAGCATTATGCTTGTTTGGCCACTTGACCTGGACACCAGGCACTGTTCTAGCCTTGTCTTTTCTTTGCTGCTGCTGGATAGAATCAATTTAATGCATTCTTGTTTGTGGAAGACCAATAGTGGGTCTACTTGCCCAGCTTTACTCACATCAGGAATTACTTTCCCAAACAATATCTCAAATTCTTCTGCAACCCTACAATGAAAGTTCATTACACATTATTTTTTGTAATTTTATCACTCTTCATGATCATTAAGCAGCAAGTGTTTTCTCCCAGCTCACCACCCTCCAACTTGATGTCTACTGAGTTTTTCCCAGTTATACACTAGACATTTTTTTGATCTTCTATATCATGTCTCTTTCTATATTCCATTCTGGGGGCCAGGAAAGGTTTTCTAGCTAACACTGCATCCCTTCAAAAGCCTATGGATATTCTCTTCTCCAAAGTCTGAGAGTTTCACATTGGTGACCTATTTGCCGAACCTCTGCAGCTATTTTGGCACATGAAGTTTTCATCTCTAATTTTGGTATTTCAAATATAGTTGCAATAGCCCAACTAATCTATGTTCATCCTTCAAATGCAGGAATAGGCTTTGCCAGGGCACAGGTCTCTGCAGACCTTCCCTCTCATTTGAGACAGAATAAACTTTTACATAGGGTGTACACAGGGTGATACAGTCTGAGTTTGAAACTTAATCACAGCTGCCAAATTCTATCCCTTGCAAATTGCTCACTCCTGCAGATGAGAATTAGGTAACAGTTAACAGAAAAGCCCCATGGTGGTTCTATGGTATAACACCTGCAAACACCATCCAACAGACATTCAACTACCCCCTTGCAACACTTAAAGATGTTTTTACAAAGTGGGCATATAATGATCCTTGGGAATGTTTCCCCTTTTCTCTTCTTCTTTTTTGCCTGTTTTGTGTTGTTTGCTTTTTTTAAATAGGTAAATTGCAGAAGATGGGGCCTCTGGGAAACAGAAAATAAAGTAGAATTGGAGCATCTTCCAGCACAAATTAATTGTCACTATGCTGCTAATGACAACTTGTACAGTCATGTGAAAAACAGCCATTTTGCTTTGCTTGAACATCTGTCTTCACCTTTTGTTTCTTTTTTGCTATGTTGTATTGAGACCATCATCAAGAATTATTGGACTGTACATAGGGAAATAAAAAGGACTACGAGTCTCAAGCAGAGGTCATCTGTTGCTCATGCTAATGCCTGCTTAGAAAGTGCACATTTTAAACCCCCTTTTTATTCTGTCACAGAATCATAGGGCAGTTATCTTTAATAGCTGTTACAGACAGACACATAAAGAGTATCTTATTTCTCTAGCAGTTGTTATCCTATCAAAGGGATAATCCTCAAATGCTCCATGTTATTCACTTTAGCTTTTGACAACATTTTGAATAAAGTGCTCTGCCATTCATGGGAGGTGTAAGCCCAGAAATTTAGGATTTTTTGCCTTTTTTTACACTGCTTGCAGTGTTAAATACCAACTGGTGAAGAGGTGGATGTACTGGGCCAGGCTTTGTGAATCAGCATAGCTGTATTGATATGACAGTTTTACACCAGCTGAGCATCTGGTCCTTATGCTTATGAATAACAAGAGAGAACTGGCTTTTCATGCCCTCAGTTGCAAGAGACATTTAAAGTGAACAGCTGTTCCACTATCCCTTCACTGATTTGGACTTGTGAATTTTCATGAATCTGCACAATATGCCTACTATAAATATTTTCAAATGACCTATTACACAACAATTTTGCTCTAATTTATGCTCAATTTTTGACTGTGTTAATATACATTCCTTCATTAACTAGCATACAGGTAGCATTACTTACCTGTGATCTAAATGATGAATAGAGAGAATAACTCCTGAATTCAAATGGGCTTGTTTTAAGGTCACCAGGATTGTGAATTCATATTTATTTCTTAACTTCTGAAAAAAGATTTCAGCTGTTTCTGGAGATGCCTTGACACTTCTTGAAGTATCTGGGGGGAAAAAACAAAAGAAACAGAAAAAACACTCATATAAAATCTTGTTTTACTTTACATCCCCAACTCAGAGAGCTTACAAAATAACAAGGCGCTTCTGAGGAGCTCAACTGAACAGACAGGAAAAAGCAGGGACCAAGATATTTTAAGCACCAGCTTGTACGATCAATGGGATCCATTTCAGTGGAAGAGAACACATTTTCTAGGACACCTAGAAAATTCTATGCTGGGTATGGATGGGTTGTTTTGTTTTTAACACAGGGTCGTAACCCTTCTACTTTCTCCGTGGATGGCCAGATGGTACCTTTAATATCTCGTCCAAAATGTGGACTGAGTGACAACACTGGGTATGAACTTAAGCTGTGAAGCATGACCTGGGCAACTTCTTAATGACTTCTACAAAAATGTTATGCTTAATAGCTGTGCACAGTTAATTAGGAAAAAAAATAGAATTAAAAAGAGCAGCATCTCTTGGGTGACTCAATTTATTCGGCTTTAAGTAATAGTTATAAATTTACTTAAAACCTCACCATCATTAAAAATACATTGTTGCTAATTAATCACTATACACTCCAGTTGTGCAGCATGTTGCTGCTGCTTCTTGCACAGGATGTCATGAACATTTGTTAGAGTAATTACACGCACACAATTAAGATTTTGCTTATAAAACCCCACACACAACCAAGACGTGAAGCAACGTTTCTGCTGAATTTGCACAGAACATGCATAGAAAATAAAAAGACCCAGCCTTAAGCCCTCTAGAGAGAGAATTTACAAAATAAGATGTCAAATGTTAAAAAAACAATTCCCAAGGTTTTCTACAGTACATTATACTAGAAAAAAAAATAATATATATTTTTAATGCACAAAATCAATTCATTAGCATGTGTAATCAACTGTGTAGGAGCTAAATGAATCCACAAGCTTCTTGTCATTGCAATTTGACCACCCTGCTCTAACTCAGGGACACTAATTCAAGAACAGCAACAGCAGTAGAGAGCTAACTGCAATAGGTTCTCCATAAGGTGATTTTCTTTTGGCAGTGATGAATGCTGAGCTCTCAAGTATGCTTACACCACAGTTCTTAAAAACAGGTTTAGTCTTTAAGCTCTACCTGTGAAGACGCTACTCTGCATTAACAGCAAACAGTTATTGTGGTTCATGGACCAGGAATATCTTTTAATATGCATTGAAGAAACTAAACAACCTGTGCAACCCTGAAGTCCTAACCAAGCTCCTGCACACTGTCACACCAGGCTGAACTCAAGTCATTTTTTATGAAAATTATATCAAACACCTATGATATTCTCATTAGTAACTGATGAAAGAAAGTATATACACCCCTAACATTACACAAGGCCAGTTCCAGTTACACATAATTATCTATCTCCCCCTCCTACATGCACTTTTTTCTAACTGGAACTATTGGGATGCAAACACTGCACTACAGATGCCCTGCTCTTTAGCAAGGAAACAAACCCTTGCTATCATGTGGAGCTCTCCAGAGCCCTCCCAGTCCTCACTGCTCCAGTGGTGCTGGCAGGGGAAACGGAGTTGCCTCTCCACCCTCAAGAGAGGAATCTTTTTTGAGATTTACTCATGTCACCCCTGTGACATGGTAGGATGAGAGTTTTCCATCCTTTTACCTATAAAATCTTCTCCTAATATAATTATCTTATAATTATATTAGGAGATATATAATATAATTATCTTATATTAACCCTATAATTATTCTTCATGGCCTTAGACTGTCTTCTTGTGTATAGACAATAGCATCGAGATCTGATTAGATCATGCTGGAAGCCTATATATAAAGATTATTGTCACATTACTTCTAGAGCATTAAACTGCCTAAACACATGGCCATTCCAGTTTGGTACTGCAAATAAGTCAGTTCATACTTGCTGCACCAAAAAGCTACACAGCCTTTTGAATTACTACTACTCTGATGAAGCACCAACACCATTTGCTCAGGGCAGGCATCAGGTGGATTTCTTAAAGAAAGACGACTGAAGGGTCCTTGATCTATTAGATCCATTCTTTTTACACTAAGGCAACACTGCAAATCCTTCATTCCAATTGCCTTTGAACACCAGTGGTAGGTGCTTGACAGACCACCAGCTGTGCTCAATAAATACCGATTCAGGCTTGTTCTTGACATTTGGTTTCTAGTAATCATTTTAAGACCAGAGGAAAACACTTTACTGGAACTGGACTTCTTCCATAATAGCTTGCAAAATCAAACTGGTATATCTCAGATAAAAATTTGTGTTTTTCAACAGTTACATAAAAATGTTATACTGTGAACATTTCTAATACACAAAACCAAAGGCATAAATCTTTTCATATTAGAGGCAAAAATAAGGAGAGAACTATTAGCTTGAAAGAGAAATTTGTCTCTAGCCATGATACCTGTGTATTGCATTTACTTTCCTAGAACATTGTATGTGTTTGGTTTGACCACACCACAACACACAAATCCACAGTGTTAACACTCCATCTTTATAGAAGAATGAAGTTCAAAGTGACAACAAAAGAAACAAAAAAATACAAACTCAAAGCACATTGCGCTCATTGTTCAGGTCGAAGTTTATAGCATGGAAATGCCTATGGAAGGAATAACCCTCACATGGTAACACATGAGGCTGGGCTGAGATATTCAATTTAGCAAAAGTACTGAAAAAAAGAATACAACAAACTGAGGGAAAGAGGCTCGAGGAAGAGAGAATTAATTCATGCCATGGTTGGCAATGATAACAATTTACAAGGATACAGACAAATGTAGGTGCTGGTCGACCTTCGGCTGCAACATCTTGCTATGAGGTGGATCAGCTGGCAACAGGCACAGAAAACCAAGTCTTTTAAGATCTAACATTTCAAAGCAATCTGAAAACTCCATGAAGAAACCCACTGACCATAGGACCTGCAGGAACTCAGCCATTCAGAGGACAAACTTCGTGGTTGTCTCTACCCTGTGCCTACAACAGCCCTCATAACTAGGACATCTTCTCCCCTCAGGGACAATCTGCAGTCAGAGCTTTGCAGCAAACACCTAAGAAATGCAAGTGTTCCCTGAAGGTGTCAAGTGAAGATATTTTCACTTCACTCATGCTCATGAGATGATAATTACTGTGCTGTAACCAAAACAGTAAGTCTAACTTTCAAAAGGACTCACTCCACAGCCTAAAAATGCTGCAAAAAGAGGTGGTTCTACCCTTTGTTCTATCACCAGCCTTTAATTGCTTCTCCTCATCCTTATGGTGGTAATTGCACTCATGAAAACATATGAGAGGCCATATGAGGCAACCTAATCCAGCTTTAACTAGCCCAGACACCCCACCTGCCCCCCAAAAAAGGTGTTGGAAGCAGCCATGAACTTCCTGGAGGTAAGCAGGAAGACTCCTATGTGCAGCAGCACTACCTTACTAAATCACACAGAGCAAAGACTACATGCAAATATGGGTTTAGGACAAGCCATTCATTACAGATGTTTTCCAGTTCATAATAAAAACCGTTACAGGTTGGGCAAAGAAGAGATTCAGAGCAGCCCTGCAGGGAAGGACTTGGGGGTGTTGGCGGATGAGAAAATGAACATGAGCCGGCTTCAGTGTGCGCTCGCAGCTCAGAAAGCCAACCGTATCCTGGGCTGCATCGAAAGGAGCGTGACCAGCAGGTCGAAGGAGGTGATCCTGCCCCTCTATTCTGCTCTTGTGAGACCTCACCTGGAGTATTGTGTGCAGTTCTGGTGTCCTCAACATAAAAAGGACATGGAACTGTTGGAACAAGTCCAGAGAAGGGCCACGAGGATGATCAGGGGACTGGAGCACCTCCCGTATGAAGATAGGCTGAGAAAGTTGGGGCTGTTCAGCCTAGAGAAGAGAAGGCTGCGTGGAGACCTCATAGCAGCCTTCCAGTCTCTGAAGGGGGCCTATAGGGATGCTGGGGAGCGACTCTTCATTAGGGATTGTAGTGATAGGACAAGGGGTAATGGGTTAAAACTTAAACAGGGGAAGTTTAGATTGGATATAAGGAGGAAATTCTTTACTGTGAGGGTGGTGAGGCACTGGAATGGGTTGCCCAGGGAGGTTGTGAATACTTCATCCCTGGCAGTGCTCAAAACCAGGTTGGACGAGGCCTTGGGTGAGATGGTTTAGTGTGAGGTGTCCCTGCCCATGGCAGGGGGGTTGGAACTAGATGATCTTAAGGTCCTTTCCACCCCTAACTGTTCTATGATTCTATGATTCTACTAAATGGAATGGATAACTTGTCTTAGCAAAGGGTGTGTTCTTGAGTTTCTGAAATGCATCTAAAGCTAAACATACACTGTATGAACTGAATTGTAAAACAAACTCCTGCAGAACAGTCTCTGAAGGAGGCATACTAATTAATTGAGCTTCAGGGTTTGTTTCGTGTGCACATAATCAGCTTTTAATAGCAGCATCCATAAATCAATTCTGCATCTGACCGTAGGTTTCCTGAACTACCCAAATTAAATTTTAGTGGTTTGTGAGAAAAAGAAGGGCTACAGGCTAAAAAGGGTCTTAAAAATATAATAAGGCTACCTTGATTCCGTTTCATTTTCCTACACCTGTTGGGATCAGTGTCACAAGCATACATTCACACCGCATCACCTCCCCATACTAAAATTTTTGACTGGCCTTTTCCTTAACTAGGGAGTTCACACAGCCTACAAACAGCAACAAGAGACTGTTTACTTTATAATGTTCTTTTATTTAAATAGTCAACTTGGGCTAAGCTGCTCCCAGCCTAGGGGCAGCAAGCAATGCCAACCCAAAAGCAGAATCTTTACAAGGTTGAAAGGGCACTGCAGGTTTTTTTAAGTGGAGCACGGTGCATTCAAATTCAGGAGCTGCACTCCTGTAATGAAAACTGAAGAAAGAAAGAAGTAAAACAACCTTTAATAGACTAAACCCTTGCTAGATGTGTTATGCTTTAGGTACTTCAGTGGGAAGGTTGATTGGTTTGCCTGTTTGTTTTTCTTAATACACCTGATTATTTGAACTGATACATAAGATAATGGCTGATAAAACATTCTGAGTTACTTTTCCTGCACATTTGCTCATCCTGTTCTCATGGTTTCCAAATCATTTCAGAGAGAACAGCAAAACAGGAGCAGCTAAATTTTTTCCAAACCCACACAGACCTGATTGATTTCTCCAAGGTTGCATGAAGGAGCTCTGTGGGAGTCTAGGGGAATGTGGTGTACTTCCACATCAAGTTTAAAAGACTACAAGATATGGGGTAAATGCTGACCCTGTAAAGGTCCCATGGGGCCACTCCCAAGGGCCCAGAAGCACTGCCCAGTTCCCAAGTCTGAGTGAATACTAGGACTACAATTCTAATCATATGTCAGGATCCCACTAGATCTAGAACTTTATGCACCCAAGTGTTCCTTACAAACTGGGTATGACCTGGTCACACCAGAACAAAACCTCACAAGTGCTGGGACTCAGCACCTGAGTAAACCTTCCAAGTTGAATGATTAAGACTTTGGGATACCCCAGAGACACCACCACAGTGACCACCAGTCCTGTGTGCCTCCCTTCTTATTTCCATTAAATAAATGCCTCAATGAGTATGCATGCAAACAGAACTGCAGTGGATGGGAAGGAGAAGAGGAGGGCAAAATGCACTTCAGCTGAAATAAAACAATTGAAACAAAAACTGACTTGAAGCCAAATCATTAAATCAAATGAAAACAAGGGGGAAAATGTCACAGTTTGTTCTTGCAGCATTTGGGGAGGTTCCAATTGCCTTTGTTTTGTAGCTTTCTCTATTCTGAATGTCAGCTACAGCTTTGGTGTGTCATCCAGCAAGGGCTGTCGTCCAGCTCAAATGATACGCAAAGTCCTACCAGTCACAACGGACTGATGCAGTAGGCTAAAGAAGGACCTTTCTCTAAACAGACACACATATACACATTTTTCCCTCAACTGTATTGACCATTCATACTTGTATCCTCAAAAAAACATTAATCATATCACTTCTGGCCAGAACTCTAGCACACAAGCTTGTGTGTTTAAAGTCATTTGGGCACAGCTGAGAACACAAATCCACTGTGGGACAAGAGGGTGAAAAGGTACCGAGAGCCTCAACACACATGCTTGAATACAGCTGCAATGTCTCTGATCTGAAATAACCAAACATTATTAAGGACCTAACTTGCTTGTCTAATTGGGAGTAGTTTGTGCATTTGCGTAAGTAATCATTCATTCAAAGTGCTTTGTTTGTAAAGTTTTCTTCTCCATGGTCAAAAACCCTGGGGAATTTTTGCTTGGTTTGTTAAGCTTGTTTACTTGCTTTTTTTAACTTTTGAGGGTTTTTTTAACGTAAAGGAACATTAAAAATTGACAACTATGCACATGAAACTAAACCAGAACATATTTAATAGGGGAAAACCTTCTACCCAATGTGATAGAATGAGATAATTGAGTGGTAGCAAGACCTCAACCATTTCTGCCAGCTCCTGGCACTGACTTGGATGACTGTTTAGGAAAGAGCTTGCAAAAATAAGACTGAGGCAAGCTACAGCTGTAATATATTATGCATTCACTGTAGATTAAGAATAGTACCACCAAAATCTGTCCAAAAGCATTCTGCAAAAGAGATGACACAACACTAGCTTGACAGTGATTATACTAGTGGCTGGGTTAAGCCTCTCAACTTACGTACTGGCTTCTTCTAGAAATCAAGGAAAGTCACATCAAGCTGAATCTTTCTGTAATGCTAAGCTTACCTTCCCACAGCCCAGCTACTGACTACCCTTGCTGAAACAGCCTCCTTTGCATCCCTGTGAGACTACAAAACAAATTGTTCAGATGCTTGCCACTAAAATACAAACAAGCTCTTTCAAAACGTGGACAACCCCCTGAGATGATCTTGAGACTGGGGCTATGAAATTACTCTTTACGGCTCATACATACTCAACTAGAACATGTGTTGTGTCGAATGGGGAAGGTAGATCTTTCCCTCCAGCCTGGCCACCTAGTACACAAGCAGAATCCAGCTGCTTCGGTGAAGCTGTGAAATGAACAGTGTGGCTGTTCTGCATGATCCCCTGCCTGGATTACAGATCAGGGAAATGTCCTTTCAGTGGTGGTGTGTCTCAGCACGTCAGCAGCTCACTGCAAAGAGCCATAGAGGGCAGCTTTGCTTGGTTTGTAGATCTGTATGACATAGGTAAATTGACGAAGGGAGAACAAGTGACAGATTTACACCGCTATAGACACCCCTTTGAGCATCAGGACTAGGTATCACAGCCCTCTCAATCTCAGGGTTAATTTGTCAGAGCACAATGCTAAAACGCTTAGACATCTCTCATCCTCCCTTGGCTGTCGTCCCTTCAGCAAAGGAATTTGCACCAGGATTACAAGTGGGAACCATTCGCTGTGAGGTAAAGCAGCCCAGCTGCACTGCAACAAGTCAAATATGCTCTTCCAAAAGTATGTAGAGTCCATAACAGAGGGTTTCATGACTTTTGGACTCAGTAGACAAAAAATAAAGAAAGACGCAAATAAATACAGTAAAGGTTCTAGTGACTGCATCTACAATAGCATATTCCTGATGATCTTTCAAACCTTTTGCAAATGAAAGGATAAGAAACCTAAAAGGTTCAGGACAACCTGAACTTTGAATGTGTAGGTGTCTGGATTAGAAGTCTGTAATCTTAGCACAAGAGGTTGAAGCAGCTGATTTGCTGCTTCAATTGTATTGCAAGCAATACAGATCCTAGGACACTAGATCGTTACTAAAACAACTCCCAGCAAACTGCTAAAGAAAACATCTTTGTGTGCTCCCAAACATTTCTGAGAGGAATAATATGGAATGTGCACATCAACACATGCGGAATCACATCAACACAATTAGGAATTTTTAAAGGCATACATGATACAGGAAACCACTCTTCCTTGCCGTAAGAAATACTACCCCTTTCACTGTAACTAAGTCATCATACTAGATACTATCACCAGGAGAGAGGGTGCTAATCACTGGGGACCTATTACATGATAAAGTGATGAAGATAAATTATGACTTCTGTTCTTGTTACAAAAATTCCACTCCTATAAAATTAAAATGTGCGATGTATAGTAAGTTCTGCCCCAGGTATTTATTACTGTAATGTCTTCTCGTGATTTATAGGTTCTGGGTTATCAATTATACGATGCAATGACTTTTCTGATTACCAAATTTCTCTAGTCTATATTCCAATACTATTCTCAGTTCCTCTCAAATTCTGAAGACTCTTTTTATGCGATCCCTCATAGGTAGTATCAAATATTACTTACAATGATGTTGATTAGGCTTTTCATGGCCAATACCACTATAAAACCTATTGTGTTTGAACAAGGACACAGAGGTAACCTAGAGAAGGATTTCTGTCTGCTTCTCCATTTCAAGACAGGTTCCAGCTACATTTTAAAAGGTTGCAGCTACTATAGCTTTATAAAGATGTATCTGCATTTATACATGCACACATTTAGAGCCCTTTAGGCACAAAGTAGTTTTCTAGAAGCTGCTTTGAGAATACCTTGAAAGCTGTGGAGAAAATTAAGCCTATCTTATTTGCCTTGCTACTGCCATCTGCGGCACATGCACCTAAGTTATGCTTGGCTGCATACTGTCATAGGAGCACTTTGTGTCAAACTGACCTAACAACAAACAAAAATATCACACCAAGAAATGCTGTTAACACTGCGACACAGACTGAAGAGCATAAGAAAAACATTGCCTTCCAGCCCTACTGCTACTGTAATAAGGGCATGACACACATGAGAACTGCTAAAAGACTGAATTTACTTTTAGTCCCCAGTCACATAGCATGGTTAAGATGGAAAAAGCTATGCAAGTCATGACAACGGGGAGGACATGAGGAGGAAACAGTGTTGTCAGCCTTTTCCAAATGAAAAAGCAGGCTACTGAAGGTAAACAAAGCCTTATCGATTAAAAACAATAAAGTACAAACTTTGTGGCAATAATAAACCATACAAGCAGGTTATGCTAGGTGTAGATGCAGCTGGATTACATTAACAACCCTTCTCCAAAAAGATAAAACACAATTCAAGCCTCTCAAAGATATATTCCAGGGGTGAACTGGGTCATGCAATGACACACTGTAAAAGATCAGCACTCACCATGGCACCTCTGGATTAGGATAATGTTTGGTGTAGATACTCCTGTACCCTCTGAGCAACACACCACAGCTCTCCCTCTCTTGTTTCTCACCCTGCAAGTGTCAGCAAGACCTACTCATGCTCTTTGCTCAGTCATTTTCTCTCAAAACCTCCTTTCCCTGTGATCAGTTTGCTGCTCCTGAGGACCTACCACCTGCAAACTGTGTTTCACAGAATCACTTCGGGTAGAGGAAACCTCATGAGATCATCTAGCCCAACCCCAATTGTTTCTGGATGCCCTGGAGGGTTTATGTTTTTTTCCCCCCAATAGAACTGGTTTATCCCTCTTTGCAAAGGTTCAGATCTCTCATCCTAGTTGAGAATCACCTTTGGCTTTGTAGGGTATAACTGTTTTTTACCCACATTAGGGTTAATTACATTTAGCTCTCCAAACTTCTAAGTGTTTAGGCTGATTTATTTTCATACAGCACAATTGTGAGCTTGAAGCACTAGTATGAGATTTTCATGGTTTAAACCCAGCCAGACAGCTCATTCACTCACTCCCCCCCTGCTTCTTGCCCTCCCCCTACTCCCGGAGGGACAGAGAGGAGAATCGAAAAGAATGCAGCTCCCACAGGTTGAGATAAGAACAGTTTAGTAACTAAGGTATAACACAAATCACTACTGCTACCACCAATGATAATAATTATAAAGGAAATAACAAGGGAACAGAATACAACATCTCACCACCAGCCAATCGATAACTCGCCTCCCCAGCCCAACCAAGCACCGATCGATACCTCCTCCAACCCCGCAGACCCTAGCCCTTCCGGCTAACTCCAGTTACATCCTGGGCATGACGTGCTTTGGTATGGAATACCTCTTTTGCTAGCTTGGGTCAGGTGTCCTGTCTCTGCTTCCTCCCGGCTTCCCCTCCTCCCTGGCAGAGCATGAGGCTCACAAAGTCCTTGGCCAAACCAAAACATCAGTGTTATCAGCTCTGTTCCCAGGCCGAAAGTCAAAACACAGCACTGCACCAGCTACCAAGGAGACAAATGACTGCTACTGCTGAACCCAGGACAGAGATCCATCCTAATTTCCCAAATGACCACAGTGATGTGGTTTCCATGAAAGAGTAACTTCCGACACAAGAACGGTCAACAGTCACAACTTAGAGCTCCAGAAAACCCAAACCTTTATTCCCCACAGCAAAAACAGCACAGTGAGGCAGGGAGAAGGAGGCTACCAGTGGAAAAAAATTACATCTGAAGCATGCCAGACACATCCAACAACTCTGCTGCTAGCCACAGGTCTACAGCAGCAGACTGAGCAAACAGCAGCAGATGGCAGGAGAAGGCAGGAGACTGTAAATAGAATTCAGTTACCAGCAGAAATGAGGGGTAAGTGGTAGAGAGACCACACGTAAGAGGAGAAGAGGGACACCCATGCCACCAGCTATACTGACATTCTTGGGAAAATCTCTACTGATGTGATACTTGTTTTGATGCCTGGAATAGGAAAGGTTAGAAGGATTTTGAATCAGGAACATGAAAGAGTAGGGATACCAAGGAATACTATAAACACAAACCAGCTATAAGGGCAGACTGACAGAAAGCACATAAAAGGGAAGACAAGCTACTGTTGCCAGAGGTACCAAGGAAGCTGGGGAGGACCAAAGCTCAGGCTCCCCGGCAAGAAGTTTTAAGCCATATATTAATGGCTTTCATACTTCTGTGAATGCGCCTGCTAGCCCCAGTGAATCAGCTACAGGTTCTAAATATATGCCCAATTTATAAACTTGGATGAGTTAAAATTAGAAACGCTTTCAAATCCCATTTCTTTGCTTTTGTAGACTCATTTTAACTGAGTACCATTAAAAGATACCCAAGTGCCCTAAAGAGTAGTTTTAGGGAAAATTCAAAGGCACCAGTTTGATTACTGAGTATCAGGTGTTCGATGCCACTTTGTGTCATTGAAAATCTCTCCCTATACAACAATTCCACCAATGCTCCACCAATCTCCAGAGTACAGAAAGACTTACACCCATCCCATCCTTAGCACATTAACTCAATATCACACAATGACTACAACATAGCTAATGTTTCATAGTTTTTTTATTTCATGCTGTCTCCTACAAAATCAAAAGTCTGAAGATTTCCATCACTTCCTTTCAGTAGCTATTCCACAATCTAAACTAGTTCATTGTGAAAGTCTCCTTTTATCTTAAATCCTATTTATAACATCATTATGTTACTCTTACCTCTACCTCTTCAAACATTAAATAATTCCTTCATTTTAAACCTCTAAGAATCTTCTAATAGTAGACACTTATACAACACTTTTGTCATTCTTTGGACAAGCTGTACATGCACAAGCTCTTTCAAAAGCTTTCTTAGTAAACCAGTCCTTTTTGCAGTATAATCAGGTTTGATGTTGTTCTCTTCAGAAAAGTATCAGCAAATTCTAGAGAAACCCAGAGTGAATGCAATAACCCAGACGCAATCTCAGCTTTAAAAAAAACTCAAGCTCCCAGATCTCACTACATTTCCTTATGCTTCAAACACTAACAGTGTATGCAGGGATCCTTAAGAGATCACCACTGAACAGGGTAGACAGGCCTTTCCTCAAGTCCACCCCACTCCTTGAATGGGTTCTGAGCAAACTGCAGACTGTTTCAAGTTCAAAGGATATTAGCCAATGTTACAGGAAATCTTATGAGTGCCTTTGGAACAGCTGTGGCCCAATACACAAATGCGTGCTTAGGGAGTGATTAAAATAGAACTTATTGACTTTGACCACCCAAAAGCTCCTTTGGAACTTTCTGGATCATTACACAACTGTATTTAGAGACTGGTAGACTTCCAGCCATGGAGTCAAAGCTGGCATGTGTCACCTTCTCTTGATAGGATAAACAGTATGGATGTTAACACCCTCTTATTATATTTAAATAACCATTTAAGCTGGGGAAACGATAAACATTGCTCTACCAGAGAGCACAGCTCTAAAACGGGAGGACTTTTTCTTATTATACTCCCTCTATGTTTTCAGAGAAGTGAAATTGCCACTCAAATTCCACTAAAAGATTTCTCAGTTATGGATCACTGGCAATATTGATTGCAATGGCTCCTTTGGAAATATTGCAGTCTATTGTAGCAATGCTGCTGCTGCTGCAAATATGTTAATCTGCTAAAAACCTTATGAACACTTTCTCTTAGTCAACTTTTCCTTTTAGACCATGCCCATTGCGTTAGCACCTTGCAACAACACAGTTGTTAGTAGCATCTGCCAAGATGGCTCAACAAAAACGTCAGTTTTCTAAACTCACACTTCTTTCTGGAGTCATCAGGATCACACACCCCCAAAAAACATAGGAAACACACCCACAAAAACATATGCACTAAAGAAAGGAAAAGCAAACAAAATGTTGCCAAACATAACAAATAATGAGAATTTTTTTGCTGTAAAATTCTTCCACATTGAAAATGGCTAGAGCACTTTTTCCCCACTCAAACATGGATGTGGTTCTGGGCAACCTGATCTAGCTGAAGGTGTCCCTTCTCATTGCAGGGGATTGGACTAAATGACCTTTGAAGATCCCTTCCAATCCAAACAATTCTATGATTCTATGGTTTAAAAGGGAAGAAAAAAAAAGACAAAAAAATACATTTACTCCATAAATGGGGCTATAACTTGAATAACTTATTTGCTACAAGCTTGTTTTAAGTTTTTAAAGTTCAGTAACATCTACCTAGCATACCTGAGTGAACATTCATAGTGGGTATTTATGATGGGAAACACAACCAGGCAAGGAAAAAATAAAACCCCACAAAATTAAAGTATTTCTTCTCAGATTTTCCTGAGAAGAAATCCTTTGGACAAACATGAGGATGGAAAAATTATCAGTTAATAATTATCAGTTCTGAGACAAAATACAGAGGAATTGAGACAAAAGACTGACAGGGAAAAAAAGAGTCAGTGCAAAATAATTTTTTTATTGCTTATTCAGCTGTACTGCAGCAGTGCAGGTAGGAGATCTGCACCTTGGCAAACAACCAGATGGGACAATACTCAAGGAATTGAAGAATCACTACATGGAAGTACAGTTTCCCATGACAGCTATACATAACCTCCAGCTCTTACCAACTGGTTTTAAATAACTTATAAACTAAGCTCTGTACCTCCCTTAAGACTCAGTGGAAGCAGAGAAGTTAGCAATTCTTGGAGTTATGTTTCCAAGCCAGCACCTATATGCCCTGGAAGATACAGACTAGAAGAACATATGCAAGGCAGGGGAAAGTAAGAAACCTATTTCCCACATCTTATAAGCAAGCAGTAGGGAAAAAAAAGACATTATGACTGATTTTGATGAAAGGACATGTAGGAAATGCTGTGGTCCTCTGTGAATCTCACTGGAGAACAAGCCACACTGCAGGGAGGGGAGAAACCATAAAAAAAACATTAAACATTAACCCAGCTAGTCTCAGCCATGCTTCGTGATTACAGAACTATGTCACAGCAAAAGCAATTACATAAGGATAGCAAGACCCCATTTTCCCTTGTCACTACCCCTTGCAAATGCAATCCTCCCCCAGCAATACAGAAGGATGGGCTGTGACAGCTTCCCAGAAAAGTCACCATCCCTCTCTCAGAGTACACAGGCTGTAGGGCCTGGGTTCTCTCTGGCACACAGGACAGAAGCTGTCCTGCTGTCAACATCACATCTTTAGCTTCAGACAAGGCCATTGCCAGGAGCAGCTGCCCGGTGAGCTGCCATCTGCACTCAGCTGCTCCTGATGGGAACACCAACTTGGAGAGAGGCATCCTTGGCCCCCAATCCTCCATCCAGACCCTTTTCAGAGCACAAACCAGGGCTCTGCCCTGCACCACCATACTGACACCCTCTTCATGTGTTTGCCTTCCATACAAGCACATCATACTCATCTTCAGTTTTCCAACAAATACGCCAGGTCAAGCCCTGAGATAATACTAGGCTCAACAAGGGTTTTGTACTTGCAGCATTTTAGAAGAGGCCTCACTGTGAAGGTAGGAACAATGCAAATGTGATTCTATCTGTTATTCATCAGTATGAACTGTTCTGGGTGACACTGAACATATGAAGAGATCATGGTTATTTGAATTAACCTGAACAACGAAGTTCTCCTTAAAAAAAAACTTTTAGAGAATCAGCATTGTCCCAGTAGAAAACAAATCCCCAGGGACTTCCAATTTATTGCAGATATTAGGTACAACCTGGCTGTGAAAAGCCCGGTGTCAAGCCCATGGGAACACAATCACAACAGCCCTCTAAATGGAGTCACACCCTCACCGATCAGTAAACATGGATACTAAATCGCTCCAAAGGTTGGAGTAGCAGAGGCTGGAAATGCCAGCTGTCCCACCAAGCCCAGGCAAAGCCATAGAAGCCACACTGCTTGGCAACATTTCCCTAGCGCATCTGGGCAGGTAAGGGACAATGCCTACATCAGCAAGAAGGTATCATTCCTCTCCCCACACCGAGGCTTCTTCCAGAATTCATGCTCTATAAGAACTTAAGAGACTGAAAGGTGAGTGGAGCCTTGCAGTATCTGAAGGGGGCCTACAGGGATGCTGGAGAGGGACTCTTCATCAGGGACTGTAGCAACAGGACCAGGGGTAATGGGTTTCAACTTAAACAGGGGGGATTTAGGTCAGATATATGGAAGAAGTTCTTTAGGGTGAGGGTGGTGAGGCACTGGAACGGGTTGCCCAAGGAAGTTGTGAATGCTCCATCCCTGGTGGTGTTCAAGGACAGGCTGGACACAGCCTTGGGCAACATGGTCTAGTGTGAGTCCCTGCCCATGGCATGAGGTTGGAGCTAGATGATCTTAAGGCCCTTTCCAACCCAAACCATTCCGTAATTCTATGACAACAGCCCATATCAAAACATATGGCAAGAGACAGAAGTATTAAAAAAAAAACTGAGGGAATATTTAATTTCTGCTTACTTCCTTTCCCTCCCCCCAAAAAGCCCACTGTACAAAAACAAAGGAAAGAAATGCATGTGAAATGCCTTTTCTTGTCATAAACAATGACATAACTTTTAAAGCAGTACTTAAAACAGCTTTATTGTTCTACACTTACGCTTTCATGATGCTTTATGTGCCTAATATACACTCTCAGCAACACTCTGAAACTTTCAGCATTAACAGTGGCAATCCCCAAATGCTACAAGCCAAGTTTCCTGTCATTCCTTTAACATTATTTGTATCAACTATGCACTAATGACTACATACAGGGATCACAAGATTTTCTTCACTGGAAGCCTGCATTTCCTTGTTATCTGCCAAAAATTAGGTTCCCATTCACTTTCTCACCCTCTGTTGCACCATTACAAGCATCAATCACAAGTTTACAACATTTCAGGTTTTTTCTTCCCATAACTTTTTCCACTTCTATTTCACTGATAAGCCAGCATGGCAGTAGTTGCCAAGCAGCACATTCTCCAGTATTAGACATATTCATGACTACTCAGCAGTGTATGGTTACACAGCGGGTAAGTGCAGCCTAGTTCTCCATGCTTTGTAACTCAGTATGGTTTAGGATGGGAGCTGAATGCAGGATTCTCATACTACCTCCCCTCCTTTTCTTATGCAAGCTCTTCAGGCAGCAGACACTTCCCAAAGACCTCCTCTTGGCACCACTACTAATCGGAGGAGGAAGAGGATGGCAAATATTCAGTTCTTCTGGAGCAAGGAGATACATCATGGCAGCAATCCCTGCTCTACAAGCCCCAATAGAAGCAGCCCAGCTCTTCAGGGCTCTCCTTCAACATCCAGCTCCATTCCCCAGCAGCATCGATCACCACCCTGGCAGTGCCATACCACAGCGGTTACTGTTTGCATGGGTGCGGAGGCTACTTTGGAACATGCCAGAGGGGGAAGAGGATAGAACCAGTGGGAAGAAAACATAAGCTGTTGCTTCAGATACAGCAAACCCTGGATCTCTCTGCCTACCACATTGTCATAGGGTAATTGCTCACATTAGGCACCTCTAACACTGAGACACATTCCAGTATTTACCAAAATTAAACTCCATTATTTCAGTCTTTCTGAAAACTAAGGGGTGAAGGGCTCTCTTTGTCTCTGAAAAATTCTTGGAGTTATTATCTACAGATGATCGCTATGTTGGAGGTCCCACATTTTGAGGATTCAGTGATTCTGAAAGAAACCAGCTTGCTTCCAAGGCAGAAAAAGCCGCAGATAGGTATTGACTCTGCAGTCAGCCATGCCAGTTGGCAACATTAGCATCCTCTCCCCCCAGCTGTCTGTTACTGCTCCTCTGGGAGACAAGTACAACTAGCAAAAGGGGATTTTACAGGACTCTCTAATCCATGTCACTGCAGTTAGCCAGGTTCACTCCTGATGCTGGCCAATTCTGCCATCAGCAGACACGGGAATGCTCATATGATCTCTTGCTTTGGCAAAGTTGTGGGGACAGTAACCTCTAGCTCCCAGGTGGCAACAAACAGCTGGGAACAGTAATATTTTGAGCAGGCTCAGCTGGAACCTGGAGAAAGCATCTGTCCATAGTTTCAGTGACAGGTGGCAAGGAAAAAAAAAGCATGTGTGAAGCACATAGGCAAGGTAAACCCTATTTCTATGGGAGAAAGTTAATGTGTGTCTAGTTTTAAAGCTTTATTTTTAGCTCCTTTATTTAGTAATATCCAGAGATGATGTCATGGGCCAAAACCTGTCATCCTTCCTAAGGGATACTAGATATATAGTAATATTGTCTCACTAGCATTTTAAAATAATGGACTAATGATCCAGTCATGCAGCAACAGGTAACAAATAATTTACACCAAGAGGACTATTTTAGGGGTTTTCTTTCTGCCAGCAGTTTATGCCAATTCAAACAGGAGTGCTGAGTCCTATCATGCATCCCACTGACACACTAAGTTGTTTCTTTGGTGTAGCATAGCACATCTTGTTCCTTATCAGAATATACCATATCTTGCCTCTAGAACTCTCCCTCCTCATCAGAAATATCAAATATTATTTATAACCATATTGAGTTACATATCCTAACTGGCAGAGGAAAAAGCTTATCCTCTGAATGAGTTCCAAGTTCTGCATTCACATACACAAGCTCCCACATTTTCATGGCTACCATGTACTTTTCATCTTTCCCTTAAATACACGTTCCTGTGCTTGTAACCATCTGACCACAGTCTTCTGTCCATCCTTCAGCCTCTTCTTTGAGGAGTATATACACCTTTTGATGGGCATACATTTTTTTCATTTCTGGTGCTTCTCATTACTTGATTAGCAGTGTACCTTTCACCATGCTCCACTCCTGCTGGAGGTGGTTGGAAAGTGTCTCCATTACTACACCTACACTCTTTGGGCAAAGATAGTCTGACACATAGTATTTGTTCTCAACCGCAAGCAAGATCCAGAAAGACTACCAAAATACTGCTTCTGTAAAATATATACAATACAGAATCTAAAGGGAGGAGGGAAGGTGACAGAATAACAGTGTAGAGGAGTGACAGAGGCGACCAACTTATTCTTGTAGCCCTTTTTTACATTCTCACACCTCAGAAAACCCATTTCCCACTGCAAGCTGAAATGCCTGGCTTCATGGGAACCTTCAATTTGCTTAACATTAAGTCCCCTGAGCATAGACTCAGGTCAGATCAATATGACCCATCCAAAACCTTCAGCACTCTCTGGCCTCTGTTCAATTTTCCCTGCAGTTTCATATGCAACAAGTGCTCTTGCAGCAACATGATTTTCATATTTGCATAGGACAATGGCTACACTGACTTTCATCTCCACCAATCTCCTTAAACTGTGTTAATGCAGTATGTTTACAAAGAAAGAATGGCAATTGGTACTCTTCCAAGAGCCTTCTTTAAACACATTAATTACACTTCAATCCACCCACCTGATTTGGGCTTTACCTTTAGTATCAACCCCTTTTTGCAAAGGGAAAATAAAGGTATTGAAAATTTCACTGACTTGTGTAAACAGTCACCAACAGAGGGAAGTACGCGGTACAGATATTCTGAGTTCTGTTCTGCTGCTCTGACCAGCAGAGGAATAATTTTCCTCTCAACATATTTTGACATCATAATATCTGCTGTTGGCTAGGAAGTGCTGGCAGATGTTCACATACAGTAACACTAACATTTTGGAAGACTTCTTCCTGTTTTCTATTCGTAAGTCTTTCTTCCCACAAGCTACAATTACTTCGCAAATCACATTTCCAGAAAGAGAAGCCCCTGCAGCTAACTAGAGCCAGATTACGGTGGCATCCCAGTGCTGCCATCCACTACAACCAAGGAACATCAGGCACCTAAACAGCCTTAGAATTCAAGACCACAGTACCTAATCCTGTTAAAGGCAGTGGGAAGAGTTCTGTTTCTCAAATCTTTGGGAAGAAACAGATACTTTCTTTAAGATTTGTACAGTGACAGAGCACACAGGTACACAAAAAGCAAGTCCAAGTGAATGCAAATTTCAAATGGCCATAATTATTTCTAAATCAGGAACTGTATTAGAAGCAATATAAATGTTCTTGATTGGACTGTAACAGACTAAAACTACCTTTAGAGAGTAATTGCTTACTGTGTAATATACCTTTGAAATATAAATTTCTTTGAAAATCAATTATGCAAAGAAGAATTTGTCAGAACAGCCAGTTAGGTGCTAAACCCCTTGTATTGAAAAATGATGCTACATCTAATTAAGCAGTCAAAACTGACTTTTCACCTAGAAACAGAAAGAAAGAGACTACTCTGCTTCAGCTGTACGTGCAATTTTCCCATCATATACCTTTAATTGGCAGTTCAACCTGCCACTTTCGTAATTTCTTTCCAAAATAAAGAACAGTATTTAGGCTTCTTGTATGTTTTAGCATACGTGAAGTAAGGCTTTTCACCAGTTGAGAATGCTGCCTATCAAAAAAACCAACATACTAAAATGTCGGAAATATGCATATGGTACAACAAAAAAATTCAGTATGTCAAGAAACCGAAAGGCAAAGGATCACAAGTTAAAGCTTCCAGAGTACGTTCACAGATCATCTGAAGCCATTTGTGTCCTTTTCACAAAATCATTTGTGCCTTGGACTAAGGCTTTAGCTGGAAATACGGAAAAAACACATAGGCAAAGCCTAAATTTAAAGTCAGCACATCCATACCCTTGAAATTCACACACTGCAAGTACATACATTAAGAGGAATATATTGCAGCAATCTTCCTACAGCGTGAGCTCTAACAGCAGAGCAAAAGTGACTTAAGTGGACCCAGTGGTCTGATCAAGGAAGGAAATGTCTCCATTGCTAAATGTAAGTTTGAAAATGAAAATCTGTCTGCTCAGTAAGGACACCATGTACTATAAGAAAATCAGCAGCCATCGTATGCAATAGCAGGAAAAATATCTCCAGTCCTGCAGGGCACTGAAGACTTCCCAAGGGATACTGTGTGACTTCAACCACCATTTCAACCCAAGTGTTTTTGTTCTTGTTATTCCCCCAGTTGTTCTCAACTAGATAAAACAAAAGGTTGGTGCGAAAATGCAAAACTCCCATCTCCTTTGTTACGACTAAACTGCTAAGCCATTCGGGAACTATGCACACTCATAATTACACAGAAAGAGGGAACAACTTGCAGAAAATTCCTTAGTAACCCAATAATTCTTTTATTTTTTTTTTTTTGAGCTAACACTGAGAAAATATACAATAAAAAGTCTTATTCTTACAAATCTCTTATCCTGTTACCACTGAAGTCAAAGGGTGTTTTACTTCCTCCTCACCCCAACCCACTATAGCACGGTAAGGCCTAAACTCAGAGCCATACCTTAAAAGTCACAGCTATTTTAGGACACAAACCCCAGAGCCCCACACACATGTTGTCTTTCTAAGCAGTCAGAGGGCTCTGCTCTGCAGCCCGAAGCCCACCACGGACATTTAAAACCGGCATGTGTCAATGTTTCCGAACGCATATGCCTATGCGCTCCCACATTAATGCTCAGAGTGACACATGCTGGCTGTATCGGGGAAGAGCACCGCTACAGAGGTCACCTCAAAGTGAAAAAAAAAAAAGAGCCTTTGGCAACTATTAGCTTCTGATAAATTAGCTCATTAATGCAAACATGAGAAAGAAATTCCCTTTCCAGATCTTATCTCGCTTCAGTTACAACTCTTCTGTATGGGAAACACTGCCTCTTGCCTGTTGCGCTGGAAACGCTTTCAGCTCCAAGCTGAAACTCCTGCCATGACACAGAAGCCAGCGATCAAGTCTCTCTATTTTAAAACTACAGGCTGATGCAGAGATTTGCTCTTGTTTCATTCGATATTCAGCCGTATTCTTTATCCTTGTTTTGTTATGTGTCTAAGGGGCATTTCATCATCTTTCAGAAAAGACACTTGCTTCTAAAGGCTATTTTGAGGCTTTTTTTAAATTAAGATGGGGGGGGGGTTTATCCTGAAGATGTTCTTGCCTCCAGCTTCAGTTAACTAATAAGTATGTTGTTAAAGTTTAATTCAAAAATACACTTACAAGCAGCAAGTGCATGCAATGTAATATATGCCAATAAATTCAGCTAGCCAGCAAGAGTTATTTTACAGTCCCTTATGAGTTACAATATAAGGAAGTTTAATTCTTTTTTAATAAACCTTCTGAATGTCTCTTTGAAAGATGGAACAAGAATACTATTTTATTTCTATTCCCAAAATGAGGAAAAAAAAAAAACAATCCCAAGCACTGAGAGAGCCTAAAACTCAATTCTTTGTTTCTCACGAGGAGTATGACATAGAGGCTCACAAGGGTCACTTCCCCGTGATAAAAAAAAAGGGTATTCTGATTTTTAGCCATCTGCCTCTCTCCTTCGGGGCACTTCATTTCAGCGTTTTGCTCGATTCACATGAAACTTTCAGTGAGCAGCTCCTTAGCTGGAACTGGGGTATGTTTAGCGTTTCCCAAGTAAAGCAGTCAAGAGTGGGTGGTGCTATTATTCATCACTGCACCCCACGACTCACAAAATAAGCCATCTGCCATCCCCGTTCCTGCTGTACTTTAATTAAGCGTCTACCAGTCAAAGAAAAAAAAAGGGGGGGGGGGGAAGGGGCTGAGAGAGAAAAAGACCGGGGGGGGGAAGAGAAGAGGAATGGAAGGGAAGAGGACAGGAGGGGAAAGGGAAAGACGACGGGTGCCTGAGGAGCGGGCAGCTCCCTCGCTGAGGGTGCCGGAGAGCCTCCGGGCGCTGAAGTTGCGCTGTGCCGGGCGGGCCGTACCTGAGAAGAGGAAGGCTTTGCTTCCGTTGTGCAGCCCCGGTACCTGGCGCACGCCCTCCACGGAGCCTCCCAGCTGTAGCTCGGACAACACGTCTATTTGCAGCGAGGGATCCACGCCAAAGCCTGCAACTGACCCAAAAAGTGCCGTCACCCAACCCGCCGACACGGCAACTTTTCGAGCACCCCACTCCTCCCGCCGCCACTCCCCGCACCTGAGGCCGCCCGGGTATCCGAGCATCCCCGCCGCGGAGCTCCCCCGGCCCCGCTTCCCGGTGCTCTCCCGGCGGGTCCGGCATCCGCCTACCTGGCCCCAGGCAGAGAAGAAAGCAGAGCGTGCTCAAGCGGATGCCGGACTCCATGGTACACCGATGCGCTCAGTCCATAGTCCCCGTCCTCCGGCTGCTGCGGGTGAAAAACCTCCGGGGCAGAGGCTGGGTCCCTCCCCGCCTCTCACCGGGAGGAGCGGACCCCCCGCCGCCCCGCAGCGCGCATCCTGGCGGGCGCAGCGCCAACCCGTGCCTGCCGGAGCACACAAAGGCGAGGGGCGGGCGGGCAGCGCAGCCCTCTGCCCGCGGGCAGACAATGGGGAGAGCCCGCTGGACCCTAATGCTGCCGCCGCCGCGCGAGTAAGCGAGGCCGCGGCTACTGGGAGGTTGAGGCGGCGCGCCCGTGCCCCGCAGCTCCCCGCCCCGCCGCCACCAGGCGCAGCCCCTCGGCCGGAGGGGAGCCGCCGCCGCAGCCTCCGCCCGGCTCCCGCGGGATCGCAGCTCTCCTCCCCGCCGTCCAGCGAGGACAGCGGCGGCAGCGGGCGGGGCCGCCGGTTTATGCCGCGGCCGCGGGAGCCGCCCACCGCCTCCGCCGGGCCGGGAGGTGGCACCGCCCCGCCCGGCGAGCAGCGCGGGGTGCAGCGGTCGAGGCACCCGCTGTCCGGGATCCAGGCGGGCTGGGACCGCTGAGCCGGGGGCGCAGCTGGGAGCTGGGAGGGGAGCGGGGCCGAGGCCCGGGGAGAGCGGGGCCGACGGGTAGCCCCTCGGGAGGCAGCGGCTGTAGTGGCCGGCGGCGCTTGCAATGAGCCCTCGGGCGCTCCCGGCGATGCGGCCTCGGCGCTTTGTTGCTTGCTCTCCCGTGCTTGAAGTGACCACTTGAACTCCCGTCCTGAGGCACAGCCGTCCGGGCTCTGGCGAAACCTCAGCTCGATCTTTGAGCACGAATACAAGTGATTCGGGAGGGAAGGAACCGGGACGTTTCTAGTAGTTGACTGAGATGAGAGCGTGCGGAGCTAGCGCAGGGCTGTCGGACGGAGGTTCCCATTTGCCCTGTCGTGAAGGACGATTTTACGCAGCAGTCCTGTCCTCGGTTCCTTAACAAACCCTCCTCACCCCCAGCAAGTGACATTTCTGTGCCTTACTTTGCGTGCCTATAACGGGGGCTAAGAATAGCCTTATTCGATTCCTTTTCATAGACTCCCAATGTGCATGGCAGAAATGTCTCGTTGCCAGTTTGTCATGTATGTCATATGAAGGATTATTTTTTTTTCTAGTTTCACATGCATGTCAGTAAGACTCTGATGTCAGCTGGTGATCCCAGTGTTGTTTATTGTATTGACATCCCCCAAATTCATCCTCTATGATCTTTACAAATAATAAAATCTTTACAAGTAACCTTTACAAATCTTTCCCAATCATAAATCCGAAGGCTGGAAGGAAAAGGTGGGTTTTTTTCCCCTGTCTTTTCCTTCAGAGATGAACATGGGAATCAATGGTAAATCTCTTTTCCAGGCCAGATTAACTAACTGAGATCCTAAACAACGTTTTCGAAAAGTGGGAAAATGAAAATGCAACCCATCCTTCAGCCCAAATCCACAGCAGTGCCAGTGTGCTGCACCACCCATGTCAGCCTCAGAAGAGGTACAGGCTGCTCCTGAGGGTGGTGGAGCCAGTACAGCCCCATGAGAGGTGCTTCTCCAGCCACTTCCCATTGCAACTGGTCTAAAAACCAGAAAAGGAATCCAGCTACTGCTACCACCTGTGTAACTGGTCACAGAGTGGCCCTAAACTTACATCTTGCAGGGGCAGAGGAGATAGTGACATCCTACCCATCCTCATCAGCCTAGCACCTCTTCTGTACCACAGCTTTGTCTCCAGCCTGTTAGTGACATGGAACCATGCTTCTGAGCTCACAAAATCTGCTGGCTGCCAGAGTGGTCTAAGGAATTATGTGTTTCCTTTTGGTAGTTAATGGACAGCAGCCACGCTTTGGTGATTGCTTTCATGCTCTTTCAATCACATTGGTTACAGATAACTGAACCAGAAGCAATTAATTTGAGAAGAAATGGTTTCAAAATCCAGAGCAATAATGATGCATAATGAGCCCCACCACCAGTTGAGTCAGGCACACAAGAGCACAAACCAAGAGGCAAACATTTGCCTTGAATTCTTTGCATCTGCCGGGAGCCCCTGACATTTTCCATTAACTGGTGCTGCTGGAGTGGAGGAAGCGTGTAAATCAGGTGGAGACCACCCCTTTGATAATCTATTTCCCTCTCAATAGAACTCCAGGGAGTGGCCACTCATCTTCATGTCACATACATGAAAAACCACTCAAAATGCCATCCAGCCTGCTTTATCTCTTCCCTCTTATCGATATGGAGCCTAGGACAGACATTATACATGTTACATAGGGCTGTGTTTCTGCTATGGGAGATGTCAATAGTGATTCGATTCAGCTAACCAACAAGCAAGTGAACAGCAAAATATAAATTTCTACCAATACATGGAATATGATATGGATGATTAGATCTTTCAAATAGTTGTTTAAATCTAATACATATTTCTACCCATGGAATCACTTCTTGATCACTCTAAAAACAGTTTCACAGTCTTTCTGGGCATGTCCCTTCTTAAATCTGGATATTATGGAAATAGAATCATAGAATCATAGAATAGTTAGGGTTGGAAAGGACCTTAAGATCAAGTTCCAACGCCCCTGCCATGGGCAGGGACACCTCACACTAAACCATATCACCCAAGGCCTCGTCCAACCTGACTTTGAACAAAGCCAGGGATGGAGCATTCACGACCTCCCTGGGCAACCCATTCCAGTGCCTCACCACCCTCACAGTAAAGAGTTTCCTCCGTATATCCAATCTAAACTTCCCCTGTTTAAGTTTTAACGCACTACCCCTTGTCCTGTCACCACAGTGCCTAATGAAGAGTCCTTCCCCAGCATCCCTATAGGCCCCCTTCAGATACTGGAAGGCTGCTCTGAGGTCTCCACGCAGCCTTCTCTTCTCCAGGCTGAACAGCCCCAACTTCCTCAGCCCGTCTTCATACGGGAGGTGCTCCAGTCCCCTGATCATCCTCGTGGCCCTTCTCTGGACTTGTTCCAACAGTTCCATGTCCTTTTTATGTTGAGGACACCAGAACTGCACACAATACTCCAGGTGAGGTCTCACAAGAGCAGAGTAGAGGGGCAGGATACCTAAAAGAAAGTGGGTTTTATGCCTTCATCTGGCTGGAATGCTCTTCCTTTTGACGGAAATTATGTCTTTTAGCCAAGAGATCTACATATACTTCATGCTGATGCTCACAATAACCTACTTCACACATGGCAAAGGGTGACAGACCTAAGAAAATGGTATAGCATATATGTATCTGTAATAACTGCATTGATGAAGCACAATATTGCAGGGCTTTCTATATAAAGCAAAGTCTCTGTCTAAAGAAACCCATTTTGGATATTAGCCTTTACATTGCTCAGAAGATATCTCAATGTTAGCTTATTTTTCTGTTGGTTTCTTTTTCTTTTCAGGGGGAGGGGTTGTGGGGAGGGGGTGGGGAGAGCTGAGATAGTTCTGCTCCCTACAAACACAAGAGGTGGGATTACTCAAGGAAACATCTGCAGAATACAAGGCTATCTGGGTGCAGGACTTCTGTGGCTTTTAATAGAATATCCCCTGGTTGTAGGTATTACAACATCTACAGTGAAACAACCTTCTCTTTATGAAACATCTAAGATGAAATGACATCCCGCAATTCCACAACAATGGACATGTCAAAAGTACCACACTTACAGTTTGTCCAAGTGTAAGTGAAGAGGCTTTCTGAGGAGCTGACATTGGACTTGGCCACCAAATCTCCTGGAAGGGCAAATGGTCTGGGCAGGGATGTCCCTGCTTGACAGGTAAGTGAGCCTGAAGTCCTTCAGTCACATTAGCAGGAGCACACTGGGAACACAGCTTTGATGCTCTGTAATACAAGTGACTTATAAAAAGTCTCCTGATCATCAGTGTTTCAATTTCAATGAGATTTTTGGATTAAATAGATATCATGATAATGACATCCCGCTCACCAAAACCCCTACTAGATCCTAAAAACAGGTCTTCTGAATAATGGCTAATATTTCACAACAATTTTCATGTCAAATGAAGAGTTAAGGGATATGTTACAAGCCCCAAATTCATGAATGATTTTATTGCAAAGGGACTCTCAAATTAATTATGTTCCTATTAATTATGTGCTAATAAACTGAACTGAATAAAGCTCTTAAAGCATGCAGATGACAATCTTGCACTGGGAAAGCATTACCTCTCTTACTGCAGCTTATCTGGGTCTATTTATTTTTAAAGAAAAACATGAATATTTTATTCACAGTAGTTTTACCCATGTATTCCTATGCCAGAACCTGGAGAGTCCATGTGAATTTAAGAAATACGTAAGGATTGTCACTGACCTACTTATAAAACACTGATGCAACTTTTTTTTTTAGAGAGTATAGGAAAGAGTCTTCCTCATATTGCAAAATACACATAGTTGTTAACATTATTGTGCTTTAATGCAGCATTTATACAGAAAAATATTTGTAAAACATGATGTTCCATAATTAATACTTGTTGAAGTGGAACAAGGAGAATAGTCTGTTGTCATAGAGAAGCAGCATTTTGAGTAAGTTTGATACTGCTAGGGATGAGGGCTTTTATTAGTTACAGTCAGCAAAAATGCAGGCACATTATGCTGCAGCGGTTTCTGTTAATACCCTTCAACATGGACTTCTGTCTGCACTATTATATGATTATGATCCAGATTTTTCATCTACAAAAACAGTGTATAAAAACTGTACAGTTGTTGTATGATGTGTAAAATGCCGTATGGGAGTAAGGTGAGACCACCAAACTCATTTTCACTTGTTTTCTAAATGATGGCTTCAACAGTGAGGAACAAAGCTCAGACACTGCTGTTCCTGAATAAATCTCAGGTGTTTATTATATAGATTTTTCTTGCTAAATTCATGAACAGAGGTAGGAACTTCACCTGTGGCACCCTTTCCCTCCAACACATATGCACATCTACTTGTTTCCATAAAGCAGATGATTTACTTCTGCAGCTTCATTAGCCTCCTCGCAGCTCTCCCCGCCTTGCATAGTCTTCTCTTCCTGATTCCCCAAATGCTTTCTGCCCTTTAACAGCTTTCTCCCCCAAAGAGAGGTGCTGCCTCTCTTCTCCCTTTCTCACACAGAAACGTGAATGAAGACCCACTCCCTGGCACATCTTCTCTTTGCAATCTGCCCGTCTTGCAGCCTCCTCTAGGTGAGGGCTGGTACCTGCATTAGCATCCTGCACACTGCAGGTTTCCCATCTCAGAAATGCACTCTGCCTTTCTGACCAGGAAAGCCTCAGAGAACTTGGGATTTAAATGCAGCACTTGGCAAAGACCCAGCAGAGACTGTCAAACTGACTGAGCTACACCCCCAACCACGACAGTACCAGCCCCCTTAAAAAGCCTTGGCATCAAAAGCATTCCTCTCAAGCACCCATCAGCTGAGGAGACATCACCCATTTTAGTTACAGTTATGAATGTTTCATAAAGATTTGATATTGCCCCGCTTGTAATTGTGAAAATTACTTACCATCAGAAAACAGTGCTGTGAAACAAAGGCTATTGCTATTTAAGGAACACACTTTATGTCTCTTAAAGTTTCATGTCTTCCTGGGTTTTTATACCATCTTTGCTTGAGGGTACATCACATCTTGAGCCTGAGGTTGCAGCTTTGGCAAGTGGACTGGTGCAGTCAGAGTGGAGAATCAGCATCAGGAGTGGTAGAAATTACCAGGTGGTTGTGACGGCCACATTCTTGAGCACAGAAGGAAACAGAGGCAGTTACATTAATGAGAGGTAGAGATGAAAGTACTTTTCAGAAGTTTTCCCAAAGATACTTGTTTGGTTCAAGGGCAAGGAAGAAAGGCTGGAACTGCAGGCTGTGCTCTCGTTTTCCTGAATTTGAACTTAGACTGTTCGGAATTGCAAGGTGCCCACATTAACCTTTCTTGCTAGAGCCTTGTTTTTCATACCAGCTTTATTTTCTTCATCCAAGAGGGTGCATATCCCTTTGATGTAAGGTAGAAGTGACAGACTGCCCTGCTGGCAGCCTTCACACATTATGATGCCTAAAAATGTCTTTTCACAGAAAATGCCAGCTAGGAGTGCTGGTGGTGTATTTGGTGCGTGGAACCATATGAAGTAAGAAGAGGATAGTTCATGATAAGGATTTAATTATCTCAGTTCTGTCAGCCCAGACTGCAATAACAATTAGGCAATATTAGAGTTAAATTACCTTGACCTGAGTGTGCTCTGAGTTTTGATCATTTTGCTATCTAAAGTATTATCCATTATTAAAAAGTGGATCAGCATATTCATCACAAATATTTATGATAACAAATCTGGCATGATGGGACTTTAGTCTGGTATGTTTTACTCTTGTAATAAAGAAAAATAATCTACACAGCCCTCACTGGAGCCAGATACTGGCTGGAGTATGAGTCCCTGAAAGAAGCTGGGTGCAATATTTTCCTTCTTCCACCACCTAATGTAGTATGGTAATTCCATCTGTGAGTGCCAAAGCGGAGAGAGGATTTCTGACAATAGAAGACACTACTGTAGAAAACAAAGGGAAAACAAAATCTAGAAGCTGAGAATCAAATCAGAACAAATCCATTGCTGACAGGAGAACTTGTTAATGATCACAAGAGGCTTGATGAATTCTCCAGGCTTTATTTTCATTAAAAGAAGATGCCATTTTAGAGAACATGCTGTGCTTACAGGGTAGTCACAGACATTAGGGGATGACATTTACAGCTTACTGTGGTGGCTGGAGTCAAAGGAGAAGTTCCAGGCAGCTTTGGACCAGAGACCAGATCCAGACCCAGTCCCCAGGCCCTGGTCACCCGGAAGGAACAGCAAATACTCGTGGTACTGGGCTCTGCTTTCCTTCTCATGTGCACAAGCTGCCATATCAACATACTTCCCAAATCCAGCTCAGATAATTTAAAAGAAATACAATCTGCCTGGTGCATCACTGACATGCACCCATTTAGTTTTCAGTTGAGCAAAGACAGATATTGGGTCTTGCATTGTAGACAGAGGAAAAAAATAGTTTAAAATGTGTTTATGACCTCAAAGTACAAATTTAACAGTTCCTAGTATAGTCTAATTACTTCTGCAACGTTGGGAGAGAAAGTGTCACAGGATCCTTTACAATGCCTGACAAATAGTAGGCTTTTCAAACTTTATCTGTACAGTTTTCATATCCAAAGGCATATTTACTGGGCAAACTAGAATAGTTTCAATGACTCTACCAGTCTATCTGATGATGAAGAAGGCCTTTAAATAGCATCAAGTTCCAATTCTTAAAGGAATTCATGTTTCTACTGCCTAGGGAGGAAAACCTAGAAGAAAGTGAACAGCTTGGGTTGTGATGGTGCAGATACCTAAGCTGTATCAGCCTCTCTTGCTCTGAGACCTGTGAAGACTTGTTAGCTGAGATGTTGTAGTGCTGGGACACCATAGGTGGCTTCTGGACCTGAGGAAGCAACTTTGAACAGCACTGCACCCTGGCATGGCAACGCCTGGGGATTTCTGAACCCTGCTTCACCGCGGAGACCAAACATGCCCAGTGCCAGTCTCACCACACTTTCCTGCAGCTGAAGGGAGACCCAGCTTGCATCATCAGGAAGAGGAAATGCATGCTGAGCCTTAACCCACACTTTGTTAGGGTAGCCCTACAGGTGTAATAAAAGAAACCCCAATTCCAAAGAGCCAGAACCAACAGTCTAGTAATGAATTTGATCAGCTATTCCAAAGTGTAAATGTACATTAGGTATTTTAAGTTTTGTGTCATTCTAGCATTGCTTTTTAAGCCACAGAATTTAACTTCTCCATTAATTAATATGGCAAAATCATTATTGAACATGATATCAATACTAATTCCATTAATCAATTTTTTGAGCAAACAAAAGAAAGAGAGAGATTTGGGCCCATATTTTCTTAAAAATTATCACCTATTGACTAGTTTTAACACATATTTTAGAACCTGCTCCTTGTTCCCTTAATAGCAGAAATGCACATAGGGCTAGGAGGACTGGGTTCAAGTACCTGCTTCATCTGATTACAACATGTGCTTCATCCTGGGTTATCTCTATTGCTACTGAGCACCCAACTCTTGAGTTATTTCTAGCAGAATATTATTTCACTATAAAATGCTTGATTAGTCCCAATCTAAGTGGTCTGTTTTTCAGAAGTCTGAGCACTAGACATTTCTCATGAGTATCACTTGCAGTCTTACTCGTTACTTGTTCAAGCACATGTAAAGCTAGAGATTCTGTATTTTAACATAGTTGCTTGGCTATGGGAGTTAAACTAATGGGGATCTGCAGTAGCTTTAATACATAACTATTGATGAAAAAACAATTTTAGAAGCTGGGAATTCCTTGCATTCTTAATTTTAACAACAGTGTAACCTCAAGAAATAAAACACCTAAATTAACATCAGTGGTTTCTTCTTGGATGAGAAGGAGGATTCAGGAGCCAGGCGTGCTAAATCGCAGGTGTGTAAGTAACAGAAAGGTGCAGAGGTACAGGAGGGGAGAGTTACTGATGGTTGAGAAACCAGTGCCAGGCTGGGAAGAAATGAAGCATGAATAAATAACGTTTATTAGAAGGGAAGATCAAAAGACATTCAATGATGATCAGCTTTTTTAGAGGAGGATAAAGGCAGTAGGAGTTAAAGTGTGCAACCTCAGTGGTTTCACTGAGGGGAACTCAGGGTGTGTAGGAGAAACTGACTGTTAGCACAAATTTGAGACCTTAGAAAAACAAATCCACTGCTGTAAACACCCCACGTACCTATGGATCAAAATGATTAAGCATGAAGAAATACTATATGCAATAGAGTTCATTAGGTTACTAACAGCAGGGTTCGGTTCAGAAAGTATGGTCCCAAGTGCAATTTACATGAGTATTTCCTTTGAAGCTGATAGAATTAGATGTATAGGAGAATGGAATCATATTCAGAACAAAAAGAAAATTAAGCAAAATATCAGCATTTTTTTAACGAAAACAGGTCTTTTTCTTCCAGAGAAATAATTATTTTTTTAAATATGATTTATAACTTTAGAGTGGATTTATAACTTTAGAGTGGATTTATAACCTGTGTTTTAGCAGATCTCCACAGTTCAGAACAAAGAGACAAGGGAAGACGTAGGATAATTAAATGGTAAAATTCAAGGATTAATTTTGATCCCCAAAGCATCTTTCAGGAATGGATACCCAGTTAAAGCAATGCAAATAAAATGGAATATTTGGCAGGCAAAATAAAAACCATACAGTAAGAGGAAGCTCAGAAAATATGCAAAAATAGTCAAATGCATGACAACAAATAAGTGATGCAAGTAAATCACAGACAGAAATCTGACTATTATAGGTAGGCTTGCAAGACTTCTAAGTGTAGAGGAAGAAAGCACAGGGTGAGAAAAATTACAACGAAGATACGTGATTTATTTGGTGTCAGAAAAGAAGGGCGGGGGTTGAGTCTTTACTCTGAAGTTGCATGTAATGATGTGAAAGCCCTTCTAGATAAAAGATATTAAAAATATCAGTGGTATAACAACTCCAGAAATATATGTTCCAATAATTAATGGTACAAAATGGAACTCATCAGAGATTCTGAGGAAACCCTAAGAATGAAGCACAATTTCAGCCTACCATAATTTATCATTAAAGATATGTAATTTGTCATTAAAACAGACACTCTGGTGGATACCTGGAAAATGGCCAACACTGGAGCAATCGTTAAAATTGGTCTTAAGACTGCCCCTCAGAACTGAAATCTAGAGAGTCTTAATTTATTAATGGGGAAAATAGTTGAGAAAGTCATTTAAAATAATTATAGAACACCTACAGGTAAAATGTAGGAGAGAAAAAAATCAGGGTGTATATATTGCAAGTAGCACAGATCAGCAGAGATAAATTGATGTCCTTATCAGTGAGGATAAATTGTGCTTTCCTAACCTGTTCAAATGTTATAAAGACTTAGCAAAATATTGACTAAAAGAGAATCACAGGAGATGCATTTACAGAGACATTTGATAATATCATTCACATGAAGCTTTTAAGGAAACTTGGTAACCCTGGGGTAGGAGATAAGGTCTTTGTTATGGGTTAAAGAGAAAGAAAAGGATGAGGATGAATGGCAGATGATTGGGATGAAAAAGTGCTAAGAGTGTGATGCACAGGGACTGTACCAGAGAACCACTGCTAGGATTAATTCCACTCTTTCTCTGGCCCCATCTATTTACTAATGACCAGGAAGGGAGGGAATACAATGAGATGGCAAAACTGCTGACAACACAAAGCTGTTAAATTAGATAAAACTGAGGTGTCTGTAAATAACTCTTGGGACTTGTTGCAAAGCTAGCAACAGGAAAGGAAATGATGTTCAGCATAAGCAACTGCAGAGATATGGCCATAAAACAAACTGCTTAAACTGCTTATACTCATTAATGGGATCTGAATGAATTACAGGAGAGTAATTTGTATTTGGGACTGATTTGTATTCAGGAGAGGAGAACTACTATGTTTTGTTGCTTATTTACAGCTAGAGGGACTGTTTTAAAATAGCAGATAGTACAATGTACCTTTTTTTTTTTTTTATCTATTTGAATTATTTGGGTTTCATTTTACCTGAATCCTTCCTAATCTCTGCATAGTGCTCAATACCCATAGTGATATACCACCACTGAGAAGGGCAGTGTCTGCCTCTCTCTTCATAGCTGAGAAATCTTGGCAAGCAAATGGCTCTGAACCATGGGGCCAGCTAAGCAGTCTGTCATAGCCTCGTTCCTTTGCCCAGTCTCAGAGCCAGAGGACTCCTGCCGTGGGAGCTTTTATATCTTTTCATGAAAAAGACCGACGACATGCTAAAGATAGACTCTGCTTACATGGGGCGAGCCAAACCACACAGAGAATGAGCAGCCTGTCCTTATTGCAAGGTATTTTTACAGTTTACACTGCTGATGGGAGAGGGTTCACTGAAAGCTCCCATTGCCCAACCCACTGAAAAATTTCCTTCCCTTCTTCTGACCCCAAGTGGGCCAGAAAACATGAAAGGCAGTAGGAAGAGGAGGAAAATGCCAGGAGTGCACTGAAAACCTTATGCTGGGCTCAGTCCTTTTTTTCCTTGCACTGATGTAAAATGTGGAATAGCTTGGCAAAGACGCTCCTCAACAATAGGGTGAGAGAGAGAGAGAGCAGCATGTGGATGGACCAGCACTTGGGTACCAAGCTGTCATTGCCAGTACCAAGCCCCAAAGTGTGCACACTGCTGGCATCTCCATCACTCCTGCTCATCCGTGTGGGTCAGTTCTGACCTGATCTGGTGAAGAGGGTACAGCTGACAGGCACAGGCTGATTTCCCAGAATGCTACATACTTGCCTTAATATCTTACTGTAGCCAACCTCTAATGAAGTTATACATCAGTGGAAAGGGGAATTCACTTCTTTAACTCTCCAGGTGACTGGAATATCCCTTAGGGGATGGGAATAACTCAATAAGGATAACATAAACACAGAGCAGCAAATCTTGTATGAAAGCTTGGGATGAGGCACATGACACAGAAATGGTGATATCACTGCTACCCAGCCTGACCTTTCCTACTTGTACTTACCCACCTTGCTCTGCATTTGTTTTAGTTTAAAGTACCTTTCTAACAGGTGAGTAGAAATGCATACGATCTTCTGAGCCCAATGCCTTTTACACTGCTACTGACTCCTTCCCAACTCTGCTACAAATACTCGATAATGGAGCATCATTAGGTGTTTTCACAGCCATATAGCACATGGCCATCCTATGGTCAATCAGTTTGTTCATTTCTCTTTCCTCTGGCTCATGAACCCCTTTCCTATAGCAAAAGTTCTCATGATTAGTCTTCAAGGGCATGATTTTGCACTTTGGATTATTAAATTTCATGCTGTTTCTATTCTGCTGTTCCACAAGGTCATCTAATTTTTCCTGCATAATAATCAAGTCTACCTCTTGCCTGTATTAACTGTACGTACCAGCTTTGTGTCATCTGCAGATTTTGTAAGTGCACATCTAGTTTTTGCACCAAGGTCATGCAAGAAGGCATCAAACCAGACAGGGGCCAAGGCTGCCCTCACAAGGAATGTGACTATTGCTCTCTACTCCTGTAATCCATCAGACTCCTCTGTCCTACAATTTCATAATTAACCTTCTGTCAGCTCTTACTTAAATATTAGTTCCTGTGAGGCACACCCTGTCTCAACACTTTCCTTAAATCTATATAGAATCATAGAATAGTTAGGGTTGGAAAGGACCTTAAGATCACCTAGTTCCAGCTCCCCTGCCATGGGCAGGGACACCTCACACTAAACCATGTCACCCAGGCTTTGTCCAACCTGGCCTTGAACACCACCCTGGGCAACCCATTCCAGGGCCTCACCACCTTAACAGGAAAGAATTTCTTTCTTATATCCAACCTAAACTTCTCCTGTTTAAGTTTTAACCCATTACCCCTTGTCCTGTCACTACAGTCCCTAATGAAGAGTCCCTCCCCAGCATCCCTATAGACCTCTTCAGATACTGGAAGGCTGCTATGAGGTCTATATAGATTCAGTCCACTTTTTATTTGCCTTTTCATCCATATTTATTCCCTAAAATCTTTTCTGGGGTTCATACAGGACAACATCAAACTGAGCTGTGATTGTCTTTATCTCCCTCCTCCACTCTGTTGGGTATTTTTCTCCCTTTGCTCATGCCATGAAGCAGCGTGTTTCTCACTAGAAATGGCAGGAGGAGAGGTGCCAGCAGAGAACAAGTGCTCTGCCAACATCTCCCAGGGAGAAAAGGAGCTACTGAGCCCATGAAGTGTCAGGATAGAGAAAAGTAACGTTTGGGATATCACCCAGTCCTACTTAGGTGGTGTTCTGGGGTGGTTTTTTTCACTGTATCTTTAAGAGATTTAACAAACATTCAGGTTCAATAGTATTGGGGACATTTCTTTCAAAGACCCTGAGAGACTCTTAATGAAGGGAAAGATTGTTCAGAAAATTCTCCCTGGACTGGCAAGGACTCCATACAGATCCTGGCTGTCCTTGCTGCCTTTCCAAAACAAATGAGTGCTGGAGCACAGAGAGGAGGGTTCCTGGGAAAGGCAGGGCTGAAAGCTTAGGCCATGCCAGAAGCACAGTAAAACTGCAGCCTGAGGACAGGCTTAGGGAGCAGAGAGGGCAGGACTGCTGAGTAATGACAGCAGATATGCTCCTCTACCAAAAAATGAGCAGGAGCAGCTCAAAAGGACCAGCTCCTACATCCAAAGGCTTCTCAACTGGATGAGGGAGTCAACCAGGTTGCCTTTTAGATACACAGGTAAGGCGCTGACAGTTAAGGGCTTGCAGCTTTTTTTATATATATGCAGCTGCCTTAGTTTCTATAGAGCAGGGAAGCACCAGCTCTCTGGGCCCCTCAGTACTCCACTAAATATATCAGCCTGGCAGCCATCAAACACTTCGCACCTCACCCAACACGGCGGTGGAGGAGAAGATGTGGTCAGGATTATTGCCAGTAAATTATGTGAAGTGTTTGCCCTGCTCGTGGCAGACTGCTCAGGTTTCCCCCCTCAATATGTTTAAGCACTACAATAGAGTTTCTGTTTGCCTAAGACCATCTGCCTAACTTGCAGTTTGGGAGCGAAGAAGTGCCACTTGCTGCTTGTCCAGGCTGGAACCGAGTTTCTCACATTTCCAAGTGGGTGATGAAGCCAGCCTTACTTCAGGTTTTCACTAAAGACAGCTCAAAACTGGATGAGACCTTTCGAGCTGCCAATCAGTGCCTGGTGGAAGGGCTGCATGAAAGCTCTGTTTGCGTTTCCACTGTCATATGTGTTAGTCCGCTGCTGCTGCCACACCGGTGCAGCTCAGCAGTGCCTACTGCAACACTACCTCCCAACGGGCCAGGCCACAGCAGCTTCACATCTGAGCACAGCATACTGTGCAAATGGGCCCTCTGTTTTGCTTTTGCCTCTGGAAAGGATGACTTCCATCACCCTGGCATTTGCATTCACATCCCAGCACTATCCCCTTCCAGATCCTTGGAATAGGATTAATTTACTCTTTGGCCTTACCAGGATTAACCTTTCATTTCTATCTGTCAGTCAGCAGTTCCCACACTTCTTGCCTTTTTGTTCACTTTTTATTTCACAGGATATAGTATCTCCTGCTATTTATTTTAATTTTCTTCATGAACTGCAGCTCAGCGAGGTTTTTGAACACTCTCAGTTTATCTCTGCATTTTCTGACCTCTGAGACCCAGCTCTCCCAGCTGTCAGTTCCTTTTCCATTAGAGGCAGGTTTCTTCTCACTCCGAAACAGTTTCTGTGGCTGCTTATTTTTGCCATATGGGTCAAGTTTCCTTTCCTACCATTTTCCCCTTGTGCCTGCAATACACAGGAAAACTCTTAAATAATACACACGTTTGACTTAAATGAACTCCAAGCCTCCTTCACATTAAAATTCTTGAGCTCCTCACTCCACTGAGCCTTATTTCACACACACAAAAATTGCCATTCTGAATCCAAAACTGTAGTTACAGACCTGTCTTAGCTGATTTATAACCACCTAATCAAAGATGACTTTTGACAGCCAGTTCCTTTATAACTCTGTAAGTGTCTGAGTTTAAAGCAGGATCACTGTCTGGTTGATATATTGACCCTATAGCAGAACATGCAGACATTCATATCCAAGGATACCAGGACTTTACAGTTACTGGTAGCATAACTTTCCAATCTATATATACAAGTTAAAAACTCCTACCAGCAGATAATTCCTCCATCACCTTACAGAGATCTCCACCCGTATCCACAGCTGAGCCTGGGGAGATCCACAACAGATGGCTTTGACAGAAACATATTTTCTACTCTCTGCCTTCTGTTCATCAGAAAGCTTCTGTTTCTGTACCTCTTATTCCCACCATAAAGTCCTGCACTACTTACTAACACCTTTACTTGCCCTTCGTGATTATGCAGTTTCCCCATAAAAAGCCTAAAAAGCAGAGAAGTTTTGATGGCTATCTTGGCAGCACTCATATTTTACTTTGACTCTTGGGATGTTTGCTGTTTTCTGAAAGCCAGAGCTAGCAGCAAGCAATTGCATGACTCTATCAGCTTCCATTAAAGAAAAAAAAAATAGAAAAAGAAAAAAGAAGAGCATTCATCACTCATGTTCATAGATAAAAGCTTGAAAATATGACTCAGATGCACCTAAATGCTCTAAAGCAAAAAAAAAAAAGGAAATAAGAAGATATCTGAAATGAGGGTGGGTTTTTTTAAAGCCCTATGTAAGCAATGTCAGGAGTTTTTGAGACTGAGCTATGGTTTTTGAGCATTGAACTTGGTGGTAATATCAGGATAAATGGAGGGACAGACAACCGGAGCAGGCTTGATGCCTGTGTGCTCTGTGGAAAAGGAAAGGGAACCCACACACAGAACGGACCTGCAGAATCATAATTCTGCTTTAAAACTGCAAATGTCCTTCTATCATTACCTCCATAATGGAGGCACCATGAGGTGAAGCATGTTTCATAAACTAAAAGTTTTCTCAAGCAGCCAGGGAAGTGGTACAGAACATGGTTTCACATGTAATAGACTTTAAAATATTTTATTACAGATGCGATGATGTAGAAAATGGTTTAATCAACCACTATATGCTCCTTATCTTGGGAATGTTTACCATACTGTTAAGGTACTGCAAATAAGCCACATGGACCATTTCATCCTAATAGTGAAAATGCTGGAATAGTCCAATCCATGAAGCAAATATGTAGCAGAAGGAAAACTTTTCTTCCCTTGATATCAAAGCTCTCTGTGATACACTGTATTTGGAGCCAGTAAAGGCAATACAAAATCTGCAGCGTTCATTTTTGTGTGTATTAAATAACTCTGAATAAAATCCTTTAGAAAAAGACACATTAGCATACAGTAGGTGTTACAAGAGAAGCATGTGAACTGACAATTAAATTAATTACACAAATAGATCTTTAAAACCTTGGCAACTAGGAAAGAGCTCATCCAAATACATAGCAGTAACAATCTTCCTTTAATTTCTGACCTAATTTTGGAAACATTTTCTCTCCTTTGTTCCTACTTTTTATTGGCTTTCCCATCCTTGGATGTTAATGATCCACTGGATTCACTTTTCATCTGTATGTAAAGACCATGTGGATGCCATTTCATCTTACTGTTCACAAGGTTACCATAAATAAAACCACATAGAACATTAATAAGGAACAGAATAACACGTATTGTGATTTTGAAGAATTCACACCACTGTTATTCATCTTCTGTGACCATTTAACTGAGCAGGTGTCTGAAAGGACAGATGGGAATTGAAAGCAATGCACTTGGGAAAAAATGGAGATTGCAACTATCCCTCCAATAATTTGAAACTGATTCTCAAGCTTCTTCAAAAATAAATGCAGTGCCCAGGGTCATAAAATACATTACTTAGAATCAACCATTAGAATGCAGAACAGCCCCATAGCAGATTTTGCAGTCTGCAGATATCCTACATTTGTCTTCATCAGTAGTGGAGTATCCAGGTTACTGCAAGTGTCTCGGAGTACTGGGCTCAAGTAGTTTATTGATTGTAATGTGCAAGTAGCTATGCAATCGTAGCAAAACTGCAAATACCTTGTCCATCACACGCCAGGTCACATGTACCACTGCTGATGGATTCTGTAGGCCTGCCTTGCTGTTTGATAAGCCACATCTGTAAGTACTGGCCAGTAATACAGTGGGGAAATGTTTCCATGACAATAACCATCACTCATTTCTCTCCACTCCACTCCTACATCTTCCTACCTCCTCCTGGGTTGTACTCATGATAGATTTCTCTGCAACAAATCAGCAGCATGTTGAAGATACCTTTGGATACTAGCCTATGAGACACAATAACTCTGCTCCCTATGCTCTAGGGGAGGTAGGTGACCATGGAGGATCTCTAGTCATAGAATCATAGAAGGTTTGGGTTGGAAGGGACCTTAAAGATCATCCAGTTCCAACACTCCTGCCATGGGCAGGGACACCTTCCACTAAACTAGGTTGCTCAAAGTCCCATCCAACGTGACCTAGTCCTCTTGGAGAAGGTAGGCAAGATGAAACTACTGTAATGGTTGAGCTCAGAAAAGTGGGGAATAATCTCTCCAACTCATAATTATCCCCTACTTCAATATCAATCAGAATGTAATTTTTGAACAGCTTACTACACAGCCTTACTTTCTCCAGAATCATTATTGCTTTCTGGTTTTAGGAGACAAACTTCTTTTCTTTTGGATTGCTCAGCACATTTGTCTTGTACTCATCTGTCATCTATGGTTTTGACCAGCAGCAGTCTCTTTCTTACATCTCTGTGGAAGCAGATGGCAGATCTAAAGTTTCAGCTGCCCCCAAATTGTATCATCTCCTGTGGGAGAGGGATAGACTGGGAGAGAATTTGCATTGCTGCTGCTGTTGCTTGTACCAGGCTAGCAGCAGCTTCCTTGGCAGATGGTCTCCCCGAGCAGTGAGACACCCTGACACTGAATGTAGAAATGGGGACAGACAGCAACAGCAGCAGCAGCATCTTTTCTAGCCCTTCTTCTGCCTTTTTAACAAGATACACCACTGCACATTGACCAGATGCATAAGGAAAAGGCAAAATCCAGGGATACGTTTTGCTCTGTGTACGTCTCCCCTTGCACACTCCAGCCCAGCTGTAATGTCTTCCCCATCTCCTCTGCTGTGTCACTGCCTCACAGTCCAGTTCCAAGTGGCTTCACTGCTGACTGCAAGGGACATGCAGAAAAGCAGCATCAATACTGGGAGACTTAGCACAGCAGCTCCAGGGAATTGTGAAGGGGAGGGAAAGACAGCATAGGGAGACTGATTACGCCCTGTGTCTCTTTCAGCAAGGAGAAGGTGGCAGACCCCATGTGAACCAAAGAACTCAAACTACTCTAGGATTAAACAAAGCAACCAGATGGGGTGCCAGGACTCTGCTAGTGCTTGACCCAAAATATCTTTCTGACCCATTTCAGCCTTCTCTCTTGACCTGGGCAGTAGCTGCCTTTCCTACTTAGGGTTTTTAAACTTAGGGTTTGGAAAGTGAAAGGTGGCTGGATGCAATGCCTGCTCCATCACTCCTTTCAGTGCTTTTGGTCACAGTTGCATGTCTTGGCCACAGCAGCCTTCTGGGCCATCTAAGTGCAGGAGGACCTCTGCATTAGTAGAGTACACATACGGTTTAGAGTCCAGAGAAATTGTGATTTCCAATAAAAAGACCCAAAAAGGTGAAGTCTTGAGGAACCCAAGTTGTTACAGGGGTATTTAAAATATTTCATAGCTCTAGCCCCAGCTTTCTCCTATGCAACTCCAGGACGTGTTTCCTGTACTGAGGCAGGATGAACACCAAAGGATACAGCTGATGTCCAGCTGTTTTACAGGTCTCTGACATCAGCCATTGTGCAGCAGCTTCTCTGAATATGAAGGATTCCTCCTCCTCACCCCCATCCTCATCTTCTTCATCATCCTCCTCCTGCTCCTCCCCTTCATCCCCCTTCCCCTTCTCCCTCTTCAAGATCATACTTACTCACCTTCTGAGTGAGCTTTAAAATGTCAGCCTCAATCCTCCAATACTTCATCAGAATAGCTCTGTCAATCATGTGTCTTTGCAATCATGCCCGATTGAGAGAGTTCTAGAAACGAGTCAAACCTAGAGCCAGCATATAAAAATCAAAACAAAAAAAGAGAGCCTCAAGAGGTTCTGAGCAGAATAGCAGCAGACCATAATGCTGAGGAAATCAAAACTCAGCTGGGTTTGGAGGGTATGCCTGATTTGCCCATTTCTTGCAACTTTACTGCATAGCTTACACTGTAAGAAAACAAAAATCAAGTTGTTCTCCTAGAAACTAGTGGGTGAGAATAGAAGAGGCCTACTGTCATTCTGTGTAGCGGTTACATTGGAGAAAGCTGTTACTGAAATAAATACGGGACCATGTCCTTCTGGTCTTACCTATTTTGTCAGTTACATGAAAGTTGATGGTTCATGTGAAAAAATGAGAAGGATTTAGCTTCAGGTGACAGCAGAAAAACCCTCAAGCAATGAGAGAATGGAAGTGAGACTGCCCAGGATTAGAAATCTAATGCTCTCCTTAGTTAAATCTGAATAGTGAAGACTGAAGCTGTGTGGTGTTCAGCCTACTGTATAGCAATCCATCATTAAAAATAGAAGAGGAGGAGAAGAAACACAAGATGAGGAAAAAGTAAGATTTCTCTGCAGATAGGTTTCTTAAAGGTACCTTTCTTAAAAAAAAAAGGCTGCAAGGATTGTATTTGCATAGTTAATCATTGCTTTTGAAAGATCTTTCCACTTCTTTGAAATTTCAAAGCATAAGGAATTTATTAGTAAAATGACATTTTGTATTGAGTTGTAATATATTATATCTTTGGTGATAACCTTTATACGACAAGAAAGATTTTTTTCAGATGTACCCTCATTTAAAATAGAAACACATTCTGTGCAGCCAAGTGTTTCATTTGCTACAAGTATGGCTGCCATTTTTATTTCTTGTAAAAAGTCTTTAGAACTACGCAGATAAATCATGGTCACCTTTGTTACTATTTTCATAAATAAGCAGTCTTGTTTCATGCACATTTGTAAAGGAAATTTGGTTTTGCGTTATGAATGTTTGGGAGAAGAGATGGAATCTCACAGACTTCAATGCACTGGTCCACACCAATTCTTCTAAAATAACATGTGAAAATCTGTAGAGAGATTTGCGATTTTCCTGTAATCCGTTCACCTCGTTACAAGTATAACGTTCAGGGATGTTGTTCTATAAAGGGTATGGGAACCAGTTTTAGATACCTTATGGTACCTTTGTATGGAACAACTGAGCCACCTTGTAGCCTGTCAGGTTCATTTCAAGTGTGCATAGTGTAAATTATACTTCTCCCTTTTGCTATCTATTCCCTATAGTCATGGCAGAAACAGCTTGCACTAAAACTGTCAGTTTTCTAGCAAAAGTCTCTCAACATGTAATGCATATTCTGTGCAAAAATGTCAGGGTGCATTTTCCTGATGTGCATGTCATGCATCATTTTCATCAAGCTTTTATTTTTAGGAGAGCAAGAAAAAAAGCTCTTTTTTTTTCCTTTGCGGAATAGAAAAAAAAAGCAAGCAAGGACAATTTAGTTAACTTTACACATGATTTCCATTTTCTTCAGGAAGACAAAGCTTTGTTTCGTCTTCCAGTATATACTCTACATGCTGTACACTTGTCTCTGAAAATACTAAGAAAAAACACATCACAGTATCAACTGAATGTCCAGAGTTTTGAATCTTAGGTCTTCTGTCTGACAGCTAAGTGTCTCTAGAATTATCCGTTGTTTGTGCTGGTTTTCTACCTGCTTAGACTTCTGTGTCATGCAAATGCCGCTTGTGAGAAAAAAGAATAAGTATGTGCCTTGAAAAATGGCACAGAACTGATTAAAAACCTAAGGGGAATGTTAATAATTTTGTGGAAGATTGTAATGCTTCATATCAGATTATAATCACTGCATGCAGTAGAGTGATAGGTGCCACAATGGCACATCTAGGAAGCTGCAACAGGTAGCTTGACACTTATTTGTATGAGTATGGGGTGAACAGATTACATATAAAGACAAGTGGATGAGAGACATTATTCCTTCCCCATTACAATTGATGAATAGCACACTGTATTTTGATATCAGCTCTCATTCAAATTGACTTCCCACTGATGAGAGTAAAGCAGGAATGGATGTGTTGGATAGAGAGAAGGGAAAGTTTAGAAGGGCTATAACCACTCTACTTCACCATCAGCATGACCTACTACAGCCCATATGTCCCTCATCCCAGGACATAAGATCTTGTGATGTAACACAGTCTTTCTGACTGCACTTGATTGGATTGTGACTTTATCTTCTTATGGAGGAAAGCATCAAATTTTTCTTCAGTACTTCTCTTGTCATAGACCAGCTGATAAAGGAATAATTTTTTGTTAATATGGACCACCATCAGCAATTCAACAAGGTGTTGTTCAAGATAAACTGTATCATGCTTCTTGCAGAAAATAATTCAAGATATCTGAGCCTTGAGCACTCTAGAGAATTAAGACCTTCTTCTTTTGACAATCAATGATCTCAAACACAGTCCAGTAAACACGGCCCAGCAGAACTAAAGTTAGAAGGTAGGGATAGAATGCTTGAGACAGCTTCTCAGTCATCTACAGGACACAATCCAGGAAAGAAAGATGGATAAGTAGATTCATTTCACCTCACCTGAGACATCTGCAATACATGTGCTTCCATCTAAGCTTATTATGCTAAATTCCCTTCATCTGAAGGAGACACTTCTAGGTGTTGATTCATCTCTCCCATTTTAGGTGTAGGATTCAGGGTGAGATAATAATAGTATAGAAGGCTCTCTTTCTCTCTATAAAGGATGTCTAGATGACCCACTCAGACCTAGACGCATACCAATCCATCATCAGGCAGAGCAACTTTTTCACAGCACAAAGCAAGTTCGAAAATTGATTCAAGTTCTACCACCAGCATAGTCTAATGAAATGAGACATCTGTATATGCCAGAGATGTATGGGTCTGTTCTGAAAGACTTAGTCATTTTAAAGGGCTTAAATGGAACTTCTATCAAGTACACTGAATTGTCTTAAGAAATAGTATTTCCTTAAACTGAGATCAATGAGCAGTATAGTACTAAGTTCCAAGAATCAACTTCTGTTCTCTCTGGAATTTGGGTAACAAGTGATAGTTCAAAAAGACCCTGTGTGAGCTTATTCTGTTCTGTTTGGCCCCACGATCTGGACCACTTCTGCAGCCCAGTTACCTTTGTGAAACCATTCTCTATCTTTCTTACCATGAAAACCCCAAAGTTTTACAGACAAATTAAAGGATTAAAGTCCCTGAAGCCCTAGAGAAGACAAAGTGAAACTAGATTTCTTTACACTGAGGACTGTTCAAAAGCTCAGCTTTCCCAATGAAGTCCTCTTATAAATCAGAAATCATGGCTGGCAAAGGGTATGTTCATGGTGTGTCAGTGATGAAATGGCAGGACATTTAGTTGAACCCAAGGCAACGTTAACCTGGCTACACAGAGCATCAGTAGAAGCAAGACTCAGCAAAGAAGGCAAGAAAGTCAAATCTTGAGTAAACTCAAGCACATTCATACTGCATTTCGAGGACCAGTCATTTGAAGACCTCACTTTCCTCTAACCCAACCTGCTAAAGCCTCAGCCAGAGCCTGCAGCTTCTTTTTGCCCCATATGGTGATTTACTAAGGGGCCTTTTGGGCCATAAACCAACAGGGAGGTTGAGCACAATACTGCTGATGGGGAAGGTTTGCTAAAGCATCTTTTAATCCAACTTAAAACCCGCCTCCCACAAACTGTTTGCTTTTCTGGGGGAAGCACAGCATATGTTCACCTTGGAAGGAGGTTGCTGCAGTAGAGAGAACAGCTTCTCAACCAGTCCTTGAGGCTTACACCCACGAGTCCCTGCTTTTTGACACTCTCCGTGATCCCTTCCCCCACACCCGCTATATTTGTTCCACTGGAAATATGAGCTGTGAACTAACTAGGCCCATTTTCAGAAGAGCTCCTTTCCCATAGGAATGACAATAGACACTGTACCCAAACACTTACAATTCATTCACTGGAGGAAGCTCAGCTGCAATGGTGAAATGACCCGGGTGATAAACCACGTCAGCTGAATTCAAGTAATGATTTCTAATACACTCTCTGAATTCTTTTCCTTCTGGTGTATTTACTTTAAATGACTTGCCCTCTTGCAGCTGCCTTTTCTTTCTATACTTGTGCTCATTTCAGTTGTTTTGGGTTTTATGCTTTTTTTTTAATGATTTTTTCCAATGTACCCCAAACGGAGATGTGGGAAGAGAGTAATTGAAGAAACAGTGAAGTGGTGCAGAAGATGAAAAGTGAAGTGGCCAGCTTTTGGGTTTTGTCTTAAATCATTCTAAAGTTAACCATAAGCCTAGTTCTGTTCTCTTGTAGATTGGGGATTTGCTTCCTTTTTAAACTGGAGAGGGGTTTTTTACAAGGGCATGTAGTGATAGAGCAAGAGGGAAGGTTGAGATTAGACTTTAAGAAAACATTCTTTACTATGAGGGTGGTGATACATTGGAACAGGTTGCCCAGAGCAGCTGTGGATGCCCCATCCCTGGCAGCATTCAAGGCCAGGCTGGACAGGGACCAACCTGGTTGAGCAACCTGTCCCTGCCAACGGCAGGAGGGTTGGAACTAGGTGATCTTTAAGGTCCCTTCCAACCCAAACCGTTCTATGATTCTGTGATTCTAACTTCAGCAAAAGCAAAGCAGAAGACAGTATGTGTTTCTCCATTATGCTGGTGAAAAAAACCCTTCTTTACAAACTCCTGTGTGTATAAATTCCTGGTTTCCTATGTATTGTATAACCAACAAGGATTCTGTGGCCGTGTTCTCCAGGCTTTTATTATCAGGGGAGACCACAGTCAGTGTTGCAGCAGTGTAATTACACTGGTTCAGGGAGGGAATCTACAGTTACTTGAAATTTAATTGGCTACACTGAATTAATGACTTTCCTGGACCTAATCTCAAACAATGCAAAGAAAAATTAAAGCAAGAATTATCCATTTCCTGCAAGATCTGTCTAAATGATGCAAACACAGCACTTAATTGCTGAAGACATTTTTATGACTGGAGGCACAATAAATTGCAGTTTTAGAAGCATTTACTCAATGTCTCTGCATGTTCACATCACAGTACCAGAAGCTCCTGGTAGAAAGTTCATCTGCTAGCATGGAAGGTGCTGAGAGAACCAATAACAACCTGACTCTGGTCACCAAGTGTGAATTTTCAGCCTCTAGTCATAATAACCTTGTTTAATGTAGGTTATGGGCTGTAGAAACTATGTGGGGTTTTAAGCAGAGATTGACAAGAAACAAAATGGAACAAGAGCTTTAAAGGTGCCTCAATATGCATGGTTCTGGTGATACAGAACCTTGTTGAAAGAGGGCGATGTTGGATGGGGGGGCATCACAGCTTACAGCCTGGGCTGGCTCATAAAGGAGAAGACTAGTAAGGTTCATCATATCACATGCATGGGGGTGATCTGGGCCCTGGTGAACTTACTGTTATTGCTTGGTAAATATTTAATAGAAGCATAAAGGAAGAAAAGTCATTAGTGAAAACAAATGCATGTTATTTAAATCCAATGGTTTTCTCTGTGGGTGTTTTCATGCACAGTAAACAGATGTTTTCAAAGCTCAGTAAGTTTTTGAATATAAAAGTTCTTTATACCTGCTTAGAGTCAGGCCTTTGCATATAATGTGTGTACACAGGATTTATGAGAACATCACGGAGCAGTCTGTATTTGGCATGCCTGGATATTTATTTAAGTGCATGACAAGGAACTCTGGGTTGGTTGAAGGGGCGTGAGGCACTGCCAAGTTCATGTGCAGCATGTACTGCTCTGCACGTCCGACAAATCCTGTAGAAGGCAATGTCAGAAAGGGGGACGAGTCTCAGAAAACACAGGTAAAACCATCTTGCAGTAATCTGTAGCAACTAATACTTCAGGAACAGAAAATTCACAGTACCTGCTGAGTGGCAGGGAGATCCACAAAGATGAGAGGAGAAAACATGAACAACCTCATACCTGTGTGCCAGGCTGCTGAGTGGCAGGGAGATCCACAAAGACGAGAGGAGAAAACATGAACAACCTCATACCTGTGTGCCAGGCTCCTGGAGCTTGGATCCAAAATTTTCCTTTTATATCAGGTAAAATGTTGTGTGGGCTTAGCAAAGAGCAAGGTTTCTAGTTCTAGCAGGGAAAGGACTGTGTTTTGTGAAGTGAGCTGGATAAAAATAAGGGTCATTGGGGAACTTCTTGATGCCCCAGCCAGAGCATAAGGCAGATTCTGGAGTGGACACTGACAGAGTGCTATGAAAAGCGCTTCTGCTCTGGAAACCTAAACTTCTCAGAACCAGTAGGTACTTTTGTCTTTAAGCTTAAAGTCTTCATCTGAGGAAAATGATCTGTATCACCCCACATACACATCTCATGGAACTTTCATGAACATCACTTTGCATATATGGGATGTTCTGATGTGATGACAAAAGCCAAAATGGAAATGAATAATTGTTGTCCAAAAAGGGTTCAGAGTATGAAGGAAATCAGGCATTAGACCTCATCTGCATGTACGTGTTTCTCTCTCCCTGACTAATAATTCCTTCCCTAATCTGAGAAACCTCTCCTTTGGAGTATGGTATATATGTTCTTCTACAGACAAAAGTCTGTACATAAAACTGGAAATAAGTTTCAGGTGACATATATATGTAATCTAAAGGCTTGCTTTTAATCTTAGGGTTCTTCTTCCAGCACAAGGGTTATGTGATCTTCACTGACGGTTTCCTCCAAACTTGCTTCTGAGTGGTTGCTTTCCTATCCTTATCCCTAGACTATTTTTATTCCAGCATTTCACTAATGATTTTTCTACTTCTGTAGCTCTTTATAATTTCCTCCCAAGATTCTTTGTCAGTCTCTTTCCTCTCCATTCAGTACATTCATATTTGCTTTTATAGAAAATCTGTATTTCCACATCTCAAATTTCTCATTTCAGTGCTAATTCTCCTTCCAGAGAGTCCTTTCCTCCCTTCATTTTCTCTCCAGTCTCTGTCTTCCTGCCAAGTAATACCCAGTGTCAGCCTTTACATTAGACTCACACAAACTTATCATGTCCTTGCTTCCTCCCCAGTATCTGGCCTCCTTCCCGAGGCTGCTGGGCAAAACAATCACTTTCTCGACAAATGGATGGGCTGCTTTAGCCAAAACTGTTAAATAATTTTGCTGAGAGGCTATAATCTCAGAATTTAGAATTTCAAGTAAAACAGGCTTTAGTGTCATCATAAAAATGGTTAAAATTGTCATTTTATTCAGGCAGGCTTAGTGGTACATAGTGCTACGGGCCCAGATATATGGAAGAGTCAGTTCTCTAAGATTACTGAAGCAAAGTAATCTATTAAAAGTGATACACTGCACCAGATACACTTATTCCAATTTATAAAACAAAAAGTTCCATGGCCAGTATTAATATTCTTTTGCTACAATACACAGTTTTATTTCATGCTTCATTAACAAGTGTAGGTGTTCTTGACACTAACTCAGCTCTTTCCAACTAGGTCTCGTGCATTCGTGCTCTTCCTTATACAGTGCAAAATGAGGAGGACAAGGTGACTGTTAAGAAAAACATGGCATTAGTTTTTACTTGTAAGCTTGAGAAATTTAGTTTCTATTTACAAACCATTCCCAGCTTGGCAATCTCCTTAAGATGGAGGTGGTCAGCCTGCAACCAACCAGCTCAGCATCCCTCTTACTTCAAGACCCTGCTTGGATGCTCCCCAGCAGCTGCCCCAGAGCAAACACTTTGTTCTGGAAGCAGCACTGAGTCACTGCCCCTCCTGAGGCTGGACTACTCCATGTCCTGTCCCTCTCCTGTAGTGTCATGGGGTTCCCAGAAAGGCACAGTTGAAGCAACTCATCCAGCCTCCAACCTGCCCAAACAGATGGAGTGGGGAAAACTGGGAATTGATTATTCTGCCACTAACAGGATAGGTCACTGCTGTCTGCCTCCTTTGCCAGGGTTGGTCTAGTGGCAGCAGTTAGAGTTTATGTGCACATACCCACAGTGAACCCAGAAGCACTGGACGCTGCACTGGGCAGCTGCAAGGGTGTATGGGGAGGAGATGGAGGCAGACCATGGAACAGGGACTGCAGTGTCTGGCCCTTGCCAGGCACTAAAGGAAGCTTTGGGTCTGCTTGCCTGGGAAAGCTTAAACTAGAAAAAAAGGGTCGCTCATGCACCAACAGTGTGTTATTTTTACAAACAAAGATAAACTTTATGAGAGCAGTTCCCCAAAATCTGAACAGTTTTATCGGTTATAGATCATGCAGTACACTGCAATCCTCCATGCACGTCACCGTAGCTCCAGTTGACCTCACTTACTCCTGTACTGACTGTTGATAGTAATTCAGCTAAATAAAAAGCCTGTTTGTAACACTTTATACTGCCAGAGAAATGTGCTGTTGTTAGAGCGAAATGGTAAGATGAAGTATTCTGAGAGGGGGAAAAAAAATCCCCGTATTAGCAAGCACCTAAATAAATACAGTGTATAACGCTAGACTGATATAATAAATCCATGAGCAAATGTCTTACCTAATGCAAGATTGCCCAGTCACACTCAAGTTTATTCGTACAATGACAGTGCATTTAATTACTGTGTTAGCAGTATCGCAGCAGTAGCTCAAGTTGCAATTTAGTCAAGCAAATTTTGTAAATGTACAGAAACAGAAGCATCTAAAGTTGAAAATAGATGGGATCTCCAGATGAGAAAGTAGGTGTGAATTGTAATTCTGCTTTCAGAGATAAGGGCTGAGACACCGATGAAAAACTACTCTCCCTGTTCTTTATCTCTTTGTCTACAGTGTCACACAGAAGCATGGCAGTGAGCAGAACTGCACAAACCCAGCTTTTAAACATGTCCAACCTGAAGCGGATTTTGCAAGTAAATACAACAACAAAAATGTGACATTTTGACATATCTTACTGTACTTAGGGAAATTTGTGTCTCCCTAATTGCCTTTAATATATTCTGATTATATACTGATGGCAGGCATTGTGTCTTAAATCTTTAACAGCAAAACAGGGGTTTAAGTTAACCTTTCCAAACTATCTTTGAGTGCCTTTGGCTGTACATAAAAAGAATGGAAAACTCATTCAAGGAACTTTACAAATCACACAGCTTACCACAGCCCTGTGAAGGAAGCATTTGGAAGAATCAGCTGTGGTCTTGTCTCATCTTGTTTTCTTACCTTACTGTCTTTGATTCGTTCTCTGAGCTGGGATTCTTCATTTCTTCACCGAATTTTATCCCAGTTGGTACCTAGATGGAAGTTTCTGGGACATTGACAAAAGAAAAATAGATCCCAACAATGCTCTTGCAGCAGGGAGGTTGGGGAACCTAAGGAAGTGCCAGGTGTCAAGCCAGGTAGTAGTCTAGGATCCTGTATTCACAAAGCACTTGGGTACACTCTGACATCCAACTTTCTTCCAAGCAGTGGAAGTTTGCATTCAGGTACGTGCAAAAGAAATGTACTATAATAAGACATCCATATATTGCAGCCACTGGGGATGCATCTAGAGTGCATCACCACAAAATCTCCCACTTGTTGTACAAGCCTACTCAATAGAACCCTTTTTATGTGCCAAATAATTAAACAGCAGTTTGCGTGTTCATGCATAGGGTGAATTGTTTTGGCCGTAATTGTGAATAACAACAGTTAAAACAACCATCATGCCCCTTTACCCTAAACTCTCAAAGCTGTTGGAAACAGACTCTTCAAAGCATTGTTTTGTGTAGATGTTCTGAAAGTTTCTGTCTAGAAAGAGAAAATAAAGTTTGCCACAGTCCCTCATTGCTATCTAAAGGATTGCAGTGCCATCGTGTGGCAGAAAACCCCATTTTAAACTGTCGTTAGGTACCACTTATTGGCTAAGGAAATAGCCTTAAAAATTGAACAGAGAAGCTGATTTAAGGAATAACTATCCTATGCTGGAAGTTTTCTGAAAAGGTGTAAAAGGGATTAATTCTCTCCACTCTTCATCGCATTTCCACTAAGGATTTCCCAAGTGCCTAGTGGTGGTGGCCTCTTCTCGACCAGAGCTTCTTCCTTCGATTGAGTTGCGATGTCAAACCCACCAATAGATGACCTTCAATATTTTAAGCACTGAAAACACACAAACTTCTTGACAATATTGGTATCTTGAGGTTCCATCCCCTAAGACAACAGTCCCAACTTCACATCTTCGGGGCTGCTTTTTGGCATCCACAGCACCCTCAGAAAGCCTGGCTGCATTCAGAGCCCCGTAAGCAACCCTGTATGTGTCAAACACCTGGTAACTGCCTCTGACACTAGCCAAGAAACTCCTCAGCATCTTATTCTGTGTGATGATCCTGAAACCAGCCTGTTTCCGCCTTATCCCTAGCATTTTCACATCTCTTTCTCTCACACATATGCAGATATATGTATTGGTTTAGGTGGGTTATCATAGATATGTTGATGATATGATAAAGTTCCAAGATATTTCTATAATGTACATCTCCTAGAGTTGCTTGCACGGAATGTTATGTGAAGAACCATGAAAAAATCGCTATTATATTGTAGTTGCATTGAGAGATTTCCTGCTAGTGAGAATTTTTAGTTTTGCTGAATAAGCATGTCATCTGCTTCAGAAGTGCTGCTGCAACAGCTGCCACTTCAGCCTACTCTGGCACTGTGAAGAAATCGGGAAACCTTCCTCTGCAAACCGTTAGTTTAGAGACCCTCCCACCCCCTTATGAATAGATTCAAGCTCTGGTAAATCCCTGCTGAGCTCCCCTAGCATGTGTTTCCATACCTCATCATAACAGGCTAGAAAAGCTCATATATACTGCTGCTGTGTTGTATCAGTGCTTCAATAAAGTAATCATCATTCTGCAGACATTCTCAATAAGAGTTAGTCTAAATGAGAAAGAAAACAAAATTCACTTATTTGTTTGCAGACTATTAGTTCTGATACATAAAGTGGAAAAATATTAAGCTGTTGAATCTGTTATTTTAAAGGATCATAATTTTTTTTATATATATTCAGTGGCTATTATTCAGGTAGCTGGAGACATTATGCTGGGTTTTAGTGTTCCAGACAGCAAGAACGGCTCAGCCCATTACAGTAAGTAACAATCAATTTTCAAAGGCAGAGACAAAGTATGTGGAGCAGATCAGGTTCAGCTCACACGTGTGATAAGATGAGAACATTTAATTTCTGTCACATGTAATTCCAGCATGCTCACAAGTAGATAAAAAGTGTTATACAATATGTTAGTTATTTAGATCAGTCTTAGCTCCTCTTACGTCCTAGAGGCAGAGAAACTTGCAGTACCTGATAATGAAAATGAAAGAAAGGAAAAAAAGGAAGAAAACAGAAGTAAAAATTGTGGCAAATGTAAAAAACTAAGAGTAACACTGCAGGGCTAGACTAACACAGATTGGGCAAGAGGGTAAAATTGATGGTACTTTCCAACAGTTATAACCACTGACTTGAGAGATGCAGGCTATATCATCTGGTCATGAAATAGAAGTACACTTGTACTAATAAGAGCCTTGAGTAGATCAGAATGAAAAGATCAGCAGTGCAGAAAGTCTGTTTACTGACAAAACATGACTAAGGGGGGGAAAAAAAAAAAGACATAAAATAGAGTAATACTGAAATTTGGGAAAAGAACCTGTGGATAAACAAGGTAATAACAAAGTTGAGAGTCTTTCCTCAAAAGCTTTCCTTCAGTATAATTTTTCGATAACCAACAGTGAGCTAAAGATTCATGCTCCAATATCCAGTTGGTCGAACAAAAACCAAAGATAATGAGCAAAGCTCCAGCCCTTCAAATATTTCTGTATATCCCTAACATTTTGCGTAACTCAAGGAGACAATTGTCAGACCAAAGTAAATGAAACTGAATGTCTTAATGAAAATGCAACTTCTGCGAGGTAGGGTCGAGGAAAGTGTTCTGATCTAAATTTTCCGGAGATTTTTCCAAATGAAAAATAACTACTCCTTTTCATTTTTTTAGAAGAGAAAGAGAGAAAAGAGGAATGAAATGCAATCCATACCTCTCAGTGTTCACCTTTCAGTGTTCACCTTTTCCAAAGAAAAAAGCCTCAACCTTAAAGAAAAAAAAGGTTTGCTTGTTGAGGAGGCTGTTTTTTTCCTTTATCTGGTATATATTGTACTTTTACCAGTTCTCCATTAACTATCTATTTATGTCTTAAATAAGGCATTAAATTTGCAGTGAAGCAATTCCTGAAGCCATGACCCTTTCCCCAACAGCCGTTTTGCTTTAACTGCTGTAGCTGGGTTTGAATCTCAATTTCTCCTTTATCTTTGTGTCTTTAAAAATGTATTATCAGCAACATGCTAGACATGTAGGTCACATCTCCAAAGGACTCTCACCAGGACCTCTCCGTTCATATCTGAATAAAAAGCAGAGCGCTGACATTTAGGTCCTTGACTGCAAACACAAGTGTTGCCTGTGACCACAATGCAGTTACATATCACAAACGCTGTTTCTTTTGCCATTTGGCTGAGGAGAAACATGAGCACTGAAATGTTAAAGTTTTTTTTTTCCCTCTAGAAACATTCCAGACAATTTACAGCTTGTAATAATAATGTCTACAAATGTTTTAATATATTTCAGGTTACTTTTCCTATTACAGCTAGAAAGCTGCCCCAAGAAACCTGACATTTTACAGTGAATGCCAAGTTATAGAATCAATAAGGGAAGAGAGTGTGAAGTTTTGTGAAGTGTTTTTCTAGGAAGCTGCACAACATTTTCTTCAGTAACTGCCTAATGACTGTAAATATAGTTTTAAATATTTTCCCAATTGAATAAATGCTAAACTCTTCTAACAATAAAAGTGTTTATTTTGAAGTAATTCTTCACCTCCATACTTTCTACATTTCTATGGAAAAAAGGGGAATATATATACACATTAAACTAAAACATCTTCTCCAGATGTCATAGAGGCTTGACACGTTTACATTCAATTGAGGGTCCACTGTTTGAATGGCTTTTTTGCTTTGACTGGATGAATCTTTGGGTGTTTAGAAACCATACTGTTCTATTCATTTCTTTGTATCAGGAAACCACCACATTTATTTGGGTTTAATTTATCTGGGTTCAATTTATTCTTTCCAGAAGGACTGAAAAATGATTTGCTTTCAGCTGTTGAATTCCATGTAATTTCAGTTAGCTTTTCATTTGTATTGAAATGTTGTATAACTTCCATCGAAGTGGATGGCTTATTGACTTCAGCAAGCCAAAGCAAGCACTATCTGTCCATCTTTAGTAATTCTGCCACCCTCAGTGACCCGCTCTGCTCCTAAGTGAACCAGCCTGGCACTTTTCTTCTCCATTTCCCCTTTTTATTGTGCTCTTTTCTCCAACCAGGTCCACAAATGCCATCACAAATTGACTGAATAGCCCCATCTTTCCCCTTGGGCTTCCTTTGAACCATGTCCCCTCCATCCACTTCCCAAAGACCAATGCTGAGGGTATCTGCCTGTACTCCTGTCCTGTCTCAGTGTGTCCTGATTGCTAAACAGTGCCACAGGACAGTCACATTATTCCTCAGGCTAGTTACACTTTGTCATTCTCCCTTCCCATTCTCCCTATAGTTTTTTGCATCTCTTTATTACTGTTCTTCCTGATGCTGCCTTTCATCAGCTTTATTATCACTGTATCCACTCTACTGCTCAGTACTAACACCAGATTCATCAGAGACACTTTGTCATCACCTTCAACCTTGCCATCCTGGTCCTTGGTCCTCCTTAAGCTGTTCAAATTGTGTGTAAAATGCTATGCCACCACTTTTTGCCCCTGGAGGCAAGGAGTGCAGATAACAGGAGGCTGGTATTTTCTTGCTATGCAATACCTAGCCATAGCTCTGTGGAAATATTGCTTCTACTGTGCAGCACCCACGTCTGCTTAGTTCACTGATCCTCTTGGTTTTCTCTTTCCAGAAGTATTATGGAGTATTTATATGCAGAAGAGAGAAAGAAACTAACCTGCAAGAGCTGGAAGATCTGCTGCTTATAGCAAATACAATCCCATGGAAGTCAGTGATGCTGTGTTAAATAACTATGACAAAAACCTGAACTAACAGTAAAGGCAACACCATGTGCAATAGATATGAAGCATGTTTGCTTTTGTGGGGGAAAAAAAATCTAGTTACAACAAAATAAACCACTAATACCATACCGTCTTTGGATTTATTGCTTATGGTTGACTTGAGTTTGGTGGCCTTTGGTCTCTTTTAATTCAAATCAACTTCACTTTGTCACATAACTGACAAATACCATAAATTACAGCAAAAGCAGTAAGACCAACATCCAGCATCAAAGGATGACCAAAAAGTAAGTATAAAACTAAAAGTCCCTATTGCCTAACTAGAGGCTACTGCTGCAGGTCAAAATTAAGGTGAATTTACAGAGGAATGGAGAAAAACCTGTGCTGTGACCTCCTCCCCTTCAAGACAGAATAAACCCTAGTAAAGGTCATCTTTATTTAGCCTTGCATTATGAAGTGACTCATTCGATGCCTCCTAATCACCAGTCAAAAATTAGTTCTACACATGTTCATGCTTGAAGCACACTTTTAATGATTTGAATTGTATGAGTCAAATATTTGCTAATGGGCAAAGACAAAATATTAGCTTGTTAAACATTAGACTGAACTTCTCAGATGATATTTACACATTACCTAAAAAACAATTGAAGCAAACATCTTCAATGACACTGAGTCGAGCTCCCACTGACTTTCCCATCTCTTTGCTGTTCTGTTTTTCTGTCCCCTTGAAAAATCATCTGGTAAATGTCAGACAACTTAAAGCAACAATGGGACTCCAAAACACAGATGTCTCCCATTAAAGGGTATATAATCTATGCTCCAGAGAAAATAGCAAATCAGCCTATTCACTAGCACCACAGACTTTCAGAATCCTCATTCTAGTTAATATTATTTGTCACATCACTGGTATTATGAACAGTCATTACTTCAATTGAAGAACTCCTTTAAAATCTCACCTGGGGTTAGTTTTACATTATTTCTGGATTTGAATAAGAATCCCAAGTACGAAGGAAGATCTCAACTGTGAATATTTAATTTCAGCTGCCACCTCCTGGAATACCAGAGATGGTTCTTCAGGACTTCCTTGTTGCCATCGGTCCTTCACACCACTGTATTGGGGCTGCATTCTCCACAGCTGCAGGTCTTACCTGGATCTAAACCTTAAGATTTCAAGCTTCAAATCCAAAAGGTATTCAAGAGGAATTTTGAGTAATCCCGCACCTGTAAGGCTGATCAGTCCAACTAGCATGCATCAGTAGTCAACATACATTTTCCTGTTCTGCAGAGCTTATGTCTTTGTATTAATATTCTTTGACAGTTTTTCTCTTCTGAAGACACACTCTGTCACTGATAAAGCAACAGACAACCACACCATTTTAATTACGTTATTTCAGACCTATCTATACTGCAATTCAAGCAATACTTACTGTAACTCGGTATGGCTGCTTAACCTCACACTTAGTGCCTTTCATGTTTACATACATGTGATAGACCTGACAGTGGGAGACAGGAAAGAAATTCTCTCCACATGAGAAAGAGTTATGATGGCATAGCTATAGTTCAAAATCCATACACATTTAAAGAAACTACAGAACTGTTCTTGCTAAGCTTTGGATTTGTAGTATGATGATTAATGGCCCCATTTAAATAAGAAAGCTGGTGTGACAACATACTTCCCTGTAAAAGTCTCCCAGTACTTGGTTCAGTAACTCTAAACCAAATACATTCCTGGCATTTAGGTTTCCCTGTCAACGTATTCTGTCTGTAATTTAAAGAAATGAGCATTTGCTAATGAGTTTGACTGTAATGGTTCCTTCAGGATTCATGTGTTCCACTACAAAGTCTAGGACAATTTTTCACTGATAGGAACTGTCAGTTCTAAAAGACCATTAATAGCTGGTGACACACAGTTATAACTTATTTCTTAATGACATATACAGTTTTCAATGTGATCCTGTGACGGTTTACTCATTTCTGTACGAACATTAATTAAAATACCTGCATAACTAAGAACAAGTGAAAACTCCAACCACACGTCCATTAGATGACACTGAGAAAACCAGTCTTGCGTTTCCTTCTCTTTTTTCATTTCCTACACGATTTGTTTTCAGCTGACCCTAAAAAATACAAAATCAACACTATGAACTTGGAAAACATAAATCAGAAGGGATGAGAACACAACAGTTTCTCTGGCCTATCTCAGAGCTGGAGAAAACATTGTTCACTCTTCTCACTTGCTGAGTGACAGACCAGTCTACGCAGTGAGCTTGAAATGCTGAACATTTTGACCCCCTGGGATCCTCCTCCCTTCACCAGGGTAGCTGGCCCTCAGAATTGCTTCCCTTCATATTTCTCTCATTCCTTCCAGGCTTCACATTTTTCTTTGTCATTGCAGAGAAAAGCAATTAGAGCATTTTAGCAGGAAAGTCCATTAGTTCCTTCCAGCTTGGCCTATGGTTTCTGTAATACTGTATACTTTTTCCTTCTCAGATTTTCTTTTAGCCCAAGCCAACTTTTTCCAGACCATTTTTTCCGCATTTCTTTCTTTCAAGACCATACACTTGACCGTGCTGGACACCCAATACGAAAATAATTCGATGTTATTCAGATATGCCTTAAGGCTACTGAAGAGACAGTCACCTACACCTTGGGCAGACTTATGAACCCCTCAGAAAGGGATGTGCTGAATGGGGCAGTCAGACCTCATGCCACACAACACCACAAGACTGGTTTGACTTGGAGTCTTACAACACCATGGAATTCATCAGAAACACAAACCATTACACTCCATAGCAGGCCTTTCCTCAGTTGCTTTGTCTCTGCTCACATCCCTCTTCCTTCTATTTAGTCTTGTGGTCAGGCGGATCAAAGGGTTCTGGAGGAAGAAAAGTCTTATCCATGCCAGTGCTGCACTTGGCTGTGAACTGCCCGAAGCTGCAATTCCCCTTGGGCTGGTCCCAGGAACTGTGGAGATCTTAGCAAGTGACACACTGGTCCCTGCAGCTCAGTCCAGAAGAACCCTGCAGTTGCACAGAACCTGTGTTTCCAGAACGGAGACTAGTAAAGATGATTACTCCTTCTCTCAGAAATATGAGAAGATAAAAAAAGGAGACTGGAAGGATCTTGTACTCCTGCCCAGTTATGCTTGGTTCAGGGTAGGAGGGTTTTTACTCTGCACTTCTTCCATGCAAAGCTAGTTATAGAAGATACACAGGGGAAAGCAAATTTTAACTCGCACGACTGCTTCTCCCTCTTGGAAGGATATTCTGGCCACCCATTTTAAATAATTCCTGTCCTGAGAATGCAAAGGATTATTAGGATATTCTGAAAAGAAGCCTTAGGCTACATTAAGCAATTTGGTATTTAATGATTTCCTCTGGCATGAGTTAGATGCAAACATATGAGCATGATAATTATATATATACACAGTTACTCATTCCAATTTGTTTTATTATAAGTATGCCATTTTTCATCCTTGTCAACTACAACGCACAACAGGACCAGTGGGTTCTTAACATTTGGTGGTAGGTTTATTTTTTCCAAGGAGTTCTGAGAGAGACACGTGAAAGGCAGAAACACATTCCATGTGACAGTAAACAAAATTAGACACAGCAGCCTCTATAAATAATCTATGTTCGTCAGCTTACATAAGAAAGTGGAAGGTTAGCCACTTATTCCAATCTATTAAACAGTCTGCAGCAGTTTGGTAAGAAAACCTGCAGGCTTTCTCACTATCATTATGCTGTCATGTGGCTGCAGTCAGGGGATGACAGAAGAATAACGCCCATAAGCATGCGAATATAAATGGAAGTACAAGTCAGTGATTTGGAAACACACACACACAAAAAAAAATCAAGAAAACCATGAAGAGACCAAGCAGGAGCAATTTTTCTTTTCTGATCCTGAATAACTTGTCACTTTATAAAATATTTATTAAAAAGCTACAAGAGTATAATTTGGAACTTCCGGCAGATCCCAGCACATAACTGTCAGAAGCAAATACACCAGTCCTGCCTCAGCAAGGAGCAACCAGTTTGTTCAGGAGAAGAATCCTCTCCTCTGATCTAACCTCACAGAGAGGAACTCTTTCTGTAAGGCAGGGCAGTTAATTCCTAGCCAGGAAAACTTCCAGCACATTGGGTCAGTCACTTTTCCACTCAGTGTTTCTTACACCTGTAAGTAATCAAAAAATACCTCCTACCTCCTAAGTGGAATAGTGCATACTGTTAATACTTCCTAGGAGAAAGAGATCTGGTTCTCTGCCTTCTGTATTCAGAATAGGTTTGAATGGTGTGCAGTAAATAAGGCATTGCAGTACACGGTGAGCAGCAAAAGAAAAATCAAACTCTGTAGCTGCTTATTCAGCTGAACACAGTATACTAAACCAAGAAGAAACTATGTGAAAAAAATACCATTCAGTCATGTCATTAAAGGTATTACACTTGTAGGCACAAGGAGTGTGAAGGAAGATTCCATAGCATGCTTAGTATTTTCAACTGCAGCAAGGAGCATTTTATAATAACAGATTCCTTTGCAGTACTTGAGAATATGAAAAGCATACAACAGAAATAATGAAGTTATTTTGACAAAATGGAGGACTCAAATATTTGTGTCATTTTGCCCATGAGTCCTGCTATAAAAATAAGCAAAGCTTGAGATCTTGCAAACTATGCTGTAAAACATTATGCCAGTGGGAAAGACACAGCTTGGCAACACCTGACAGTAGCCAGATGTTAAATGAACTGCAGTTAACTTATGTCCACACTGCACTCATAAAAAACTTGGACCTTTGGTACCTCTGACATTCTTCTCTTCTACAATGATGATGATTTCAGTATGGTGGCAGATGGGAAGTCACAATTTAAATGAAGCATCACTTCAAATCTCTGGGCAGTCCTGCCGCCAAAAATGTGCATAGGGTAATGCTAGTGTTTGCTTCCCTTCTCCACTAAATGCTCTAAGTAATTTGATTTCTTAAACAGAGGACATACCATGTATTTTATTTCAGAGGGGTTTTACAGAACTAACCCTGGGGGTTACAGTTCATTTTCAACTGTGCGTGTTTAACAGTAATATCGACTCAGGACCTAAACCCCATCTCTGTGGCACCAGAGTGAACTAAAAGTAAATTTATTAAAGTGAGTGTAGTAATAAGTACTGGACTCTAGTCCAGTATTTATTAAAGTCAGCTGAAGGCTATTAGAGATTTCAGTGGGCACAAGGGCATCACCTTGAAGTAGCCTCCAGTGCATGATGGAGGTATCTTTATTGCCTTAAAATTCTCAGAACTGGGATAATGACTTTGCCTGGTATTTATCTCCACATAATTTCTGATCATGAGCTAAAGAATGCACTTTTGCTTGATGCACTTACAAACATTACGTGTATAATTTTATCTTTATCTACAACAAAGGCTGCTCCAAATACAAGTCCATCTCCTTTAAAATTTAGCACGTCTCTATTATGCTATTGCTGATCCTGCTGACACAGCAGTGACACTTTTTATAGCAGGAGAAACATGGCTAAGCTTGAAATACTTAGTATTGTTATAGCACATTAGAGGTACTGTACAGACTATCCTATATGGACACTGTAAGGAGTAGAAAGAATGTTGATGCACCTTTATAGTTAAGGTGTAACTTACTTTGAGAAGGCTGCCTTCTTTTATAACAGTTCAGAGGAAAATTCAGTTCCATTGAAAAAAAGCCTCACAAAAATCTGCAGCTGGTAAAATATGACACCTCATATCTCCCTGTCTTTTTTAGGCAATAAGATCATTTGTAAATCTTCAAATAGTAGGATTCAATCTTGCCTTTCTCTTTTTTTAAATCTATTTTTGTACTCTTTTCTTTTTATGTTTTAGAAATGTTTTACATTTGCATGTGAATGCATTCTTCAATGGAATTGTACATCCCAGAGTACAGAGCTTATTTTCTCCTGAACTTTCATTGTTTAAATAATAGTAAATATTTTAATTATTGATTCTACCTTTCATGCTCAAATTCTGTAGTTTATTTCCCCAGGACACTTTCAAGCATTGTAAAGATGAAATATATAAAATCTAATATAAAATATGTAACAGATTTGAAAAAATTAAATTTCATAAACAAAAATTGGTGTATAAAAGGATTTAAAATTCAAAGTCAAGAATATGCCTTGGAGGGCATATTACCCTTTCAAGTTTCAAGTGAAGTTCAGAGTTTTCACAGAACCCACCTTTGCCTATGATTGGATCAGTCCTTCCAAATTATTAATATTAAGTAAATCTCCTATCAAGCAGAACTAAATTCACACATATAAGCAATCCCACTGAAGTCAACAGAGATGAGAATAGAAATGTTTTTCCCTTAAAAAATTAACTGAAACAACACCCAAAAGAAACATCACTTTGTAAATAAAACATCGAGGCATTGATTTTCCCATTGGACTTGTGTGACACTTATTACGGTGGAAGTCATTGATTTACAGTAATATCTCTTTAACATGGCAATTTTTTTTCTCACACATAGACACCAATCCATCTTTACACAATTGGTTCCACCTCTTTAGCAGGATGTATAATGAAGGACTCCCAAATTTAAAGTACCTGAATTTGAATTTGGGTTTTTATCTTCTGTTTTACTTAATCTTTATGTGCATGCATGTCTTCCCTAAAATAGCAGAGCAGATCATTCTGAGGAGTAGTCAGCAGATCAGATAAGGGATTCATTTTCTCCAGAGCGTTGGAACAGAGCAGATGTTTTAAAAACATGTTTCTCTCTACTTGTGTGCTAGCATCAGTATCACAAACAGTAAGGAGGATGTTTACCTGGCTGCTAAGGACGATCTTTGTAAAAGTGTGTGACTTGTTCCTTCTTGAGTTGTAGAACATGCCTATTACTGTTATAGGAAAAGGGCAAATCGGTAGTGAACAGCACTTGGTTGAAACAAACCTTTTCATTTCAGCTTTTACTCTTTTCTGATGTGAATTCAGGAGTGATTTTGAGGACATAATGAACTTCAGGTGGTCTTGCACTATAAAACTCTGGCAGGCTAGACAGGAGACAGGTCGGATATGGCCCACTCACCCTGCTGCCCGTGGCAGGATGAGCATCACTGCTGACTGTCTGAAAACTGTTTGAAAGCTTGTAAGAAAGGTTAGATAATGATGGAGCTTTCATGGTGCCCCTGAGCAATCTGTTTCAGTCCTTAACTCTCCTAACCATTAAGAAGTTCTTTCTAATGTCTAATTTAAATCTCCCTTACTGCAGTTTAATCTTGTTATATCTTGTATCCATGATGAATGTAGTGAATAATTGATTCCCTTCCTCTTTGCTGCTGCCTCCTGCGCATCTGAAAACTGTATCATTGCCTCATCTTTTCCTGCTAGAGAGTAAAAAAACACGCTTCCTTCAGTCTTTCTTTGTAGGCCCTGGTGTGTTTTAACCTGTGATCATTCTTGCTCTTTTCCTCTGGGCTCTTTCAATCTGGCTCATATCTCTGTTGAAATGGAATGTCCAACACTGAACACAGTATTCTAGCAGAGGCCTTACAAACACAAGGTATGGCAGAAGAACTCTTTCGCATGCCTCACAGGCAGCATTTCAAAGGACATAACACAGATTTCAAAACAAAGTAATGAATAAACAACTCAAAGCAACAGTAAGGGATTACTGACTTAGGTTCATTGATGTATCTTTCATTAAGAAAATACCATCCATTTTAGAAAACAGAACCTTAAAAAAAACCCTCATCATTTACTGTGGATTCTTTCTGCTAAAGAAGCAGCAGGAGAAAAGGTAAAGGGTATAACTGCAGAATCCAAGAGAGGACAAGGGAAGCAGGAGGCTTTGCATTTTTTGCTATGCAAGTCATTTACACTTTCCACAGCACAAGCTCACAGCTCCTTCAAAACTCCAAAGTTGTTTTAACATTTTAAGGAACCTTTTCTAGGGTAAGATTTGTATATGTCAGGATTTCTCCACGACACAAGAAAACCAAAAGAAAATGGCTATTGGCCAATAAAAATAAGTAATTTATCCATGTTCTTCCCCTATGCACACTACCAGTGCTTTTCAGATCCCTTCATATGCATGATTGTTCATTTTCTGATAGTTATCAGAAATAATACTGGTGTTCCAAGCCTTCTGTTGGACCACAAGTCAGATCTATTTTATCAGCTACCAAAGAGCTCAAAGCTATTGCTAAAGCTTACTGTATGATCCCATTAAGAACGGGCTCAGCAGCTCCAACCACTCAAATTAACCACATCGTTTTATTCATTAGAGATAAAGCAGAGGCAAGAGAATGAGAATAGCCTCTGCTGAATAGTGTAGATCATTAATCACATCTTAACTAACTATTTTTTTAAGTAATTTTAGAATTGTATTTTTCTTAAGAGGGATAAAAGGTATTTTATGGACCCATTGCACTATCAGCCTTTAGAAGTGACTGGGGAATTTTAGAGAAGTGACTTTGGTCCCCTGGGTTCAGAAATGCGTTGACTTGAAGGGCTGACTGAGCTAGTAGCTGATAGAGGCTGAGGAGTTGTAGACTAGTCCAGTAGTGAGATTTGCAGTATTTCCTGATATTGATCCAACTCCATCAAGAAAAAAGGTTAAGTCTTTTTGGAGATTGCATTCACTTAACTAAATCAAATCTAGCTAGCTCAGCGCACATCACAGCAAGACAAGGTCCCCGGAAGGACACACAGTTTGTGGGTAGCTCTGAGAGAAGTAACCTTCTTTTGAGATGTCTGTATTAATGAAGGCTATGTAGACTGTGAGAAAAGCATCTGAATATTCCTTCTCATGCGCTGTCTGCTCAACCTTCCTTTGGGCGAAAGGAAATCAAAATCTCTTTTTTTTCCTACTCAAAAATCTGACTCATTCCCAAAGAGCCAAATCCAAAGCAGGTTCAAACAAGGAAAACACAATCCATGCAGAAAGCACAAGCACACAAACGGGGGCCTTATTTCGCAGGGACTTCTGCCAGCACTAAAGATCTTCACCTCCCAATGATTTGAACCTGTTCACGTCCCAGAATGTGTCAGCTTTGACAGGCTTTGGAGTTCAGTGAACAGCCATGAAGACACCTTCTCAGAGTCCAGACGTTGACACCTAACTACTTGGAAAAGCTTTTATTTCAAAATGTGAATCCTTTGGAAGTGCCTTTGACTCCATGCAGTATGCAGTGGCGTGACAATTACTTTTAAGATTGGGATATAGAAGTAGCTGCATTTACTTGTTTTCTACCAATTTTTTAGCATCCACACAGAGTATAGGTGACCAAGGTCATTTCCTCCTTGACCAAGAGCTAGTCAAACTCAAGTCTTCCACTTCTAGAAGGTGTCCTAGTCACCCAGCTGTCCTCAAAAGACAGGAGAGAGGAAGTTATTCATCATTCTAGTGGAGGTATGGTCCTTCCATTTTCCATAAAGAAAACTGGGATTCGGGGTCTAGAAAACAGGTACATGACTCTAGCATAGCAGCTGGGGTACTCACAAAAGAAAGATGGCAGTTTCATGTCAGATGTATACTCATTTCTAAACAGACTGCTGCCTTGGTCGTGAAAAACTTCAATATGATGAAGGACAGAGCTGACTCATTCTCCATGTCATAAGAGCCACCAGTTATGGCAGTCCCCCAGCCAACCTCAGCTTGAATAACCCACAGATAGGGAGGGTGCCTGACTCTAGCTCTACAAGACCCTGAGCTCTTCCCACTGGATTTCAAAGGGATAGGGTGCTAAAACCCAGAAAACACAGCAGTGAGACCTTGTTCTGAGGTTTCCCTCTTGGTCAGCTTGAAGCACTCCTCGTTTGACGTGTCAGCAGTCATAAGCCTCATGACAAACATCCTAGCTTTCCTTGTATGTCTTGCAGGATTGCTCAGGACCTCAAACACAGAAATTAAGAACAGCGACTCAGTCCACAGGACTTGCACTCCTTTGGGGACCCTCACCTAAGTGTTTTGCTGTGTTACTTCCTCAACCTTTTAGCTATAAGGGCCATCACCAACCACCTTCAAGCACGCTCGCTCCATCAAGTGCGCAGTCACCTGCCATGACACCTACAGTGAACTTACCTCTGACCGCCTGCAAGAGAGCAGAGAAAGCAGGTCTGATCTTAACCGTGTGATTAGGAGGTAGCTGAGAGGTGAAGCCATCAGGCCAGGCTTCTCTCCTACCCCTCCTTTTGCCTGTCGCTGTCCTGTGTAAACTCCCCGCCCAGTGTATCTGCAGGGTGCAGAAGCCGCCCCGCTCTGCTCGATGTCGGGGCACACGGGACGTGACACGATCCCCCCGGGCAGCCCTGGTCCCACGGCGGGGTCAGCAGCAGCAGTACCGCAAAGCCACTGACGCCTGTCTCTGCTCCGTCCTCTGGGTTACCGGGGAAAGCTCGTCCCGCCGGTGCGAAGGAGCCCACGTCCGCCCGCCGAGCTGGGAGTCCCGCTCCGGGCTGCTTGCTCACGGTGGCCGCGGGCTGGGCACGTCACGGAGGGAGCCGTCATGGCCGGGAGATCTCTCACATGCCACGTACAACCCCATCCCGCATATAAATACATGTACCATGGGATATGGGGCAACGCCGTCGCTTGCCGATCCCAGCTGTTCCAAGCCGGGCAGCTGGCTCCGCGCTGCCACGGCCCTCACCCAGGCGGCGGGGCGAGCAGGTGAGGGTGGTGGGGAGCAGAGGGGAGCGGGAGGGCTGTGCTGTGCCGGGCCAGGGAAGGATGCACAGCCTCTCCACAGCGCTCTACGCGGAGCTGATGAGTGCCGGGCCGGCCCTACCGCTGCGGACCGGGCTGCCACCGCCGTGGGAGCGGCTGCCGGCGGGGCGGGGTGCTCGGTTTCTTTAGGTTTCCTTCCCCCATAGGAAACCCACTTTCCTCCCCGTGACAAGGAGCTGGGGAAGCCCCCTGGAAGCGCCACACGTCGGGCATGCTCACCCCCAACGGCAAGGAGTACACCCAAAAAGTGCCGGTAAGGCGGCGGGTGAAGACGGGGCGGCAGCGGGGTACCACGGCCCCCGAGGGGCTGGGGGCTGAGAGGGGGCTCAGCGGGTCACACCACCCCCTTTGCGTCCCTAACGAAAGGTGAAAATATTCCCCGTTCCGTCTGAGCCCCAAAATGTCCCACCCCTCAGGCTGTATTGATCCCCTCCCGGCTCGGGCTAGAGGTAGACAGAGTTTATGCCTCTGATGCTTCAACAGTAGTTTGGGTTGAAGAAGCTGATAAGTTTTGACCCCAAAGAAGTGCACATCACAGAGGAATTGCGTAAGAATCCTTAGTTTGCTGTGTTTTAAAAGCTGTATATGGTTACATATGCTCAGATCGTATTTATTATAGGGTATTGCAGTAGTACTTCATCCAAATGACTGACAGACAGACATCCCTTTGATTTTGTTGTGGCAGTCTCTGTGGAAGAGAAACCCGTGAATGTGACAGATAAGTTAAATTAATCAGTGTCACTGCAAAGTACAAAAAGCAACCGGGGAAAAGAAATAACAGTCATTATCTCTGAATGGGTACTTGGGTAAAGGGAAAAGAACAGCAAATTGTTTTAGATAAATGTAATGGCAAAGAGCAAAAAAAGATACCGTTATTAGTTTAGAGAAGATCTGTAAGAGTTTATACAGAGAAAGAGCGGATTTAAGTCGAGGATACAGCAGTGGGAGAAACTTTTGCATCTAGGAGACAGATTGAGATGAATGTTAACGTTTTGCTCTTTGGTTGTGATGGAGTGAAGTGCTTCCCCCAAGATGTTTAGAAACTTCTCTGGAAGGGCAATGGGAAACGAGGACCTGACTGCTTTAGAAAGCTTTAATTACCCAACCTTATTTCTGAACTTTCATTGCAAGTGAGGTCTTAGCCATTGAGTCTGCTAGAGGATCATAGAATGGCAGGTTGGAAGGGACCTCCAGGATCATCTGGTCCAACCTTTCCTGGCAAAAAACAACCATCCTGACCACCAGGCACCTTCTGGGAAGCATGTCTGAAGCAAACCTCTAGCCAACACAGCTACAATCACATCAGGTGTGAGGAAACACCAGCACTTCCATCAGCAAACAGAGATCTCTAGGTGAGGCTTCTTGAGCTCTTGAGACCTCTAGGGGTTCCTGAAACCTTTTTGAGTACCAAGTTTGACAGGAACACCACCATTTTGCTAATACTGTATTCACTGTTTAAGGTACGACTGAGATTAGGAGTCTAAGAAAGCTGAAAACAAGACAGATACAAAATTGCTTTTATATAAGCAAATAACCAGAGCGACCCTTAATATTTGAAAACTAGTGACTGAATACTGCAAACTAGCAGAGACATTCTTTACTGTTTTAGTTTACAAGAGAGAAGAACTAACTCACTTGATCCTGAGAGTTTTGGAAGCCTTGAAGGAACCACTTTCCCACTTTAACCAGCATATTGAGCACCATTGAGAGCTACCTGATGACAGCCTTATCAAAGCTAAGCAAATCAGCAATAAGGTACATGAGCTGAAGGCTGGGGTTGAGAAAGTAAGAAAAGGCAAGGTTTGAATTAGCTTTAATTTATATCAGTCATGTGGTGTGAGTGACTTCAGGATGGGGCAATATCTGCTTTCATGTGGGCTCTAGCTTAATGCCAACAGAGGCTCTAATCCAGCAACACTGGACTTCATTACAGACGCAGGAATTTTTCAAAGGATGTCACTTAGTTTATGGATTAGCAGGTACATAGATAGCATTATGAATGTCCACAGGTGTAGAGCAGTATTTATTAATACAAAATATATAAAAGAAAGATACAAGTAGAGAGATTAGAGCTATATGCATCTTCATATATGAGCCAGTAATGACTTGACTTTTCTAGGGCAGTAAGGAGATGTAGACAGACTGACAACACACACATAATTATTGGGTTTAGTTTTACAGGTATTTACATTCTAAGTAACTGAAATGTCAATACTGTCTGCTGCAAAGACCTCTTTCTTCAGGCAACAATTTCATGCTGGGATAAGTTCTTCAAGACAACAGTGGCATTGTTTAAGTCAGATGCCAATCAAAAACAATTTCAAAACTCAATTCCAAATCCTGGCAGCTCATATATAAATTATTTGATGTAATGTTTTGTTATTTCCATTTCTGTCTTCTCATTACTACTAGAAGTCCTGATCTTTGCATTTCTTGTGCATTCATATTCCAATTTATTTGTAGTTTTGGCTAAACAAATGGGCTGTGTGTCCACTCTGAAATGTTTACACTACCAAGGTATCTGTTTCACTAAAATGTGAATAATAAACTAATATCTTACACAAGTAGATCACCTCTCAGCTTTATGAACACAGATGGGGAATACAAGTTTCAAAATGATAAGTAGTTCATGACTAGAATAGGAGGAATTGCACCTTGTTCTAAAATGCAGCCCTCATGAGGATCACTCAGAGTTACAAATGGGAAGTCCAAGTGCACCCATGGTTCTGGATTAAAATGGCCTTAAACTTAGAGGTGCTTATCCTCACAGCTTGACCTTTCTTTGCTTCATTCTTTAACTGAAGCAAGCCATCAACTATAAGCTAGCTATGCACTTCTGGTATATTTACCTGATTTTATTTTTCTAACACCCCTCTGAAGGAATTCCTAAAAAGGAAAGCTTTGAAGGTTCAACCTCTCTGTACCAAGCACATACCAAAAGGTAGAAATATAATTTAAAAAATGAAGCAAAAATGCAATTGAGTCCCAGCATTTTGCAGCTGTGTTTTTTCCTGGGACACTAATTCTGTGCTTGGTTCTGTCATGAAGCTCCTACTCTGAGAGGTGATAACAGGCTGCAGAGTTCGCCAGGTTAAATAGCGCTGGCCAGTGCTCACATAAGAAGCTTCCCTTCACAAAACTTATTAAAATATATGGCTAAAAAGATCTCAAGGCTTCTTTGCTACATTACTTCAAGAGGAAATAACAATTATCAAACAGGGGTTCCTATACTTAAACTCAGACGGAGTTGTATCCCAGTAGTCTTGCACTATTAGTATATCAGATCATTTCAGGCTAGTTTAAAGGTTGTGTGGATACCGTTAAGATAAAAAGACAATGTTATTCTATTTATATGTATCTTCAATTAGTTTGTGAAAGGTTTGGAGTAAAACAGCCCAACATAGTGATGACTCACTTGGCTTCTGCACTAGTATTTTAAAGATTTATTATATGCGTTGTTGTAAGTTGTACTTCTTTTCCCGTTCTCAATACAGATGCAGTCGATGGGGATCATCAGCAATTCATTAAATGGAATGGCACCTTCTGAAGTCCCTGGTTTATCAATTAGTAATGGAGCAAACATGATGAGTGACTCAGACTTTATTCACTGCTTCAGGAGAGACTCCAATAAAGTACAAAGCTACTTAAAAATTCTTAAATGTAGGATTATGCCAGAAAATAGTTGTTGAGTTGTAATGTCTTGACAAGTAGTCTTCAGCGTGTTGTTTGTAAAGGTAGAAAAACAGAAGTTAGAAACTATCACATTTGCAGTAATTTTAATAGGAAAGTGGTTTTGAAATTCTTTGGCAGCTGACACAGCTGCCCTATGCTAAGATGAAATATTAAATAAAGCACCATTATGTGTATGTGGGTTAACGCACCATGTAAAAAGGAGTACTCTAGCAGCAGATAAAGAGATGTCCTTGCCCATTACACTGTGACATTATTCACACGGTTTAGATACATATGTAATTGAAAGTGAAACTCAGTTTGTTAAATATCCAAACAAATGTATCTATATACTATCAATGAAGTATATTTTTATGTAAAAAAAAAAAATAGTTTTCCCCTATTTCTACATACGCACATACCTGCAGAACATTGCTTAACACTGAAGAGTGGTATTGCTGTGGATCAGTTTATATAACAGCACTGCCCATGGAGGACTTTTATGTTCACATCATACTTACTAATTTATATGGCTCTCCACAAGCGCCCTATAAGATCTAGTTCCCACCATGTCCATTCATTATGAATGCTCTTCTACACTTCATTGGCTTAAGTGTAAACTCCTAAAGAATTAGTTTTCATAGGAAAGGTAAGTCGGAATTCTAGCCCAAGCACCATTCCAGTCCAAGAGCTGAGCACGGCTGCTGTAGCAGTAAGTCTCTTTCCTGTCACACACTGACACAGGGCTTGGGGTTTTCAGTAATGATGACAAACTCCATAGCAAATACAAATCTGAAAGCTGTCAGATATTTTATCGCAGTCGCATTTTCCTAGCAGCAGGGTAGTGATAATGGCTGTTTATAGAACAAAGCATCTTTGTATTCAGATCCTAAATGAGCCATTTGAGCAGGCATTTATAATCAGCATGGACTTATCTTTAATATTCTTGACTATTACATCCCTGAATGCTCTTTTCTGGCTTCCCCTGATCTTGATGGTTGTTGACAGTAGTTGAAGCTCAGGCTGCCAAGAATGGAGACTGAAATGCTGATGATTATTTAATAATGATCCTGGATTTGGGCTTGAGAAACTCAGCAGGGAAACAAATTGAAGAAACACTTAGGGAGAACAGAGAAACAACCTTTTCAGTTACATCTCCATAACTACTAATATCCTCAGATATCTGCGATCTAGTAGACAGCTGATGGACTTTCTCAGCTAGAAGCTATGAGGGTTCGCAATTATGGTTCCTGTTTGTGCCAGGTATGGTAGAAATGCGAGGGGTTATGTAGTGCCTACCCTGAAGAAGCTACTAGCTGCATTTCCTTAAGGAGTAAGATACTACCAACAAATAACAAAATAGCAGCTTCATGTGCGAATTTTAAAGAAATTCCGGAAACAAAGCAAACAAAACACAGCTCTAAAGAGAGTAAATGGGCAAGCAGAACCAGAGAGGGGACTCTGCCTGCATCTATCCGCAATCACAGATGTACCAGTGGTTTACCGTTTACCCCGTCCCTTAGGGTAGCCACAGCCCCAGGGTACAGCAGCACGCCGGTGGTGTGTCCCCGCTGTGCCTTTTAGGGATTATTGCTGGCTCGGAAATGCTGAAGCCCGGCAAGTGCGCATTCCTTAAGGACAAAAACTGCGCTGGGTGTAACCCCTCCGCATCCCGGCAAAGCCGGCGACGCGCACAGCAGATCCGCCGCAGCCACCCTGCATCCGACCAGAGGTGACAGACACGGGAGGCGCCACTGGCTCACGCAAGGCTGACGGAAGGACGCTCACTCCGGTACCGGCCGTGACCCGCCCCGGCCCGGCCCGTCCCGTCCCGCTCCCCGGGGCCCCGGACCGGGACTGACGCGCTGCGCCCCGCGCTGGCACAAGGGGACGCCGTGTGGCGCCGCTGAGGGTGTCCGTGTCCCCGCGGACAGGGTCGTGGTGGCTCCCGGCGTGAGTTGCCAGGTGGTTCGGAAGTCAGCCTTAATGGCTACGAGGAATTCCCGCCGCTGGGAAGACACCCCAGGGATTGCGGCTGAGGGTGAGGTGCAAAACACGTTGAAACGGAGCAGGTCACAGGCTGTATCACGGACTGGTTGGGGTTGAGAGGGACCACCGCGGGTCATCTAGTCCAATCGCCCTGCTCAGGCTGGGTCACCTACAGCACATTGCTCAGGATGGTGCCACGGGGATGATCAGGGGTCTGAAGCATCTCTCTTTATAAGGAGAGACTGCAGGAGCTGAGCCTATTTAGACTAGAGAAGACCGAGAGGGGATCTCATTAATGCATGTAAGTATCTCAAAGGCAAGTGCCAGCAGTATGATGCCAGGCTCTTTTCAGTGGTGCTCAGTGACAGGATGAGGAGCAGTACCCATAAACTAAAATACAAGAAGTTTCACATCGCCATGAGGAAGAACTTCTTTACATTGAGGGTGGCAGAGCACTGAACAGGCTGCCCAGGGAGGTTGTGGAGTCTCCCTCTCTGGAGACGTTCAAAACCTGCCTGGACACACTCCTGTGTAACCTGCTCTAGGTGGCCCTGCCTTGGCAGGGGGGGTTGGTGGCCATCAACTACAAGAGCAATGCCAGCAATGGTTGCATTTTACACAGGAGAACACTTCATCTCCTGCATGGTTTCTCTCCAAGACAGCAGCAAATCTAGTTAGGAATATGGAAATATACATTGAAAATGTAAAACCGTGCACTACAATCAAATGCTTTGGAGTCTGAGAATGCATCACTTGCACCTTTTCCCATTACGTTAATTTACAAACTTTGTAAATTACTGGAAAATCAGAAACCAGGGATTGGCTTCCAGTTAAATGCTGGGCTCACGTGCAACAACCTGTAACAATGTCTGTAATAGGTAAACCATAGCGTAATTTCTGTTTGCGAAACAACCATTAAGTTTCCATTAACTTTCCTTATTTTTCTAAGTAAATTTAAGAATTACAAACATCTTCATTTTTCTTCAGACCTTGTTCCATAAAATGCTGCAGGGTAACCCCATGTTTGCATAGTCCGATTAATTTTTTCAGTTACTGGAAGTTGCTTTTGCACTTTAGCGATTTCGTTGTCATAACTTTTCCAGTTTTTCAGAATGAGGAAGATGCATATGACAGAGACACTCTCAGTGACTGAAAATTCATTTTGTTCCCTTCATAATGTGCTAAATGGTTTTCATAGCCTACATCAAATTTAGACTCAATCTGATATGTGCTGATGTTTTCATGATAAAGTAACAGATGTCACTTGTAGATATAACTCTGAACTAAATCTGTGTGATAGCAAATGGAAATGAACAGTATGAACATGAATGTTCAGCTACTCTGAATCACATTCAAATGTTGACATGCAAAGGAAAACTTACTTGGAAAAACTTAGGAATTCCTCAAGGATTCTATATTTATAAAAGGTGAGACTTCTGTGTGTGTGGAGAATCACTGTTGAGATGTTGCCTTGTGACATTCCCATCCACCCTGCCCAGCTTCATTGCTTAGAATTACAACCAGCCTCTATAGGAAACCAAGGAGTGGGAGTTGCCATTTTCTGGCCATTAATTTAGGTGCAAGCCCGCATGAGGAACACCTCAGATCCAGGTTTACATCCCTCAGTTTATCTTACACAGCAGCAGTTGTTAGAAACATAAATTAGAAGCATGGATATTAAAGACTTCTATGCTCAACGGCAATTCCATCTACCGTGAACTTTTCTCTGCAGCGGCTTTTTTTGCTCCCCATGGTACAAAGCCAGGTCTCAAGTTAACTGGACCCTAATTTCTCCCCAGTCCTTTTTTAATTCACTGAATTTACAGCTAACCTGCTTGAAACGGGTTTGTCTTTCCTTCTAGTTTGTGGAAATCAGTAATGGTCTTGCTGGTGGAGGGTGCTGAAGCATGTGAAAGCACTTAATTTATGTCAGTCTTTTGACTGTAGAACATATATTCATCAGAGGAGCTGTGTGGCTACAGTGATGGCAACTGGTATTTAAAACCCAGTAAATCACAGCGGATAAAACAAATCTGATGTATTACTGGCATTTGACCCCAGCACTATTGTTCTGACACTGAAGTTAGTAATGCAGTTCCATGCCTTAAAGCAGTCCTGTTCTCTTCAGCAGATCATAACAAATAATATCTGCTTGGCAAAGAATCAAGAGAATTTGTAGGAAACTATTTCATACTTTAGATCTGTACAACCAGAGTGTAAGTGCTGACACAGGTGTGGTCAGCAAATCAAGCTTTTAGCAGCGCTATATGAGATCCACAGAGGAGTTAGTTGGCCTCTCGTGTTCAGTCTCACAGTTGTTTACGCACAGTAAAACGTGACTGTTGCCATGCCTGATGTAGACTGGCATAATCTGCATCATTTGTGATACCTTTTAAAAGACCAAGAGCCAGATCTAGAGCAGGAAATTGGCACCTTCTTGTTAGGTATCAGAGAAGCTCCTTTGAGGGCCTGACATTAAGAACAGGCTTTCAAGCTCCCCATTCAGACCCGTTTGGAGGATCTCCAACAGGTGGGGTGAAGAAAGTCTCTCCTGCTCCAGAGGCTGCTTGGTTGGGCAACGAGATCCATGAGTCAGCAGCACAGCCGGAGGGCACAGGAGTCTGCAACTCGGGAAACAAAGCAGGCACTGAGTCTCAGTGCTCAGCCCTCTTTCCCTGTTGTATTCTGTATTACATTAGCATTGATAAGTTGCCAGACTAAACAGAGAGGTGCCCAGCGAATAAAGTATCTGCTTTGTTTGTGGCCTCTGAAGAATTGTGGGTTTTTGACTGCAGTTTGCAATTTGAGGTACCTGAACTCCTCCCAGCCCCAGAATCTCAACAGATGTCCTTCATAATACTCTACAGGCTGGAACTATAGTCTCAAAATGCCACACAAAGGAAATACCTCAGCTACCCTAAACAATGCTGCAAGGTTACCCTCTAGGTTGTATCTTCAAAGTTAAAGTGACACACTGCTGATTTTAACTGTGAAGTACCATTCACATCACTCCATAATACCAGATGCATGCTACACTTAACACCACTGCAATGAGCCTGTTGCAAAGCACTTGAAACATCTGCTGGGGATTCTGCACAGAATTTATGCTTGCTTTGTTCTTTTATAACTAGTGTGCATATATTATTTGAAGAAAACAAATACTACTTGATCCTTCACACAGAAAAGACTGGCACTGTAAATATATCATATTTTTGTATTCATAGTGGGTGCTGTTTCGCATTTACCAAGTTTTCACAGTATGGACTGAAGGGAAATTTCTCCTTTTAATAGCTTAAAATGAGAGGAGTCAAGGTTGTATGTGTCATGGGCCTAAATCCTTTCTGACCAATTTAATCAAGATTATTTTAGGTATAATTCAAGATTTATGTCTATACTTTAAGGGTTTTTAAGAAAGCTTGATCAGTATTTTCAAGTAAAAAATGTTTTATCTGGCATACTGGAACTTTATTCTAGACAGAGAGTAAGAATACTGATAGTAGGTGTTCAGAGGTTCGGAGAGCCAATTTAAAACACATGTAACTGTGAAACTAATTCTGCATGAGCCTTGCTTGATCTTTGCCTCAGTGAGACATCCTCCAGATGTATTCTGCTTAGCACAACAGCTCTGTTTTGACAGCAGATCACTTTTGGGCCTTGCAAAACCATCAACTGAAAGAATTTCCCAAGGAGCACTCTAAATCCTACCTCCCTTCTCCAGAAGGGCTGCTTCTAATACTGATGCTCAATTAACTTGCAGTAAAAGACTATGAGCAGCTGTGAAGACTTCCTTTCCCTGAAAGGTGAGACTGGAAAACCCCAATCACCCCCACCATAAAATGATTTCCTCCAAAATGGGAAGCACTGATAAATACCCCCCCACACGTGTACCTCCACTTGACTGTTTGACGGTAATCCGCAAATGCCTCTATGCCCTTCACTAGGCAGACACTAGCAAATGTCATCTCAGAAGAATCCAGGCTACCTGAAGGTAGAATCCTGGCTGCCTGAAGAAGAATCCGGGCTACTGGGCTCCTACCTGAAGGACCAGCACTTGCTGACCAGAGCTTGCTGGTCCTTCAGGTAGGAGCTAGTCAAACAGCTAGGGCAGGACTAGGATTTCAAGAGGACAATCGGGCAATAAATTGAGGTTGCCCAGGGAAGTTGTGGATGCCCCATGCCTGGAAGTGTTCAAGGACAGGTTGGACGGAGCTTTGAGCTACATGGTCTAGCAGGAGGTGTCCCTGCCTGTGGCAGGGAGGTTGGAACTGGATGACCTCCAAGGTCCCTTACAACTCAAACCATTCTGTGCTTCTATGATTCATCCCCATGTGTATGCAATCTGTTTGTCCCTCCCTAAAGGTTTTAGGCAGAATATTCACATTACTGAATAGCATATAACACATGGCACGCTAAATGTCTTCAAGGGCCTTCAACAGGTAGGTATCTAGGCAGCTTATACTCATGAGAGTTTGTAATCACAGGAAAGATGACTTCTTAATTTTTCTGTAATTTCTTTTTTCTTTAAAAACAAGCATAGGAAATCACACACAAAGAACGACATATAATGCAAAACTAGGACTGCACAGCTGATGATTTAGGAGGTGGGACATGCACAAGGCAGGATACAAAACTCACCTGATCATGCATAAAGTTTATGATACAAGTGTCATCACTGCAATCTGAAAGCTTTTAGCTGCAAATGTATCTAAACTTCACTTCCTAGATAATACAACTTAACAAGGGGAACAGTAGATCGTCCACCTAAAGGCAAAATATTAGGTAACAATTGTATGGCTTTTTGAAAGATGTACAATACGGTTCAAAAAGCTTTGGAGCTCAAGGCAAGAATAACTAGAAACATTCACAGCATGCATGATGAGGAAAGCCAGACAGGATTATCACAATCATCTCTTTTGACTATAAAATATATGAATCTGACAGAAATATGTATGAATCTGACAGAAATTAAATTGGCCCTATAAAACTATAATGTTCTCCAAAAGGTTTTGCCTCTAAAATAAAATACCTTTTTTTTTCTCAACAAATGGTTACATAAATGTATGATAAAGGAAAATAGAAAATGTTCTGCTCCTGTTTTGAGCTATAAAGCCTTGCAAATCAACAAAAAATGATACTTAATTCATGGAGTGATTTTCTTAAAGTGGATGAAGCAAGCAAATCATTTTAAGAAAAGCAGGTTTAATAATATTATTTGAGGCTACTTGTATTACACAGAATACTGTCCTGTCCTTGATACAGGCTTATGCTAATGTGTACTTACTGGCACCAGTTTAAATAGGAAGAAGTCAGGAATAAGGCTACTACAGTATGCTATGTACTTCTCTGTGGTGGCTGTAGTGGCAGCTTTTCCAGTTATAGTTCTGTTGCCTAGTACATTTGGGCTACAATTCTGCATACTGCCATTACAGTTTTGAAATACAGAACTGGTTACAAGAGATCGCACTAACGATCTGACAAAAGCCAGGGAAATTCAGAGTTAAAAATATTGGAAGGTTCACCTATGGGAGAAAAGACAGGACTCACGGAATTGCTTTTCCCAGTATGCTGAATGCCTATCATCAGAGTGACGTGAATCATCAAAGTGATTTAAACATGGAGTTTTTTATAAGGTTATTTGGTTGGTTTTTAGTATTGCATACTTCACCAGGGTTATCAGTTGACCTGTGACCATGGTATTTAAAACTAATTAAATACTCATAAAGGTGAAGACAGACAGAAAAAAGCATACTAAGAATGTTTATGTTTGTCTAATATGAACCTACTGTGTCATTTAATGAATTGCAAAGAGAACCCAAAGCTCTTGAGGAAAATAGGGTTATTCTTATCTCATGCACAAAAGAAATTAATTGGTCTGACTGCAATGAGAGAGAAAAGTGATTCTCTATCACTGTGTTTTTAATGAATATCATACAGTGCAGATGTATAAATCGGAGCACAACTTCAGCTTCATGCTCTTCACTTCATTTTACTTACCATCAGTTCCTATTTCACTTTTAAGGTCAGTACAAAACTGGAAAAGACACACAAAAAGACTGAGTATTGAAGAATATGTCTTAAATCATTAGTTATTTGTCATTTTAATGGTGTTAGACTTTAGCAAATTTATGAGCATTAACTAGTTACAACGTCCAAATATTGTTAGTCTTAGAAGACTGCTCATTTGAAGCCTGTGCTCTCCACTCAATTTACAAACTGCCCCTGTTCCTTAAGCTGATGATGTAACTGCCTTATTTGCAGTGTCTTGGTCAGGGTACAAATACAGTGGGCTCTGCGACAAATTTGCTCTTGGAGGTGGTTGTGTACTCATCAGTCTTTCAGAATTTCCTGGAGAAGTCTCCCTCCACCTTGGACTTGCTTGCTCCTGGGTCACTTCCCACACAGATGGGCATGGGGAAGCAAAACTCATGGTGGATCGTGAGAGGTAGTTCTCCTGCAGACCTTCTTCTTGGAGGCACCTGTTTGAAAGCACTTCTTTTTCTTTGGAGTTACGCCATTTCATCCTTCGATTCTGAAACCAAATTTTCACCTGTTTGCAAGTGAATGAGAGTCTATTATCATTCTTTTCTTTAAACAACTCTGTCCTATTGTTTTTTTTCTTTCAATCCCCTTAGTTTTATGTTTCTTCCTTATTTGTGTTACAGTATATCCAATGAAACTGACTGATTGATATTATCTGAGGACTTTCCCGTCACTATTTACTGGAACACACTGCCCAGAGAAGTTGTGGATGCCCACCCCTGGATGTATTCAAGGCCAGTTTGGATGGGGTTTTGGTCTAATGGAAGGTGTCCCTGCCCATGGCAAGGGGGTTGGAACTAAATGATCTTTAAGGTCCCTTCTAACCCAAACCATTCTCTGATTCTACGAAATATTCTCTCTCACTTTCACCACCTCAAACAGGTGAATATTTGGCTTAGACTGGAAAAAGCCCAGCGTAGGGATAAAGCAGTTTCCTATAGCAACATGCTTCTAGACAGGAAAGGATTCTCAGAGTAACTTAGAATTGTCATTAACTAAACTAAAGTGATGTTACCAGCGATATGAATCTCTCTAAGAACCATGTCCCGTTCATTAGCATAGCTAAAAACATATTGGCAATACAGCTTCAAAGTGTGTGTTATGATAAAGAGAGGATTTAAAAACATTTTGTCTGCCCAACTACAGTTTTCCAGCAGTTGCCTGGAATCCATTTGCTTTAAAGATAAAATCAGTTTTCAAAAACCTTTGAGTTGCAAAGCTTGATCACAAGTGCTCGAAGACGTTTATGAAATGCTGAGAAAAACCTGGGGAAACATACATCTAGGAACTGGCTTTACATGAAGAGAAGAAGTGGTGGAGGGAATCAATCAACTTATTCAGATTGTATTCTATTTTCCCTTAAATATTTGCATTTAGTTCTAGTATTCAGATACTTCACACGAAAACAAAGGAGCTATGCATTCAAAGGCAGTATCATTGCCTTATATGGCAGGCACTGTTAGTCCAGCACAGCTGGTCAGAAAATTAAAGACATAAACTTCAGAGTGACTGCTCTTCCTTTCATGAGGGAAAAAAAATAAAGAAAATAAAGACATAGATATCACTTGGTTTGTCATTATCATTAAATTATTTTCCTATAGGGGTAGCTGTTACCTATGTGTCATTCCATTTCCACCTCCCTCTCCCAGGATCTCTTGAATATCAAGAACACAGAAATAAAACTCAGGAGAATAATTGTAATATTAGGAATTTGCCTACATGTTGGGATATTTTTACGCAGCCCAGTGGTGAGTGCAATTATGCATTTTCATTGAAATAGTTTATTCTGCAGAGATTACCACTCTGTTCATGATATTGAGAAGTACCACACTCTTCTTCTGTTTACAGTGCTTGTGATGGAGTTGGAGTTGTTCAGGTTGCAAGGAACCACTCCAGACCACAAGATCTAACCTCTTGCACAAAGTGAAGCCAACTGCAAAGTTGGATCAAATTGCTGAGGGCCTTGTCAAGTTCTGAAAATCTCCAAGATAAAGATGATGAGAATTCCCATTGCCATTCCCAGGGTTTTCTGCCCCCAGATGGCTTCTGCCGTACGTATCTTAAGCAGTTTCACTCCTGATGCATGAAAGAAATAGAATTGTACTGTCACTCTCTTTCAGCTGTATACTAGAGATCTGCATCTACCGCAGCACCTTCAGAATCGCTCCTCCTTGCTCCAAGGATTTCTGTCCTTGTGTAGCCAAGTTTCTTTCTGTAGGGATAGGTGCCTGTCTTTTGGGGCAGAACGGTTTCAAAGCAAGTGCTGTTGATTGCACTGTCACTAGCTGTTAATCAGCAAGTGCAAAGGGTGCTCAGAGGAACACAGGAGCTCTATGCTCTGCTGTTTTCTGCCTGGATCACTGCCTATCAAGTAGTGGGATGGAGCATAGCTCCCTACCCCAAAACTCCTGAGGGGGCTCTGTCAGACAGCAAAATGTGAGCTGGAAATGAATGGTCATGTTTCTCCCACTGTGTGAAAATGGAGTGACTGACTTCTGAATATACACCTTTGGGAAATAAACCAGAAAGCTGTTCAAACATTCCTTGGTTAAAACTGCCATTGATTTACTGAGGTCCTTGCTCAGTGAAGAAGTTCAGTTTTCTTCCTTCAAAGCCATTTTTAAGACTTTTTTCCCCAAAATGATAGAAAGTTACAGATATTCTGTCGTTTCTTACCTGAGACTCCTTTAGACCCAGGTTAATGGCCAGTTTCTTCCTGTCTGTTTTACTAATATACTTCTGCTTCTGAAACATTTTCTCCAAAGCTTTCCTCTGGTCTTCAGAAAAGACAGCTCTTCTTAATATACCTCTTCGGGATTTGGAATTAGACTCCTGGGTCAGAAGAGGCAGCACACTTTCCTCTCCTAGTGGAAATGGATGAGAGTTTCATGTAGTATCTAACACATATCAGAGAAATATTAAGTACTGCTTATTATAATGCTAGCACACTACTACCCTGCTTTTGATTTGTTGGTGTTATAAGTGTGTCGTAATGCTTCAGTCATGTTCATTAAGAACTAAATCCTCACTTGGATCTACAGGTGTTGTCAGTGGTCAAGAGTCTCCCCCTGACATATTAAGAAGTAAATCAGATGAGTTCATAGAGAAACACTAACACATGGCCCATGCTACTGCAAAATTCAAACACAGTGAGAGAGAAACTCCACTTTCCTTGCCTGTTGTCATCAATGAGTGAGTTTCCCTATGAGTTTATTTTCTCCTTGGGTGAAATGTAGAACCAGATAAAAGTGGTCTGTAATACTGACTCAAGGAAACTAAATAGGCTTTCTTTAGTTTTGTTTGCTAACAACAGGCTTTCAGAGTGCACTGTTCCCTGGCCATTCACTTACTTATTCTGGAAACTGCAGCAATTACTTTATTAGAGGATTTGAGGAGCACTTGGGACTTACTCCTTTCAGCTTGGTTTCTAATCCTTTGACATCTCATAGCAAGTCCTGGGTGGGGGTGTGCAGTTTTCAATTAATCCAATCACATCCGCTTGATCCATGCCTAGAAGGAAGCCTAGCCTGGGAAACAGCCTCAAAGTGGGTGGACAGAGCTGCACCGGAGAAGTGTTTGCATTGGCCCTTCACTGGTCTCACAAAGAGCACAGAAAACCCAAATCCAGATAAATCTCTCGCCTTCCTCACACACAATGAAGGCTAAAGCCATTGTGCTTTCCCATGCTTCCTCTCCCTAGAAGGATGTGGTATACAGGGAGCAGTCCAGGGTGAGGCTTGGCATGCCTCCAGCACACCCAGCTTCCCCAGATGCTCATCCAGGGAGCAGTATCAGAGGTCAGTTGAACAGGGCCTGTCACCAAGCACTGGATGTGATGATTGCATAGGGCAGTTCCAAGCAGGCCAGGAAAGAACTGCTCTTTGACTCCAAAACCTGTGCCATGGCTATATAGACCTACGGCCTTTCTGTAGGAGGGCAGCTACAAAGGTGGCTTTAGTTTGTATGACATGCAGTTCAGACTCTAAGCTGTTCTATTGTGCACCTTTCCACTCACATGGCCAAGATTGCCACCCTGGCTTGTAGTTACAGCAGCTGCAAAGATGTGCTGCTGTTCCAGTTCTATCAAGGACCTGATCCTTTTCGTATTGAAGCTAACGGCAAATTCCTGACATAAAGCTGATTCCCTAAAAGACTGTACATTTTTTTTGTGCAAAAGTCTATCCATTCTAGTGAGCTGTAGTGGTGGGGGTGGATTAAATACATTCGTTCAATAGATATAAGGATCTTAAAATACTAATTAAATCCAGATGCCGCTTCCACTAACTGTTCCTTGGGGCTATACCACATTTCAACTTCTGTATAGTATACATACCTACACATGGGTATGTGTATTTTTAAACACACATATATAATGAGGATATTGTAGAACTGTGTATGTATAATGATGAGAAACTGAAGTGTAGATGTGTATGTCTTGCAAAGTTGGCTAAATACTTTTGTGGTGCATGTGTGACTAGTCTGATATTAACATACATTTCCCCTGTATCCAGCTTCCAGCTTTGACCAGGAGAGGAAGAATATCAAAAGCTGAGCAAGTGTGCAATGATCCTTCCCTAAAATACACTGCCACTGACATGGGGACCATTGCATTCTGCTAGACATGCCTTCTTGAATTTTTCTACACTTTAACAACCCATCTTTATATTCATCCCTCATAATAGCCTGTGGCAGGAAGTAATTATTATGATTTAAAATGTTACAGTGTAAATAAGTCTAAATTTTATACAGATATATTTCAATTTTAAAAATTATATCTGAGACCAGCTACAAAAATCATAACCTACTCATTACTGTCCTGATATTTATTACACAGTGAGACACAGTCAGACTTCATCCAAACCAGAATAAACTATCTGTAGACCAGAAGTCAAAATGCCACACTGGAGGTCTCTGCAAAGGGCAAGCCAGTTTCATATTTCTCTGAGGAGTAAACAGCCCTCTCATGACTCCCACCCCAAGCTCCCCTCCTGCCCATGAGACTGCGGGTGAACACTGGTCCTTCTTCCTCAAGCATGTTTTCTGTCCTTCCTATTAGAATTTGGTGAATTTAGGTACCTTTTCCAGGTAGTCTTTGAGTAGTTCCTGATGAATTGTCAGACATTCTCGAGTTTACTGGAAGGTACAGTCTGACAGCAGAAAAGAGCTGGTACCTTCTCTCTCATGGGATGAGAGACACCAGCAAGGGAAGAAGTGAAACAGGGCTGGTCCTTGCCTCCTGGCCTCCATTCCACAATGGAGTTGTCAGCCAAGGACACAGGATGCCAGATTATGTGACCCCTTAAAATTTGTCTTGCCTGGCTGGTTGTTAACAGTCAATCAGCAAACAACCTCCTGCTGGAGCCCAGAGGCACCAATTAAGTCCTGTACAGGCAGTATGTAGGATACAGCTTAACACCTGTATTAGACTAATTTAGCAGTGAAGAAACTACACACAGTAATGCACAGCATGTGCCTGATTTTAAAAGATTAACTAAACAAAATTTAATGATAAGCAGAATGCTTACAAGCATTAGCAACTAGCCACTGGGCCAAAATATTTAAAACTCATGTTTGTGATAATGAATATTCACCCCAATTAAGCAGCATAGAGAATTTTTTTTAAGAATATTCCATATTCCCACATGAATTCCAGCTGCTCACACAAAAACTAAATTTCAATTTGTGGATTAAAGGATTTTTCAGTACAGTGGCATAGGCAGTCATTCGTACATTTCAACAATTATATCAAAATGAAGTAAGTCAGTTTGCAGCCTGTTGCTCTGAACGTGCATCAAAAGGTTTTGTGTTCTGCTGACATCAATGTGAATCTGCTACCAACTAATTCCTATGTTGCTCGTTTGATTTTTGTTTTGCTTCAGGGTTTGTTTTTTTTAAGTCTTTCCTTTGTATCCTAATATATAGTGATAAATGTCCTCTTAATCTGCGGAACAATCTTCATTTGCCTTCATGGCAGAGACCACCTTGAAGGAGCAAGTAAAAGCTTTAGTCATGGTTTCCATTTTTTCATTTGAATTCAATACATTCTAGTTAAATGGACAATTAATAGGTCACTTCCAAAATAGTAGTGTATCAGTCCTGGTTAATAAACAATCCCCACAGTTGATAATGGGCCTATGTATTCAGCAAGTCCCTGTATACACTCAGCTCATCCACTAAATCCCTTTTCAGGTAGACAGGGTTATATGGGAAGATGAGCTAGAATGAGTCTATAAAAGTCAGTTTCATTCACTGCTTTATTTTTCAGTCAAGTGCTTTAAATGGTGTCCAGAAAATCTCTTGGAATGTGAGACAGGAGAAAAGACTGGCACATAGAGTATTGCTTTATGGCCATACAAAAGGGCAACTGACCCTTGCCCAGGCCTTTTCAATGTGAAATGGTTCCTAAAGTTCATCTGCACAGTGAAAAATTGTGGTGAGGTCGCGTGTGGATGAGTAAAGTGAAAGTGGTGATTGGTCATGGTGCTGTCAGCCATTGTGGAAGAGCTGGGGCCATGTAAAACGCTCTGTGGGAAAGTGTCAGCCCCCTAAAGAGGTGCTCAGAAACTTGCAGCTCATTAAACTGCCAGCATTTGCTGCCTCACTTGTCAAGAATCATTCAACTTAGCAATTGCCCTTCTGAAACATTCATAAAACACATGCACGTAGTCAGGAAGGGTTTGAATGCAACTGATAAAAAAGTGTATGCTAGAGCATGCATAAGCTCCAATTTTCACTTGGATTTGACATGCGATTTGTGCTTTCTCTCTGTGCTTAAGGATGAGGTAACACTTCTGTTTGTATTCCTGGCCCATAAATGGTAAAATCATGCGCATCCATTCTTACACTATGGCATACAAACTTCCCAATCAAGGTTTAATTTAGTTTTGGATTAAATGGAAGTGTTTTTCAGGTCTTAATCCTGAAAGTATAGTTTATACTGGCCAAAATTCTCTTCACTTTCTTCAATTTTTCTACATTAGAATTAAAAAAGAAAACCAAATTAAGCATGTGCATGCATTTGACTGCTACAAAAAGAACGTCTGTTTTATTTAAATAATACTAGGGCTTCCTGACTCATAATTTATCCCTAACAGACATTAAAATGCAGCATCCACTTTAAGACCATTCAGCTCTTTTCTTATTTGCAAACGTTTATTGACTGAGATTTTTAAAAGAGTTACTGATTTTAAAGAATCTTTTCTGACAAACTGAAAACAAGCAGCTTTCCTAGGTTAGCTCTGTCTGGGTGTCTCAATGCCATTAGAAGCCTCTGACAATTGCTCAGTGTACTTAAGTTTGATAAATCTTTGGAAACCCTCTGAATAGGATTGCTGTGATTTTACTAAGGAATTAGCTGCTGCCATTGCATCACCAATTAGTTTTCCAGAACACATTAAATCCTGCTGCTTTGGTTTACAGAATAACTCAAGCATTACTGATGAAGCATAAAAACTTACTTGGAAAAGCAGTGGGGGATGCAGGGTGCTGACAGGACCCACCACAGCATGCTGAGTAGAATGGCGGGGCTCGGAGAAAGAAGTGTTTGGAAAGAGCTGCAAAAAAAAGCATAGATCTAATTGATTATCCATTGAGCTTAGGTGATATTCCTAACAACAGTACTCCAAGAAGTCAGTGTGTAAAGTCCTGCCCCACAAGTTCTTTTTCATTTTTTCAAGATGGTGATTTTTTTAAGGCAAACAATGATAAAACAAGTAATTGCTCTTTAATTTAGTAAGGTTGTTTTATGTGTGTGACAACTATAATATGCAAAACTCTCAATACATTTATCATAAGAATGAAACTGCAGATTTGAAATTTACTTCTGTATGTGCTATAATTACGGTGGTGTTTTGGTAAATATTGAGATTGAATGCATTGTTTCAATAATATTGTTGAAATAATGAGCATAAGGCATCTGAAAAAGTAATTTTAAATAATTCTAGCAAGCATGATATCTGAATCCTGTTCTGCTTGTACTCCAGTGTTGTTCTTAGTACTCAAACCAATAAGGTCTTCAATAAATACGAAACCTTAATGAATAAATTCTATACAGTGCAATAAGATGATCTAGCTGAGCTCTACAGGCACAAACTGCAGGGCCTGATTCTGTTATCCTGACGGTAAACTCATTCTTGCTGGGAAAGCGCAAGAATTTGGAATTTATAGAAATCAAAATTTAGAATTTAAACTCAGAATTTAATAAGCCACTTGCTGAAGAAGACTCTCCTTAATACAACAAAAAATGGCAAAATCAACTTACAGAACTAGGTAATAATTGGTTAAATTTCTATAGAATTTCTTGAACCAATGAACCAAAAGTCTCTGTTACATCTAAAAAGTGCTTCCAAATCCTGGAAAAGTCTTCGTTATCTAATAATCCTTTTTTTTTTCTTCCTATAAAGCTCATGGGGTTCTCCATTAATCTTAATTACCTTTCAATTTCTGCTTTTATGAGTCAACTCTGAAACTTGGGATATTTTTTTCTTTTGAAAACAGATACACCATGCTTGCTAGAGCTGTGCACTTGTAAAATGTGATCAGCATGCAAATGTTTATGTCACTTTCCTGGTCTGATTTAAGCAGAAAATAAACAGTTCTAGACCATGTACTATGTGGTTTGTCCAAACCTCTAGAAACAACCTGATCCATTAAAAAATAATCTTCATAAAAAAGAAGTAACTGCACATTTAGATAAGAAACCCAAAATATCAATAATCAGGAGAAAGATAAGAAAACAGGTAAGTGCATCTAACCCATATTGTTAATTTTAAAAGTTTTTTCAATTGGAATTAGAAAGAAAAAAGATCACTCAAAATTAGATTCCCAAGCACATATTAGGGAACAGTATTATCAGGCATAGTTTTCTGCCTGTTAAATCCGCTGATCTTCCAAAGCAATAAACTATTGCTGTAGAAGCCAAATTAAACATTTTTAAAATATTTACCTCTATTTTTTTATCTGAATTCATACCAGCTTCTTCAACTGTAATTACAAGTTGATAAGTGTTTTACTGCCAGAGCTTTTCTTTGACACTTTGCTATTTGTAATCAAATATAAATATCCTCCAAGAGGAGCTAATTGCCTATATTTGAAGTGCACGCTTGCCAATCATTTACAAAAAGAAATCAGGCATTAGTATTCTAAAGCTTCTCTTCCACATGAGACCATCAAATGTGGGAACCATGTCCTAAGAAAAGTAAATCGGTCAAGAAGGTGCAGCCAAGTATTACCTATCTGACGTATCCCAGCGGCCTCAATGCAACTGGTGGGGTGTGGAAGCTGGAAAGGGTTTGACTAACTGAAGAAGCACAGCAGATTGATAAGGTAAAGACCCACCAGATAATCTCAGCCATGCTTCTGAGTATGAGAACTTGTTTGTGACAGTATCTTTTACCTGCTGTTAACATTTTATCTGTTTCGGTTCTTCAGTTCCCAGCTTCCCTCCTTTCCCTAGCAGCCATATTCTTCATGCCACTATCAGGTTTCCCTTACAGTCAGGTAAAGCTTTCTTTTCTAGTTCTAAAAATACAACTTGGTATATAGAAGGTGCCACATTCAATTCCTTTGCTTCTTTTTCACACGTCCTAAATATTCTTTTGCTACCATAATGCCTCATTCCATTTAATCATTTCTCCAGCACCTTATTCATGGCATATGAAATTTGTCAGACATGTTGGCCTCTCCCTGATTTTCCTTCTTATGGTTTCTTAACTTTCTCCAGTTCCTTGCTCTTTTTTGGTAATGTCCTGCTTATCACAATATGTGATACAGCCAGGAGGTATCTGGATAAACCAAAATTGCACAAACTACTGCTTCAGATAAATAGCCTAATCCTGCAAATACATACAGGAATAAGAAAGCATAGGTTTTCTCCATTCACAAAATCTCTCAACAAGCCAGCTGCAAGCATAAGGGTCAGGAAATGGATCAGAGTGAAAATGAGACATTTTTCTTAAGGAAATTCTAAACAAGCCAAACTAGCATGGCACCATGATGCAAACAGTAGAGATCTTGGCACTAATTCTGCTCAAGTCAATGGAAATCCTGCTTCTGGCTTTCTTGAGCATTTTACTTAATTCCCTCAACCAACTGCTGTCTCTTCTGCCTGCATATCCCTTTAAGGCAGAACATTTGCTTGAGAAATATATGTATCTGGAAACCTCATATAACTCTGAACTAAGTCATTCCTGAGACCATTTCTCAAAATTGATTTAATCTAGGTCCTGTGGAATAAATAATGGCATTACGTCTCCCTAAGCCTATAGCCAACACCTTTGTCTAATTTATAAACTTCTTTAGCGTACTCCAACTATACTGATACACAAGTGAATTCTATGTTAAATTTATCAAAACACATCCCCAGGTCACATCTACTGAAGCTTCTGCACTCAGACCAATAAGTAGTAGTTACACAGTGACATCAGCAAAATAACCTGCCATAATAACAGGGATGCTCAATGGGAGCAATATGTAGCAAAAAATGTTAATGCTTCAACCTAGCACATACATTTTTAATCTCTGCATATTTTTAATCTTTGACAGAAAAAACAGAGAATATTCCTTCCATTGAATGGCTTCCACTCTCTGTGTGAAACTGCATCAACAGAATGAAAATTGCTCACAGAAAAATGATACCTTTAACGTATGCATTTCAGAATTATACTGTGACGCATCTGTAGGAATTACAATACCTTCAGTGCTGAGAATGATATAGAGAAAGAATTGCATATGCTTTTATTTTCTGTTCACATATATCATGGCCACTCTACCAATATTTGATGGTCAAGTGATCTTAAGCAAGCTTTGTTTACTGGTCACACAGAATCACAGAATCATTGAAAGCTGCTGAAATATCAGAATATTAGTTCTGTATTTATTGGCCAGAACGATGGATACATGAACCAAAAGGTAGCTGTTGCTTCCAGCCATGTGGAGTACACATTTACCAGGGCCAAATCCTAATAATTTGTATTTAGGATATTTAATTCTTTTTTCTGCTTTGCATTCCAATTTCATAAAAATGAGATTGTGCAGAACTATGCATTTCCCAAGAGTCAGACCCTACAGTTTTAGCTTCACAGATGCATTAAAATGAAATATCAGAGTAGGGTACAAGTGCCTTTTGGCACTCCAAAAATTGTACTACATGCTTTAAAGGAAAATTTATTTGGTCATAAATATAAAAGATGAAATAGCTAAAATTAAATAATTTATTTTAATTTCTTCACTGAAGATAGATAAATCATTCTGACACTGTTGCTGCATGCAACATTTTAGTAATAATGGTCATTTACATTCAGCTTTGTGAATACAAAGCATTTTACAAACAGACAACAAGATGGTACTAAACATGCAGATGGACCTCAAGCTCATCTGGTGCTAAAACAAAGAGATTGCTGATATTTTCAAATACACTGCTAGCTCTGAAGATATTCTAAATTTGAAAGCCCCCCCATACTAAAAAGTCACGCTGACAGCGGGACCAGTTGAAGTTTTCCTTCCAACTATCTACTATCTTGAGAGTAAGGTTCCTGAGTACAATTCAATTCACACAGACATGTAATTTTGAAATGGCTTCTTAGTAAACTCTTGTTTGCTTTCCCTAATCTTAATGTTGTGAAATGACTCAAGAAATAATGTAGGCCATTATCCAGCAGGAAAGATGGAACGGGTGATGGAAAAAGGACTACTGAGGAAAAGTGAACTGATGGCAAACTTCTGGTATTACCCACATGGGGTTCCTTCACTGCACATGCTGTTAGTTTGTAGGGGTTTTTCAAGCTAGCTGACAAAGATGTGGTATAAGCTGTGAAGAGGGCTGAAACACCCCCAAAAAATGATTCAGAAAGATGCCCTGAGCCAGCTAACAGGAATAGGAATAGACAGACCTCAAGCTGCATGAACACTTTCATTCTCTAAGTATTGCTAAGCCCACGTGAACCTCTTTCCACAGCGATGCCCAGGCTCCAGCCCTGACAGGCAAGTTAAAAATATTATCAGTAAAATGATCCCATCTTATCTGATAACACTAGATGGTTTATGCCTACTTCATGGGCACAAGTAAACTGCAACTTCCTACCTACATCCATTCTTGGCAATGATTAAAGAAGACTTTTGCAAGCCGCAGGAAAGTTTCATGTCATGAGGAGCTGCCTGCATAGAGTCTAGCAGCAGCTCTGCCACGTTCAGTGGTCCAACTGAGCCACATGGCACCATTTCTGCTCTCGAACCACAAGCCCTGCGCCTCACAATGAAACATGGCTCTGTCCCCAGCAGTTGCTGTGTTTAGAGTGCAATGTTCCAGCAGCAGTTGTGCACTCTGAAAGCATTCCAGCCAGCTGAAGTGGAGCCCCAGGACATGAGGAGGAAGCACCAGCTGCTGCCATATCCCACCAAAGGCTGTCACAATCACATGGACCTGGCAAAACTTAGTGCAAGAGTCTGTGGTACACCACCCCATAAAGCCATCTATTTCCTTCCCACTCATTGCTGTTAAAACATGATGTGCTAGTTTTGGCTGGGGTAGAGTTGATTTTCTTCATAGTAGCTAGGACGGGGCTATAGTTTGGATTTGTGGCTAAAAGAGTGTTGATAACACAGGGATGCTTTAGTTATTGCTGAGTGGTACTTACACATCCTCAAGGCCTTTTCTATTCCTCAACCCACCCCACCAGTTTTGTGAGCATCTTTTGCTTTACCTTCTAAACTGTCTTTATCTCAACCCATGAGTTTTCTCACTTCTAATTTTCTGATTCTCTTGCTCCCCTCACTGGGTGGGGCTTAATTGCCAACTGGAGCTAAACCACAACACACAACCTCGTGAACACTCACATAAAGTCCAGCCAAAAGGGCAAATCAGAGTGGCACATGCAGATTAGTTTTAATACATTGGCAAATATTTCTATTTTATAGAAAGGTTTTGAAGTTCAAAATACCTACGATTCTGATTTTTAAATCCTACACAAAAGGTGGATGTGAGAAGTGGGCTTACATTTTTATGTTGGGTCTCAGTGGGGTTTTCAAGAATTAGCTGAGTAATCACATCAAAACGGGCTTGAAAAGGGCTAACAGTATAATCATTGTTTTCTTGTATCTGTAGCAATGTATTGGATGACAGTCATGCTGCAGATTAGCTGAGATCATGTGAATCACTGTCAATTTTCATAGGCATTATTCACATGCCTTATTATTATGGCATAGTTTGCTGTACATGTTTTTCTCTGCCTGAGAAAACACAGGTGCTTCAGGGTAGTGACAATGTATGGTCAGATTTCACCTCTGTGACAACCCAAAGGAATAGCCAAACCTCACACCACCTCCGAAAGGCTCCATCAGTCTCCTGGGATCAGCTGTACAGGTGGCTTCTACCCTCTCCATGCCTTGCTATTGAGGAGAAAGCTGGGAATCTGGAAAGCTGTGGTTTACCAGCTTTGTCCTTCTCCTTCAAGATGCCCATGCACTAACGTGCCCCAGCATTTTCTGCTTACCAGTTCTTGTCAAAAGAACTCTGTCACTTTCACTTTTCTATCTAAATGTTCAATGCATTGTCTAAGCTACTTGTCTGGGCCTCCTGTAGAGCCAATGAGGAGAGATAAGTAGCTCTACATAATGATTCATCACCTTAAAACAGATGTCTAAGAGAAGTTGTTTCATCTTCTGGAGGTGTCTCTCTGTAGTAACTATGGATTAGACAAGGTATTCAGACAACTAGATTAGACCAGACACCTATTTTTTATTAAAGAGCTGAATGACTATAACATTCTTCTTATCCATCACAGGTAACATCAAAAGAATACAATCATCTGTGCAACCATAAAGACTTTCTAAAAAAAATTATAAATCTCAACCATAAATGCACTAAAATTATCCTTCTTTGATTTTCAACACATTACGATTTGTTGAGAAATAATTCCCTCAAACAAGGCAAAATCAGGGTCATATGCTGCAAGAGGACAATTCACTGGGTTCTCATTGTTGCAGCTCTATTTCAAAATCTTACAATAGGCCATAATGCCCCACTTATTCCAGTGGCATGCAATGATTAGCTGAAATTTTCTACCTGGACCAGTCTTTATTTGTCACAGTATTTCCAGATTCAAACAAATAAAAGTCTCAAGATCAGCTAAATACTGTTAGAATGAAAAAAAAACAGTGAATCTTTTTCCCTTCTTTTTTAACGTGCGAGGTTTTTAGTCTTTTTACATTTGTGTAAGGAAATATTTTCTCAAGTTGAAATTCGAAACATTCACATGGTCACAAGATTCCAGGGGAAGGGACTTTGATGAACAACACCAAATTGTCCAAGAGGAGAAGGCAAAATCCTCAACATACAAAATACCTCAACAGAATTATGTGTTGTAACTTCAGGAAAAGGGCAGCCCTCGAGGGAAATTTTCATAAGCTTTTCAGCACAAAGCAAAGGCAACTTCTCCAACAAGACAACTCACCTCAAAGAAAAACAGCCCAGGTTACTGAAAGTATTTAGGTTCCTAACTTTATAAAGATCAGCGTCTACATATCTGACATTTGAAACAGCCTCCTACTGCTTTACATACCTGCACTTGTTTTCATTTTGAAAAAATTACCTTCCCAATTCTGCTATGGGTCATGACTGATCACAAAAGTACCATTTAGAAAAATGAGAGTAAGAGTTATTTTACAGAGCTACGCTATACAAGATTGAATAAACACCTTCCGAGGGCAATGGAGGCAAAGACCTTGCCTTCCAAAACTCAGGGGAATTTGTCAATGCAAAATATCACAGTACTGTGAAACTTGAAATCTGCACTGGAGAACTTGCTGATGAGATTAATCTTTACCACATTTATCTGTTTTCTAAAAACATAAAGATATACTACAAGATGTCAGAAGACCAGCTCATTCTGCAATACAGAAGTTAATTTGCTAGCTTTAGGTATGATTTATTCCATGGCTTCCCCTCAATGAAGTGCTTTTCTATAAACCACACTACTAGTGCAGCTCTGAGATCTTCTGGCAGTGCTTGAATTTCACTAAGGACCAAACTTGGGATCCTCTTCCTTTCTTAGCGATGGCACAGCAGGAGTCGCCAGAGGAGTCCAGCCAATGCTTATATCCCCTACTAAGCCCAGACTGCTAGACTGGTGGCTGTGTCGGAGAGTAGCTGGCACTAGTCTAGCTCTGGCAACCTTACAATAAGGACAAAGACTTGTCCTTTAAAAGCCATTTTGTAGCCACTCTTAAGATATTCTGGGCACCCCAAACTGATTCTATTAAATGGCTCACAAAGTTAACTGCAAGCAGGAAAAGGTGCTGCATAGTCTGTGATTTCTGATACTTACAGAAACTTCCCTGCCTCCAAAGACAAACTCTTGAAGCAATGAAGGTGTCTCAGCGATCCTTGGCAGTCACGGCATAAGAAAATATGTCAAATGTATCCCCCCACCCTAAAGAAACTTTCTATTGCCAGAGAACTCCAACAAAACAGGAAAATCCTGAGAACTCTTACTCACTTTGTTGCCTGAGTGAGAGCAGCATTTTCCAGAGGCTGGTACAAGCCTAGAGGGAGCTGAGATGAAACACTCTGGCTATTATTTTAAGGGAAGTTAGTGTTATGTCACTCAAGGACACACTGTGGCTACCAGCTGATCTGAAATCAATAATTAGTAAGAACTTATTCACCAAGAGTGGGTCAAAAAAGGAAGGGGAAAAAAAAATCACTTAATTTCAGTAATTCCAGTAATTCAAGTATCTCCCAGCTGTTATGAAGAAACACAGGAGATTTTACTAAAAATGAGCAATAAGGTATATTGATTCAAATAAGAGTGTTACAGGATAGAATTGCTGTCCTCACCTGAGGGGAAAAAAGGCTGACACTGGTCCAAAGAGTTAGCCTGCAGAAGAAGGCTTGCTTTTATTTCCCTGCAGTGCTACCAGCTTTCTGGATTACCTTATGCAAGTCACCTCATTTCTTTTTGCTCCAGCGCCTCCTCTACACAGTAGAAATCTCTCCTATTTCACTAGCACACTGCAATGATAAATGCACTAAAATGTAAAGTACTTAAATGTTACAGAAAGAAAAGATATATCTATATCATAGAATGGATGTTTGAAAGTTCAATTCATGTTTACGATATACTTGTTCTAATGACTTTCTTTAGTGTGATCTGTATTGTACTTTATTGTGCTCTTATTTCATTCTGATGCTTTAGGCAAAACTCCCATAAGCTCAATTTTTCATTAACTTTTTCAATGGAATTATTTTATTGTTATGTTTATTTATTTCATTGCACTTTTTAGTTTCATGTCTCTGTTAATCTAGCAAAATGCCAAGATTAAAGCAAAAAGTCAGGTTCTTGCCATACAGAATCGCAGAATCACAGAATGGTTAGGGTTGGAAAGCACCTTAAAATCATCTAGCTCCAACGCCCCTGGCATGGACAGAGATGCCTCATGTCACCCAAGGCTCTGTCCATCCAACCTAGCCTGGAAAACTGCTGGGGATGGAGAATTTACCACTTCTTTAAGAAACCTGTTCCAGTGCCTCACCACCCTCACAGTAAAGAATTTTTCCTTAGATCTATTTATTCACGGTCATACCACATATGACCATACTCAGGCTGTAAAGCACTCTCTGTCATGCTCCCCCAGGGCAAATTACCTGAGAAAAGCAGAGATTTTCAGAAGATTATTTCAGGTAGCAGAGTGACTTTCCATTTCTCAACGTCACTCTGACCTGGGGTCAGCCAATACTTCTGGAAACCAAGTCAGGAGGAAAGACATGGAGTGGACCTCTTTAAAGTACCTGTGCTACAACAGACTGGATCTCAGCATCCTCCAGATAATCTTCCTATGTCAGAAAACACAGAAAAACTGTCAAGTCTTCTAACTTATCCAGAAGATAATAACAGTACTGGAGTACAAAGGAGAGGAACCAAATCCGAGATTAGCAAACAGAAATTGAGGACCTCCTCCATGCTTAAGAATTCTTTAGTTTGCTCAGAACTTATACCTAGAGCTTCCCTCATCCTTTAAGAGGCAGTGCAAGTTTAAGCTGCATAGCTGTAAGATGTTTCACTGGGAAATGCTGCTTTACAACAATGCATCTTTAAAAGTTTTTATCCATGCACAGGCTGGGCATCCAGTGTTTCAAAAGCAGAACTAGATTCTGCACCACCCTGCCTAGTCAGGACTATGAATACACACTGTACACAAATTTCTCACAAAGTAGAAGACAACATTATGCATTTATTTTATCAAGACAAAAGGTACTCAAAGAATGAGGCTCATAGTGCACGGGGTAGCAGAAATTCAGTTCAGCTAGGCAGAAACCCAGCTCTTACCGCACCTGCTAAAGGTGGTGGGCCTGGTTCAGTGTTCCATCATCAGTTCTAGGGCTTCAGAGCAAGGTAGCAAGGTGGAAGAAAGCCTATGGGAATCACAAGCTGGTATAAACTGGCACAGCATCACAAAAGGCAAGTGAGTTTATTCCATAGCAATAATGCTCCTTCTGCTTCTCCTTCTTAGGGTTTTATGTAACATGTTACTTGATCATGTGGTTGTACTCTTAAATCAAAATTCATTTGAAAAACCTATGAACCTGTCCATGGCTGGGGGGTCGGAACTAGATGATCTTAAGGTCATTTCCAACCTAAACCATTCTATGATTCTATGATTTCATTACATTTTATTTTTAAAAATCAGTGTAATGATCAAAAATTATTATTTTAATATTTTACAGACAACATAAAAATATTTATTTCAAGCCCACTCACTAGATGATGTATCTAGGATGTGACACTGAGTACTTGTTAAGTTTTTCATTTAGGATTATTTTGGATGAGAACTCAAAATACACAGGCAGATAAAACACTTGAAACAGTCAGATTAAATCCTTTAAATCTTGTAAATTACAGGAATGGAAACTTGCTGGTAAAAAAGCTGCTGAGGAGTTACAAATGGAAAAGCTACCATGACCAGATGAACCAGATAAGAGTGCCATCCCAATGGTCTCCTGTGCTGCCATGGATAAAAGTCTTCCAGTTTACAGAAAGAACACAGGATTTTCGTTCTTTAGCACTTTCACAGAGTGTTAGAAGTTACCCTAAAATGTCTTTCCTTGGTAGGTGCTGTGGATACATGTTGGTTTTGGAACTGTAAAAACGTTCAGCTTTATTCAGTTGAGTCCCTGGTGTGATTTTACATTCCTTACTTTCTGAGCACTTTTGGTGACCTCACCAGAATTAGGGACTACATGAGCAATACAGGTTACTGATTCCAAAAAGTCTGGTATTTTTTCAATTCTCTTTTCTCTCTCCCTCTGTATATATATGTATTTTTTTAACTGCCGCATTATGCCAAGCTAGTTTGTACTTTTAGTCCCTGCATGATCTATAAAGCACTTGCTTGTTCAGAAAGATTAAAAAAAAATTCGCTATATCATGTTCCATAGTCTTCACAAATACTTCGACCAAGATTTTCTAAAATGCCATGTAATTTGGGGAGTGTAAATAGGAAAGAGTTTATTCCTCAAAAAACAAAGACAAAAATCAGTGAATTAAAGCCCGCTACCTAGTACAAATTCTTTAGTTAAAATACCTTCATCAGTCCATGAAGGCTAAAATTCTTATTCTGGCAAAACTGTTTTGCCCTATCCATAAACAAGAAACGTAACACACAGCCTGACCACCCAAGCCCTACTTACAAAGCAAGTGTCCAGTCTGAACAGTTCCCCCAGTGTACGCTTACACTAGAGAGAAGAGACTCCTCAGAAACAACGAGATCTGCCTCAGCAGGACGGTTCCAATCTAATTTACATTCACCAAAGTTCAGACACCTAAGAGCCCTCATCACTTCAAGACACGTAAATCAGATCAGAATCAACAGGCCCCTGTTAGAATATATGAGTTTTTGTTGTACATCTGCAGTCACAGGAGAGGGTTTTTTTCTGAGTGCATAATGCATAAGGAAACCTAGTATTTCTCACTGCTCAAACAGAACAGCCTGCTGCTTTTGCTCAAAGCTTCCTCTGAAATCTCTAGGATATGTGGGATCAAAAGAAACACTGGATCGGACTCCAAATCACTAGGCAGTCCTACCACACTTTGCTGACTTCACAAGTACTGCTCTAGGCCAATCAAAAAGAGAGCTAACCCTGAAAGCAAGGATTTGAAAAACTTGGTAGTCAGGAACTTCTGTAATACTTACAAAAAGTTTACCTATAGCAGTAAGTGCTGAGGGATCTGCTGTCTCCCCTTTAACATGGACTCTGTACACAGAAATTGTAGCATTTTCTTGAGAGTGGGTTTTGGTTTTTTTTTAAGGAGGGGGGGGAAATACGCACCTAATTCCAGGAAGATGGCACTTGTCCTGTTTCCTGGCCTGTTCTATAGCTGGTTAAAATAAACATGTTTAAATAACTGATGTGCTCAAGATAACACTGCAGCTGAGGTCCAAAATGTTAATGTACACTTATCTGACTCTCCTGCCTACCTTTAAAATATATCACGCTAATGGATCAAAAATCGGTTTGGATTTTGCAGAACAGTTTGTAGGATTTAACTTAAGTAAAACTATGCTTGAAAAGAAAACAAGCGTTATTAATTCTGGCTCTTTTAATTCTGTTATTAATTCTGGCCTTTTGCTTTCACACCTTAGAGCCCTACTTCAGTAAATACGATTCTGCTTGACTGATTTTCATTGTAAGTACATTTAAAACAGAATTATCATAAATAAAAACGCTGAAAACACCACACAAAACTGACATAAATTGATACATTACAACGGAAGGGAAAAATATAGATGGTGAGGCTAATACCGAATTTTGTGAATTAACTTCGAATTCAGCTTCCATCGGTTCATGACTGACAGAAGTGCACATTCCTAAAAATGCTTTAAAACGTTGTTCATGGCCAGACAAAAATATATGAAACCCGGCACATTTAATAACCGAAACGTGCTTTGTGAAACTATTTTTCAGTTCAATGATAGAAAGTAGACCCTCCGCGACAGCAACGCCGTGGGCAGTCCGGGTGGCGGTAGAACTGGTCAAACTGGTCCCCAGAAGGGGGACATCTCCCACCACCCCGAAAAACCCTGGCTTTTACTCCAGCAGCTGACCGAATGGCTAATTACAGACAATTACAGACCTTTTACACAGCTTTAAAGCTTGAATTCATTCTCTTTTGGTGGGAAAAACCCGGTGCCTCACTCACGGCCAGGGATGGGACACCGGAGTTATCGCTACCGAGAGGGACCGCTCTTTCTCACGAAACTAGGCACTTCAGACGTTCCCGAGGCGCCCGTTAGCGACGAAGCTCTTTTACCGTCCGTCCAGGCTATGAAGATCTACTAGACCTGGAAGAGGTGCGGTTCGGGGCACTTAAAAGCACTCCGTTCTCACTACCAGCACAAGTCTTGGCCGCACTCGCTGCACCCACAGGTGCGCCGGACCGCGCGGTTCACAGCCGCCCTCATGACCGCCTCGTCGGGGCCCGCCGACAGCGGCAGGGCAAGGCCCACCGTGGCCAGTGCGCCCCGACAGCAACGGCACCCGGCGGGACACGGCCTTCGCCGCTCCCTCGCTAAGCCCCTTCTGTCCCGTCTTCCCGGCGCTGGGACGCGGGAAGGGGCCTGCGCTCACCTGTGGCTGCCGGCGGGAAGACGCCGCCTCTCTCCGCCGCCGGAGCCCTCGCTGGCAGACGGCCGCCTTCCGCCACGGAGGGGTTAAGCACTTGAAAAGCCCATCTTGTCGGGTACGGACCCCCTGAGGGGCTGATTTGTTCCGCCGCGGGGCACAGCTTGAGGGGGACGGGGCTGGCGGGGAGGGGACGGAGCTGGGCAGGGCTCGGAGGCGCCCCGGCCCGCAGCAAGTTCTCGATGAGGAAACTTTTGCCCAGGTTGCCGAAGCCCGGCGCTGCCGGCAGGTTGAGAAGAGCCGAGGAGCCCACCAGGTCCCAGTACAGGGCGCTGGGCAGCATAGCGAGGGCTCTTACCCCCCGTCGCCCTGCCCGGCCCAGCCCAGCCCAGCCGCCGCGGCCCCTCACTGGGCTGGGACGGGGCGCCGGGCTATGGGGCCGGGCGGGCTTGCGGGCCGCCTCCCCGAGGGCTGAGGGGAGCGGAGCGGAGAGTTCGGTGGGGCTGTCCGTGGAGACTCGGCGCGCCTCTTCGCCGGGCTGGAAGGTGTGTCCAAGCTCATTCATTATGTCAGCCGGGGACGGGGAGTGATGGACGCGGCCAACAATGCCGCCTTGCCGGGCAGCCCCCCCGGGGGAAGGGGGGTAGGGCGGGGAGCTGAGCGGGCCTGGCGCGGGGTGGCTGTCCCGCTTTGCCGCCCGCCGCCATGTCGGGGGCCCCCCTCAGGAGGTGCCCCCTGCCTCCCGACATGGCCGCGGGCCCGCGCCTCCCGCTGCAGGGCTGCACCTGTGTGTAGAGGAGGGGAAAGGGCCTCTGGCCTCCGTCCCAGCGGGGAGGTGGCTTCAGTGCTGGCCGCGGCGAGATCATGTCGACCTAATGATCCCATGAGGTAATGGGAAGATAGTCATTAGCTCACTCCCTCTGGGCATTTTATCTGGCCTTTTTTTTTCCTCTTTAGTTACCCACACACACTCTGGATTTTCAACGTTTGTCTTAATAAATCTGATTAAGATCAGTGCTGAGCTGTTAATCATGTTTTCCTCGAGTTGTGGGACAATGCTTTCTGTGAGCATAAACATCCTTTGGTAGAGGCTTGCTTGTGTGTATTCTTATTTATTTTCTTAGACACCATGTAATGTGGCAAAGATGCCTCATTTTATGTTCAAACACACATGCAGAAAGTTAAGATTGGATGCCATTCCCAAAGACCTGAAACCATCTCCCTGTTTTGCAGATAAATCCTTTTCTGTCAAAATAGCTGTTCAGCAGTCTAATATCGGGAATATTCCCTGCAAAATCCTCTGGAGTAGCTGTGTCCCTTACTTTTGTATAGCCCCTTGGACATCAGGGTAGTTCATCACTAAAACCAGCTGAAGTGGAATCATCCGTGTCTTCAGACAGGAAAAATGGAAGGATTGTTTAACTGATGCAGTACCAAATAATACCTTGGGGGATGTGAGTTAAGTTCTCGGATGTCTCAAGCTTTGCTTCATGTCCTTGGGCAGGTTGACCATGTCAGAGTTTGGGCACTTACTCCATTGGCACCAAGATGTTATTACCTCTCGTGAACGAGAACCTAAGAGTTGCTAAGGATGCTGTATGCCAGGAGCCCATGTAGTCTGACATTCTGTCTTCAGCAGCGCCTGTAAATACAAGGAAGAGTAAGAGTAAGACCAAGGCAAGTGTATCTAATAGTTTTTCTCTGATACACTCCATTCTGTTACTATTCTCATCTTATATTTCCGTATCTCAAGTACTTGCATTTACAGATCTAAAGGCCTGCATCTTTGTAAACTCAGGATATTAGTGGAAGTATTTTATCTGTGAGCATTTGGAGACTGGAGTTGCCTCTTGTCATAGGAAAGGACAGAATGGAGACTGGTGTGAGTCCCAGAGTACATCTGAAGGTAATACACATCATTATAATATTAAGATGCAGAAATACGTATTTATCATGTTTCTAAGGGAAAGAAGAGAGTCTTCCCAGGAGGGTTTCATTTTCTCCTAAGCCATTTCTTATGCCTAAGTGGCTACTATTATGTTAATCTCAGCTTTGTAGTTCAGTAAAGTATGATTAGCAAGTTGCATATTTTTGAGAAATACAAGCCCAACACATGCAGCATTTGACAGTTTGCTCTGCTTCATGGGAGGGAGTGACTGGTTGCTACAGGATGGGTGAACAGTTCATGCGAGGTTTCATCTGTAGTTCCAGGGCTCAACCTATTCATTGCAACATGTACTTAAGCAGTTTGCTGCTGCTTTTCCTTTTTTATTTATCAGTCTCTTCTCACTCATGCTCTGGCTTTGCTCTCATAGATGTACCAATAAAGTGCTGTGAACCAGACCAGGGAACTCATCCAGGTTTTAAATAAGACAGAAAATAGTATTTTTCAAGAGACCTAAAATGGTTGTGTGAGCTTAAGTGAAGGTAGTAGAGTAGAATAGCTGGATTACTTCATTAAACCAGGGCGACATCTGAGCACCTAGTCTCTGGGACACATGTCCGTAGCCCTGCTGAGAAGCAGTTAGCATATTCCATTTATCCTTTGAGCATGTGATAATCAGGTACAGTCAGGCCCAAGAGATGTTACCTGCCAAAAGCCGGAGAGCACAGTAGAGGAAAGTGTAGGTTCCTTATTCAGATCTGGACTCTGAACTGATCTGAGTATAAAAACAAGTGGCATTCATAAGCCAAGATAATTTCCAGTGAATGAAGCCTGGAGATGTGTGGCAAACAGATCCTGAACCAAGAACCGAGACCTGAACACGTACAATAAGTGAACATGGTATTCACATGGTGAATAGCTCTCATTTCATTTGGTTCTGGAAACCTGGAAGGTACTTACTCTGTATTTGGATTTTGCCAATTTATTTATTTACCTTAACCAGACTAAAGGAGAAGAAAGTTTGCCTGTACTTGTTACCTTGGCTTGCGCTGGGAGATTGGAAAACACCAAGATCCGCTTCTCAGGTTGCAGAATGCTCTGCACTCTGTTGTGCCTTCCCACTGGGAGTCCTGGGTACAGTTGTACTGCCAAGGCAGACTATTTATTTAACATACCAAGCACAAAATCTGTGCAAATAAATCAAAGTCTCCATAGTGATCCCTCCTCTGCATTAGCTCTGCCCTTTCTTAGATGGCATTTCCATCCCTGAGCTGCTGGATCTCTCCCTTGCAGCTCCTTCCCTGTAGCAATTCACATTAAGCTGAATCCTGTTGTTAGTTCACACTTTCTTCCCATTGCTTTACAGGAAGCATCATATTATCTGTCAGAAGTTCCTCTTAACTTTCTTTCCAGTAGTTTCTCAGTTGTTGATGTTTTATTTACTTTCTTTTAAAGCTGCTAAATACGTGCTGCAGCAGTCAACCACAAAATCCAAATAACAAAAACAATTCTTTATTCCTTTCTTTGTTTTGTACTCTGCCAGATTCAGTCAGCACCTACATTATTTGCCAGATTTACATACATATATTTTTTCTGTTAGCCCGTTCTGATAGGGAGAACCTCCTTGGCTAGGATAGCTGGCTTAAGTTTTAAGCAGCTAAGGTGTACGTCTGCACTCCAGTAAATCCCCATCGCTTACAGAGGAATTTGGTTTACCAGGTATGTGCTGGAAATACAATATAGAAGAGGAAAAATGGTCTAGAAGGTTGCTGGAGTGTGTGTGGCACAACTGGTGAGGGAGCCAACTAGAGAAGGAGCCTGGTTGATAGAGCCCCCTGGGAGAAGGCCTGAAGGGCACAGGAGTCCAGGAAGGCTGGACATTCTGCAAGAAGGAAATCTTCAAGGCACAGGAGCAGCCCATCCCCATGTGCTGAGAGGTGGGCTGGCAGGGATGAAGACTGGCCTGGCTGAACAGAGAGCTTTGGCTGGAACTCAGGACAAAAAGGAGTTTATGACTTTTGGAAGGAGATGCAGACTGATCAGGTGACTATAGGGATGCCGTGAAGTTATGCAGCAAGAGAATTAAAAGTGCCAAAGGCCAACTAAATCTGGCTACTGCCATAAAAGATGCTAAAACATGTTTCTATAAATATGTTAGCATCAAAAGGAGGGCTAAGGAGAATCTTCATCCTTCATTGGATGTGGGGGAAAGAGTATCAAAGGCTGAGGAAAAGGCTGAGATACTTAATGCCTTCTTTTCCTCAGTCTGTAATAGTAAAAACATTTGTTCCCGAGGTACTCAGTCCCCTGAGGTAGAAGACAGGGACTGGAAGCTGAATGAAGCCCCCATAATTCAAGGGGAAATGGTCAGTGACCTGCTACACCATTAAGACACACATGAGTTTGTGGGGCTGGGTGGGATTCACCAGTGGGTACTGAGGGAGCTGGTGGCTCACCAAGCCACTTTCCATCATTTGTCAGCCATCCTGGCTAACCAGGGAGGTCCAGTTGACAGGAAGTTGCAAATATGGCTCCCTTCTGCAAGAAGGGCTGAAAGGAGGATCCGTGGACCTACAGGCCTGTAAGCCTTACCTCAGTGCTATGGGAGGTTATGGGGCAGATCATCTTGAGTGCTATCACCCAGCAGGTACAAGACACCCAGGTGATCAGGCCCAGTCAGCATGGGTTTATGAATGGCAGGTCCTGCTTGACTAACATTATCTCCTTCTGTGACAAGGTGACCCACATACTGGATGAGGGAAAGGCTGTGGATGTTGTCTACCTAGATTTCAGTAAAGACTTTGACACCATTTCCCACAGCATTCTTCTGGAGAAACTGGCTGCTCATGGCTTGAACAGCTGTACTCTGCTAGGTAAAAAAGTGGCTGGATGGCCGGATCCAAAGCGTGGTGGTGAATGAAGTTAAATCCAGTTGGCGATGGGTCACAAGGGGTGTCCTCCAGTATTCAGTGTTGGCACCAGCTCTGTTTAATATCTTTATCAATGATCTGGATGAGGGGATCAAGTGCACTTTCAGTCAGTTTGCAGATGAGATAAAGTTGGGTGGGAGTGTTGATCTGTTTCAGGGTAGGAAGGATCTACAGAGGGGTCTGGACAGGCTGGATAGATGGTCTAAGACAAGGAAGATATTGAAGTGCTGGAGCGTGTCCAAAGAAAGGCAATGAAGTTGGTGAATGGTCTGGAGCACAAGTCTTATGAGGAGTGGCTGAGAGAACTGGGGTTGTTCAGTCTGGAGAAAAGGAGGCACGGGGGACCTTATCACTCTACAGCTACCTGACAGAAGGTTGTATCAAGGTAGCTGTCAGCCTCTTTTCCCAAGTAACAAGCAATAGGACTTGAGGAAACAGCCTCAAGTTGCACCAGGGGAAGTTTAGATTGGATATTAGGAAAATACTCTTCTTGAAAAGGGTTGTCAAGCATGGGAACAGGCTGCCATCCCATCCACCATCCCTGGAGGTACTTAAAACACATGTAGATGTGGCGCTTAGGGACATGGTTCAGTTGTGGACTTGCTAGTTTTGGTTAATGGCTGGACTCCATTTTAAAGGTCTTTTCCAACCTAAACAGTTCTATGATTCCATAAAATTACCCAAGGTATCCAAAGGATAATGGGGTGGCTCCTTTATTTTACTGTATAGGCTGGGTTGGAAACTAGGAGCATAGGTAACCCAGGAGAAGATGTATTTTCCAGGACCTTGTAATAGCAGCAGCTGATAAGCTTTGTAATTCAAAAGAAACATGTAAATAGGGAAAAAGTCCTACTTAGCCTGGGGCAAATTCACGTTGTGCTGTTCCTGCCCACAAGTTTTCCCAAAGGCATCTCCAATCAGCATGGGTAAAATGCCTGAAATTGATTTAAGAAGAAAAATTAGTCATTTTAATGCTCTTTAAATTCTATTAAAATCAGATAATGCAAAAGCACACCTGCCATTTCTGGGTGTGAAGATCTCACATGGCGTGAGCCGTCTGCCTCCATGCTTCCAATGTTCCTCTTTGGCAGCATGAGGTACTCAAACTATTACTGTTATTTTATTCCATATAGCCAAGGACAAGGATCTTGATACTGAAACAGATGCAAGCTTGCAGGACACGGAGATGAGGTAATTGAACACAGGTCTTTTCTAATGCTCTCTTTGCTTAGGCATGTTAAAGGCAGCTCTACCCAGTCATAATTTTACTGTATTCTGTGTATGACACTTTAGAGACAATCATAGAATAGTTAGGGTTGGAATGGACCTTAAAATCTGTTTGAACTCATTAATTATTTCCAACTTTGCTTTTCCAGCAAAAATAGTGTCATCCATCCTTTCTCTGGTTTTCTGTTTGTAAGCTTTAGAGTGGTACATTCTATCCAAAGGAATAATACATGGATCCTCCCAGAGTGTACATGCACTTCTTGAGACTGATCCTAAAGTTCTCCAGCAAAAAATGCTCTGGACTTGGGCACTAAAGTGCACTTCTGATATACCATCAGTATCTGCCATTTTCTAAGTTAAATTTATTTTCCTTACTCTTGGAGAGAGGTGTCCACACCATTTTGTCTAATCTGAGCATGGTATATAGCAGTCTGAAAAAACACATTCTTCAAAATTATACCAAGCTTGGCAAGCTCAGACTGGGTGATGTTCATCACTGCAGAGCTGCTGTAGACTTTTAGGTAGATCTTCCTCTAAATTTCCCTCCCTACTCAAAAATCACTCCCTTGACACTTTGGTGGTGATCATATATAGGGAGATTGAGTGTCCTGGCCTGAGAGAGAAACACACGGTCAGGTTGTGCTAACCTGGTTACAGACCTCTCTGGTTATCTCCAACCCAGAGCCACCACAGAATAGCAGTGACAGAAGTAGCACAGGTACTTGGCAAACCAGGAGCAAAGCTTCAGCTCTGCAGAAGGGATTTAAGTTTTGGCTGCAAGTTTATTTCTGTGTTTGTGTACCTTTCCCAAACTATTCTGGCTTTCACCTGCTGCTTTATGTACCATGAAGCTTAGGACACAATTCAAATAAAAAGTATTGGCACCTGCATGATGCACAGCATGAACCTGTTATAAGCTGACTTCTTAAGCATAGCTTACACCAAGAAATGTTGCAGTGACTTGCGCTGTGCACATTTTTGCTGGATGAGCATTACCCACACCACTTGGGGGTCTCCCACAGGCAGCCTGCGGAAGCCCTTGATATCTCTTTCCAGGAAAGGGCAGGGTATGGAAGGAGAGGATTTGTGCACTCTGGCCAGGTTCAGGTCCTGCCACAGGTCTGTATTTCCTGCATTTAGTTTGGAACTGTTTTCTGTCCATTGGGAGGCATAGGTAGTGTTCAGAAAACATAGTAGGATACTATGCTGCTGTCTTGCTCTGCGTGCACCAGCAAAGGGCAGCCTCAAGGAGAGCCTGGGTGGGCTTGTGTTGGGTATGGGCTTCTGCTGTAGCTGCTCATAGAAGCCACTTGCAAGCCTCCCAGACCTTGCCAGCCACAGCTGCCTGATGAGGGAGGAACAAGGCTGGCATTCAGCCTACAACATTAGAAGATTTGGGGCACCCTGTTGTTGCCATTTTCATTTCTGAGGAGGCAGTTTGTTGCGACACTTACTTCTCTTCCTACCTCCTGGTGGGTTTTTTTTCACTGTCCTGACATCCTGAAAGCAATATAAACTTTGCCAGGTTAGTCAGGCTTTTGAGGAGCCTAGATTTAGCTAAAGCATTTCACAGCACTCCCAACTGAACTTAACTATTCACAAGGAAACTCTGCTGTGCTTAGGAATCACCACCATTCTCAACAAACACAGATGGAATTAGCATTCTTTCAATTCAGTTCCATAAAAAGCTTCAAGAGCTCAGTTTCAAATGACTGAAGTCATTTCCGTCAAATCTGGCTTGGCAATAGATCTCGGCAAGTTGCAAAAAAAAATACATAGAAGTGAAATGTTGAAGTGTGAAAAGAAATTGATTCCCTGACAAATTATGTTGCAGATGTGCACAGAATCTTACTGCAGCATGCACCCTGACTTTTGTGCATGATTTTAACACATGTTGAAAGCTAACTATATGGATGTGACTCAGACTTTTAAAACTATGCTTCTCCCTGCAGAAACCACACATGGAAAACTTTGGTCCTACAGGATTTTACTTGAAAATTTCATTTTCATGTTTTGGAATTTTTTTCACCTCTGTGACATATCAGGAATAAAGCAGAGCATGTGAAAGGCAGTTTATATAATGGAACTTGTAGTTCACATTTAATTAGATGGTAGCAGGATCTGTGCTCCTGTGCTGATCCAAAGGATTCAGAAGGTAGTATATAAAATATACAGTGATTTCTCAGAATATGACTTATATTCCTAAGAATAATATTTACAACTATGCGGATGTGAAATACAGGGCTTATCCAATAGTCTGTCCAGCATCATCTTCTACACTTTTGTATGCTTTACAGCAGTGTTGATAATTCAGGCATCTGGTGGTACAAAAAATAGAACAAGGTATTTTCTAAATATTTTGGGTATTTCACACAACTTCTGTTGTGTACCTTTATCCTCTTGGGAAAGTGATGGTGTTAGAAACTTGTGTAATTGTTTTAAGGGATGTTTTTTGGATTAACCCGATGAAATCCCTGTAGTGCTTAAAAGCACCAGCTATTTCTATGGTCAGAGCACTGTAATCCACTCACAGATTGTGGTTTCAGGCTTTATTATTAGCAAAAGGCTAAATTATTAAATTTTCTTCTAACAGTTTATAATTAGTAAGTAGTTTGAAGAAGGTGAGAGGGTTACAGTTTTCTTTATTTACCCTCCCTTTCCAGGAGGCTTCCTCTATACAGTCTCTCACATGGTCCATCTTCCCGCTATTTCCTATTACAGCTGCTGCCACAGTTACATAAGCTTTAGTGTCAGAGGGTACAGCATGCTGTTGTTCTGCTTGAGTACAGGTGAGTCTGTCTCAAAATAAGTGGGAGAGATGGGGAGTCTTTTCCCTACGTATGTTTCTATTAGCATACTAGTTTCCTTACTTATACGTAGAAGGGCCCTACAATAAGACACATGCAGCTAATGCTATTAAAAGAGAAATCAGTCAGCATCATACTGTAAGAGGGTACATACTCTCTTCATGCTTCTTTTGAAAAGAACGTCAATTATTTTCTTAAGCATTCTTCCTTAAACACCAGAAATAATCATTTCTCAAAAAATACCAGAGAATCAAGGGGAGGGATGTGTATGAAAAAGAGACTATTTGCCCATTTCTTGACATAATTAATTTATTTTAAACTTTGTAATGTGACTCAGGGGAGCACGTGATGTGGGTTATTGCATTCAGAAGCCTTTTACCCTCCAGAGGTGAAGGTTCACAATTTGTTTAGGTCCCAAATGGCTGGCTTGGATGACTCTGGCACTTCCTAACTGAAGTGTTAGGTACTATAATGAAATTTCAAGGCAAAGAAAAACACAAATAGCTTCTACAGTTGTGAAAGAAGTAAAATCTTGACAGCTAGGTCTCAACCCAACATTTACAATACTATTATGTGGTCAAGCAAAAGTCCCACTCAGGTAATAATGAATAGAAACTGGACTGGTTTTACTGTGGCAGTTTCTTTTCACTGCACATCATCATAACATCATGGAGATTTTTATGAAGATTTTTTTTTTCTTTTTGAACCAAGAGAAGCAAAACAAAAAGATCTAAATTCAGAGCAAAGAGGACAGTGTGGTCTGAGCTGGACATACTTTGCAAATGGTGCACAAGAAACAGACATTTGTCCACATTTTCCTTGATAACAAAGAAATAAAACAGCATTTTTGTTGAATATAGCCATTCATTTATCCAATGACAATATCTTTCCTCTATCTGCAGGTGGAATGACTGTAATCTATTTTCAAAGGAAGGACAGTGTAATTGCCAGTTTGATATTAGTAATTGAGCACTTTGCCTACACAATTTGGGATCATCTTTTGTGTAAGTCTAGCCAAGGTGTTACCAAAGAAAATAGTAGTATTTCTGTGTGGTATTCTTGAAAGGCTCAAGCTTATCTGATCGAGCTAGCTGAAAGGTTACATACCGTCATCACAGCTGAGCATTGCTAAAGTCAAGACCCTTCATGTTAGTCAGGCTATTGGAGAACCAGGCCTTATAATTTCCCAAAGGAAATCTCACTATTTATCAGAGTTTTGCTGTGTTGTGGCAATTTTTTCTGCCTAGAAAGGAACCTTTCATTATTGTGGTAAACAACAACAGATTGCAGCAAAACCCCCAAATATCCTGTCTCTTAGGAAACAAGCATAAATACTTCACCAACAATTGATGGGGTTGGGGGAGAGAAGAAAAGGTTTGTGAAGCTGCAGTAAAGGTTATGGTCCAGCAGGAGAGTAGGTAGGAATCTTACATGGCTGCTGACTGCTGGACAAAGGTTTTATTGCTACAAGCAATGTAGGGACTGGGCAGCCTGACCAAGCACACTGAGCCAAAGGAGGCCAGGATTTCTGCAAGCAAAGAGAATAGTGCTCAAATCTATGCACCATAATTTCTCCTAGTGGCTAAAATTGCAGGCTGAGGCAAGGATGCTGCTAAATAATCTCCAAAATGGTATTTTGTGTTTCAGTAGTACTTTCTAGGAAAGTCTGCCCTACAAGATACAAGTCTTTTTTGTTGTTGTGTTTTAACTTTGTTTTTCCCAGAAGTAACTCTTTGACGTGTATAGAGCACCATGCCATGTGTGTCACATCTTTCCTGCATTTATCTTTAGGTCTGTAAAATTCCCATGTTTTTCACAGGAAGGGTGGTAATCCAGTAAAATCCAGTAAAAGCAGGATTAGAAAAATCTGTCAAGATTAAATACTCCTTTGTTGAAAATTAAATAACTTCATTTCTGGAAATTCTTTCTATTTATGAACTAGAGCTATCACATAAAACCATTAGGACTTATAAAATTCCCCTGGAATTCTTTTGTTCACCAGACTACAGAAAAAAATTATTTTTCTGGTTGTTCCTGATATGAATAGCCAGAAAGATGTATTTACTTCTGTGTATCAATTGCTTCCCAACAGTACTCTCAGCCGTTGTTTCCAGAAACCTAGATACCTTAATACTTAAGCGCTTATCTATATGACTTCAGCCTTGTCTTATGTGAACGTCTGCCAGGGAGGAACTGGGCTGTCAGCTTCATCCCATCAAAAAGCCTTCCAGTGCCATGAGCTGAAGGCAGGTTCCAATTGTTAAGTCATTTTGGCCCGGGCTGAATTTAAAGTCAGGCTCCTGTAGCTAGCGGAAGTTGCTGGAGGCAACAGCTCAGCAAAAGGCATTAAAATCATATGCCTCATAATTATTCTTTTGACTCAATTACCCATTTACTCTTTATTTTTATATCCAGTGGAACCTGAGGGCAGCAAATACTGCAGAAGAGGAACAAATCCCGTATAATAGTTCTTGTTTTGGTACATTCACTTAGTGGTGATTTATTAAGGGCTGCTGAATAAGCCTGATTAAAATGCATAAACAGTTCTGAACAGTAAACAACCATGTCTAAGGATGAAAAAATGGGACCCACATGCTGTGCATGGAAATTGCCCTTAACAACATGGCCTATTGTTGAACAGATAGGAAGCCAAAGGTTGCTTGTAATCAAATTTGAAGTTTCCCATCACTTATAAAAGCAACACTTCCTTGTGTAAACGTTTCAATTTGTTGTTGTTAAAAACTGCTTCCTGACTTAATCCCTACAGGAACCCACAATTTCTTTGATTGTCAGGTAGAAAGACAATTTCAGATAAAATAACTTTTAGATTTAGACAAAGTAAAATAAATACACTTAGCCCAAGCGTTCCCACAGCAATGAAATCTGCATAGTTTCCTAAGATTAATTAGAAGAATGACCCATTGCATCAATTTAATCTCTTCTGAAAATTTCCTCTGTTTTTGTAATTAAAATAATGCAAAATAGCAGAGATACATAGAGCACAGCACACCAGTACTAACCCTCATAGCTTTGCACCTAGAAGCTCCCAGCAGATCTTATCTTTTTCCCTTGATATAACAAGGTTAATTAATTACAGAATTTTTCATACTACATGTCTAATCTAATGTACACTAAAAAATTATAGTCCTTCCACTGTTGGGGGGCTTTGAGTCATGCTTACAACAAACATAGGTGGATTTCAAAAAATAAGAGTTGCTTTCAATTACTTTGACAAATAACAGCTTCAGAGCAAGGGAATCCAAGTCCTAACTGCACTATAAATGCCATTACATTTCCCTCTGGATGCAGCAGGAGCTTTGCCAGAGACTTCCAGAGAACCAAGATTTCACCCACTGCATTTGAGGTCTCTGAATAAAGGGATGTCTCTTTAGCTTTAGTTGTTAAAATTCCTTCTTTTTTTTTTTTCCCTGTAACAAATAGGAGCAAATTGTATTTAACCACGTCCTCATGTATAAAACATGATTCTCCATTATCTGTTGTCTTTGAAAGATCCTAGATACTTAAGAGGTCCCAAACAACTGGAGAAAGCCAAATGTTGCACCCATCCCCAAAAAGGACAAGCTGGGGTACTACAAGAACTAAGAGGACCTTGTGAGATTCACCAAGGACAAATGCAAAGTGCTGTCCCCAGGAGGAAAGCACCCCTGCAGCAGCCCAGCTCTGAAGGAACAGCCCACCCTGGGGACCTGGTAGGCAGCTGTGTGCCCTGGCAGCAAGGACAGCTAGCTGCATCATGTATGGACAGGGATGCAGCCTTTGGACTGTGGGAAGGGATCATTTCCTATTTCCCAGCACTCATGAGACTACATCAAGATACTGCATCTGGTTTTGAGCCCACAGATGCAAGAAAGAGATTGACAAATTGGAGTGAGTTCAGCAGCGGCCCCCAAACTGGGTTTGATTAGCCTGAAACAGACAGCTTCAGAGGGCAACCAACAGCCTCCCCCAATATGTATGAGGAAGTGAGCAAGAAGGTGGAATCAGGCAGAGCATGGAGAGAGACAAGAAGCCACAGGCATAAATTGAAACAAGAGGAATTCAGACTGGGTAGAAGGAAAAACATTTTTCCCATGAGGAGAGTCAGGCAGTGGAAGAGGCAGCCCAGAAAGGCTGTGCAGTCTGTCGCTGGAGATTTTCAAGACCCAGCAGGGCAGAGCACTGGGCAGCCTGGTCTGATCTCAGAAATTACTCTGCTTTGAGCAGGAGATTGGACTAAAGACCTCCTAAGGTCTTTGCAGCCTGAATTATCCTAGGAGCTGATTTTAGTATTCAGAACGAAGTTCCTGATTACAGGCCTGGGTAAACTACTCTGCAACATGAAACCAACTTTTAGTTGTAACTGGGAATTGTCCATGTAACAGGCTTTACAATGTATATTGGAGCAGCGAGAAACAGCTGCCTGAGCTGAGAGAAGGTGGTATGAAGAAGAATATTCCTAGATCTTTCTAGAGAACCTTACAGCCCTTTCTTACGGGATGTTATACTGGGATAAGACTAGGATCCACAAAACATTGAGTCCTTCTGCATTTACACATCTTCTGGGTAGATTATAAACTCCCATTTTTGCAGATACCCTTTTTTGGACCAAAATACTGTTATTTATTTTGTCTATCATGGGCCATGGCACTTAAGCTGAACACAGTGAGGACTAGCAGATCTGTGGGGCAGGAGAAAAGGCATTCAGAACCCCACTCTGTGACCTGGGGAAGAGTCTTCATGTTCTGATGTGGAATTGATCCAGCGAAGGCTTAGGCATGAGATGGACGCTGGAGTGACAACCTCTGCATTGAGAAGTGACTGACGTCCATTGGTCATGGGAGAACTCGGAGCCTGTGGGTCATTTAACTGTTGAAAATACAGGTTTTGTAGTTGTCCAGAAGCTGGCAAGAAGTCTGGCAGGGGCAATGCCATAGATGCAGGAGACTGTAATCATACTTTAGACATTATGTCTGATAAGGATCTGGTTGAAACTGTATGTGGATACCAGTGATGAGTGGCGTTCCTCAGGGGTCAGTATTGGAACAAGCACTGCTTCATGTCTCACTTTTGTTTTGGATCTTACTCAATTTGGGCATTTCACTTAAAAAATCTGTAAGTCAAAAGTAGTGAAAAAAGTATTACCTATTTTAGAAATACTTCTTTTCAAATTAGACTAGTGTTCATTGTCTTGGCATACTGGTGGCTTTTCCTGACATGGAATGTTACTTCAAGCATGTGTTAATGCTGTTAAGCTTTCACTTAAGATTAGAGTTATACCTTAAATATTTTAAGATTGGTGGGATTCAGAGTATCATGGGGTGCAAGTCTGTATGTATAAACTGCTGCGGTGAATATACAGCATTGCATGAAGAAATCCTTTTCTTCTTTTCATACCTTACAGATTGGCATGGAAAGAATTGTTGTTTCTGTAGATTAGAAGCTTCTCAGATGTGATATATGCTTTGTTATTACCCATGCTCATTGTCTTTTGCATTCTACACCTGTCTACTTTTAATGTGAGGCCAAATTAGCACATTAAGCTGTAGATACTAATTTATATTTTACTCTCCAAGCAAATAGCAAAGAAGCTCTTTCATTTCCCAAATTTTTGCAAGTGTCAAGGGATGTATTTGAATTTCTGTTATTACTCTAAAAACCTTTATCTGATTATTTTCACAGAAATGCAAAAATAAATTTTGGTAATAAAGTGTGTATAAGATTCATTACTTTAAAGTATCTTATCTTTTCCAATACTTTCAAACATCCATTTTCCTTCTCTTCACTAAAATTCAACCTTAGCATTTTTTCCTGCTTTGCACAAATGCACGTTACAGAGTGTTTATATATTACTGGAAAGAAATTCTCTACCTAATTACAGTTCTCATGACATCCCTTAATTTATATCCATTTAATACAGCTCTCTTATTCCATTTAAGGAACCATTTTTCTGCTGTGTAAAATGTCACCATCAGTACTGCATTTGATGATGTTAAATATCAATCTTTTATGTGATGCTGAATCAAAAAGCCTCATTGTAGTCAACTTCGGGTGTCTCCTGCTTCACACCTGTCATTTTTCATTGTCTTTCCCATTAAGAAGTTAATCACGTTTGTTAAACAATTTTCTCTTTATATATCCACACTGACTAGCACATAACTATTCATATGTTTCCCAGTTATCTTTCTAAATAATTACTGAAACATTTTTCATTGTCTTTCCCATTAAGAAGTTAATCACGTTTGTTAAACAATTTTCTCTTTATATATCCACACTGACTAGCACATAACTGTTCATATGTTTCCCAGTTATCTTTTTAAATAATTACTGAAAAAAATTGGTTTGCTTGGGTTGTTTTTTTTAATATGACAAATCATACCTAGGTAGCGCGTATCATGGAAGAGATAGGTTAACTGAGACACTGGGCCAACAGGGAGAAATTATTTAGGAGATACCCTAATGTTACAAAAGGATGTAATTGCCAGGGAATGGCCCTCTGACATGTTTACTGTGTGTTAACCTATCACTGTTTGTCAGTCTGTCTGTCCTATGTACATAAACTTTGATTCTTCATTAGCCATCTAGAAGCACATAACTGCACCCAGTAACCCCTGTTTAACCCATCTCAACTCATTGAAATAGAAGTCAAAAGGATGTGATCAATTACTCAGTTAAGGTAGATTGTAATCTAGCCAGGTATTTGCATAGCACCTACTCCCTTGTATACAATTACTTCCTCTTTCTTCCCCATGTGCTCACGTAATTTAAATGTCCTATTTTTTTACTTTGCACAAGAATGAATAACATCTCAATGGTACCATGCAAGAACCAGTAATTTTTCATTCTTAAGGTCATTACAGCTAGTCAAATACTTGCTGACAAAATGGTTTTGGTTGGAAAATGCTCATTTGAAAATACCACATCTACACATTTCAGGGGCAACACTTCCCTGAAATTTCCCTTTGTACAAAATTACAATTTCCCAGGTTATTATTCCAGTTAGGAATGCAATTTCAAAAGGTCAGAAGTGATCATGAAATTGATTACTTGCAGGGTTTATAGCTATGTGGTTTTCTGACTGTCTTCATGCTAGCCTCTACAGGAGGGCCATTTTTTATTCTCAAGCTACATGAAATATAATACCATTGGTCACCACTACAGGATCTTCTCTTTGACACTTACAGCCAATATTTTATCAGCTGATGACAACATGGGGTTTTTTTGTTACTATTGTGTCTAACTTATGAAAATGTTACTCTCTTGAGTCAAGAGTCCAGTTACCTCTGTTTTTTTTCCTAGGTATCAAGCCTACAGCTGTACTTCAGTATAGTTTCATAACTCTGCTAGAAGATGCATTTTTAATATCCTAGTATCATCTGCCCTTATCGGACCCCTGCCCAACCTTTGCACCTTATACAATAAATCTCTCCTTCTTTTCAAATCTGATGCAATCACCCTTTTCTTTGTTCTTAGCTAAACCAACCTTTATGATTTTTTTTTTTTCTTTTGCCATTTGATACCACTTTAGATGGCCTACTACTCCTTTTCATTTACAGGATCATAGCACTGTAAAAGGGTTCTATTGACTTTCATGTATGATCCTTTATAGGTGCTGTGCATCTGTTTTACTTTTTATAAAGGTAAACGGGAAAGCATCTCTTTTACACCCATTCTAGTTGTCCTATTAGTTATCCTAATTATTGTTATTATACTTACTATATTATTTATATATATTTGAATTGTAATAGAATTGGAAAGGCTGGAGATCATCTATTCATGGTCCATTGTGTAAAGATCTGTATATGCAGATATAAAAATCAGTATGAGTTTTATTTAGCCATAGGTACATTACAGATATTCACTGATAGTACTTAGAAACCTCAATTTCTATTGCGATCTCTATTTCTATTTCAGATAAGTCTGAAGAAAGCTATGAAGTTGAGCAGTGCTGTCAGATATGGACCTTTGAAACATGGCCATGAGGGTCCCATGCCATGTGTAAGATTTTAGTACCTTATTTCCTGCATCTGTGGTGCGTGTGCAGCAAACAGTTTAGCTTCTCCAGTCTCACCAAGGACTTGTCCCTAGGCACCTGGAAATGAAATTCTGGTGAACACAATGGAACCCACAGTAAAGATGCAGCTTATTCTAAGTAACTATTTCATCTAATATGAAAATGTTATCCTGAAAAATGTTGGAGGAATAATGTCACACACAGCCTCTGCCTGTTTAAGAGTGCCAATAAATCCAAACAGGAAACACTAAAATAGTCAATGACCTCCTGGTGATTTTTATGCTACAATTTATCTAACAAGCCTTCAAGCCATATAATTTTACTGTTAAAAAGCAATGACTTTTAGTGGGCTCAGTTCAATTAACTGCTGACTTAACTTTTCCTCTGCATTGTAATTAGAAACAACAGCAGCTGGAAGACCAGTTTCTGCATTTGTTTGTTTGCGCTGCGTCTGAGAAAACAAAGTGAAAATCCCAGATTATTGATGTGGTAGCTTCAGGAGCCTTCCTGTTTACAGTGTCTCCACAATGTCTCAGATTAAATATATTTTGAGGCCAAAGGCCAAAATCCTAGGCCACAATCAGACATTCACTGCAGAAATGACAGTATTTGTTTAAATGCCATTGCCCTCCATGTCCTCTTTCTCTGCACCCCCAAAGCAGAGATGCCAAAATAGAATTTATTTTTAAGCAGCTCTGCATCTTCCTGAATCCAAAAATCAGCAGTATCAGATAAATTTAATTTGCTGTGAAGTTTTAGGACTTTGCAATGAAGATGGTATGAGTCCTCGCATAGACCATTTTACCAATTCGGACATGCTGCTGTCTGAGGGTATGCTGAAGTTGCTGTTAACAGGTTTCATGCTTCATCCATTAGCCCTCTCACTTGTGGAAAGTGCTGTGAAGTTGTAGGTGGCTGCTATCTTCCAAATTCCCCATTCATACTGCATCTGACCCACATAACCAGTGGTTCCTTCCCTTTTCTAACTCACCCAGTTGCATCATTCTCAGCATCTTCCTTCATCCTTTTAATTGTCTTTGAATGAGGTCCAGAATTTTCCATTGGCCTCCCCCCCCCTTTAATTCTTTTCAAAAACTATTTAGCTTAGTTAAAGGTAAACTGAGATGAAACAGTTGGGGGCTAGAGGTAAGGAACTCCAAGAGTTGTAAGCTTATGAGTGGAGGCAATTATACAGAGATGTCAGAGTAACCAAACCAGGTGTGGAAATCACAGGATTCTGCTTTGTAATGGCTCTCAAACAAGCAGGACACAGGCTTTTCTGTGTTAGGCAGTAATGATGAATAAATCACACCTGATTTGCCAGGCAGGGTCCATTGACTATGAACTTAATTGTCAACAAATGTACAGCATTCCTGCACTGTGCCCGTGACTCAGAACCATTTGGGTGAGTCTGAAAGGATATGACATTTCCTTAGCAGACTACTTTGTTTGTATTTATTTTACATTGTATCCACTGGTAGCACTTTCACAGTACTTTCATAAAGTAGAAAAATTCCATGTTGACTAACAAAATACACAGGTGTCATGCAGTGCTACTTTTGTGTTGCTATTGCACTAAAACAGAATAACAAATACTTGTCATGTGTTTCTCCACTGATTTTACAGCATAATATATATCAACACAAGGAATGAGAGGAATACCCCACCTAGATGCCTTTTATGTGCTAACAACAATATTCTTACTTCAGCTTCCCACACCTGGGCAAACCCAAAGCTGTAGTTTTAAGGTCAGTTGCCCTTTCTTAGAGCAAAACTTTGCACAGCGGGAGGTGGGAAATGGCCAAAAATCTAAATAGGTTCTCCTGTTGAAGAGATACCTTATTGGGTAATATTAAAAGGAATCTTTGCCATGCAATGCTATTTATACAGTTTTCCTTTGTCCCTGGAAAATAAAAAGCCCTTAGGATTTGATGTAAAGTAGGTCCCTTTGGTTTGCAAATCTGTTGTTACTGTCTTTACAGGAAGTGTGGCAGTTCTGAAAATGATACCGAAGGCTGCTGCCTGGCAAGCTGCCTCCTGCTGCCCAAGGCAACGAGCACCAGCTTTCAAAGAAAGAAAAATGATTTAAAAAATAGGACTTTGGGTTTTCATGTCAGAGTCTTAAATAAAAAACAAAAAACAAAACTAAACCCAAGAACAAAAACAAAAAAAAATCCCAAACCAGTTAAAAAGACGAGTTTAAAATATGGTTGAGACACTAGCTACATTAGTGTGCTTAGAAGCTCACTGTAAAAGCCTTAATGATCCCATGTCTTATATAGGGAGATGTTTTATACTGAACCCAAAGCTGTAGTGAACTGTGATATCATAGTTATCATTGCTAATGGCACACAGGATGTTTGCCAAAGATGCTGACACTTTGTAGAGACAGGTAGACAGATGGACTATGGCCCAAGAAGAGTAAACTTGTTTTGTTAGTGGCAGAAGAGCAGTTCTTTATTCTTATCTTGGTTATGGACAGCCCTCCCAGCTTTTATAGTGCCTTACTCCTTCAGTAACTCAGCTGCAATCCAGGAGAAAAGGAGCATTATTCACAGCAGGTAAACAGAACAGAACCTGGCCCTTGGTCAGTAAGTGATTTGCAGAAAGGTCTATTTAAAAGGCGCTGTGAATGACTGTTTACTTGCCTTGAGGCAGCAAACAAAGACAACCTCCAAACCCCACTATAGCAATTGGCAAATGTAATCCTAGCCAGTGTATTTCAGTTCATTTTGAATACACTGTCCTAAGTGAAACAGGAATTTCAAGGAAGCAAAGTTAAAAGATGCAGGCAAATGAATCTCTGCTACAAAGGCTGAAATGGGGGATTACAAATGAGCGATCCCTTTAGTTAGCCTGCTAAATTGGTGTGCAGGCCTGGAAAAAGAGAACAATGAACACCTCCTGACACCAGGCTGTTTGTCTGGTGAGTACCCCTCAGTGCAAATGTTGGTACTGTGTGAGTATTTTTTGTGTTTCTATAAAGTCCTAATGAGCTCCTTGGGTGAGAGTGAAACCCTTTGCTTTTTCACACTGTGCTCAAGACCCTTAAACTTCATGGGGTCAGGCCTAAAGAAAGGGTAATGGACCATGAGGTCCAGCTTAATAGACCCGATATTAACACAGCAGCAAGAATGTCACCAAATGCAAAGTTTAGGGCAGGCAATGAATGAAGTATTTGTTACACTTAAATAATATACAAAGATTATAACAGAGTAGTAGCACTATATCAATGTCATCATGTGGGACTTTGAAAATCTCCCATGTATGAAATAACTTTGCAATGCATCCTTGTATTATAAACGCCACAATTTACCCACATGCCCTAAATGATTAATTACCTTGATGTGTGTTAAATGTCATATACAGCCAATAATATTAATCAGAATATCTCAATAATATTGGACATTGAAAAATCTACATTTGAGAAAATCTCTCTAATCTATCAGATCACGGTTAGAGAATATTTGCATATGAGAAGCAAGGAGTTTATTCATTCAGTGGCTGAGATTCCAGTACTGGCAGAACTGCGATTTTATTGGAAAGTGAATGAAATTTCTCACTTTTAGTTTAGCCCTGAAATGCTTATTTGTACAAATAATGTTTCATCTGACTACTGATGTTAATTGATAACATGCTAAATTATGAATGAGAGTGGGGCCTGAGCTTTCTTGACTCTAACATTCATTTCAATATGAAACAATAAAGTAGCATATGCCAATGAAAGCCCTAATTAAAGCAAAAGAATAAATCATTATTTAGGGACACCAGAGATCAGCAATTCAACAGCTTATTTAATAATTATTTAACTTCTTTTCATAGGCGTACATTTGTAAGCCTAGAACTCTGCATTTAAAATAGCCCTATGTTAAAATTTATTTGTAGATAAGGAACTTTTATTAGTGTCTTCACTTTGTATTGTTAGAAGAATTAAAATGTAGATATAAATAGTGATTTGGTGAGCTTTCTGAAAGGGGCAAAAAAGGCATTTCTAAAAAAAAATAATTGGGTAGACTTCACTTTCTCTTTAAATGACTAACAGAGAGCAAAATACTTTCTAATAATAGGACTTCTAATAATAACTTCAAGGAACAGCTACTCTAGGAGGAGTGTATATTGTCCCTTTGAAATAGGGTCCCACACAGATGACACAGATGTATGGTGCTTGAAATGAGAAACAGAAAAACTAAGCGAAGTAAATCTGGTAAAGTTAGGAATTACATTTAATTTGACAAAAATAAAACATTCTTTTTACTTGGAAAAAAAAGACAATTTCCCATGTGTAGACCCCTGACACCATTCTGAGCTGGCATTCACCAGTGTGTGCTTGCAGGTGGTGGGAACAAAGAATGGCCCTGACCTCCCTGGGGACTTCAGAGGGACAGGAGCAAATGGAAATAATGGAGCACCATTGCCTGCTTCTCTGCCATAGGAGAGTTGTAACAGGTTATCTAAAATACAGACTTTTTCTTCCTTCTGAGGTTAATTAAAAGTTGGCATGTTGGTGGAGAGCAGGTCCTGTTTTGGAAGTGCCTTTCTTCCCACAGAGACTTTGTATAGAAACTCACATGCTGCTGAGCCTTCCCTGAGCTGGCCAGGGAGATGGCAGGAGATGCTGAGCTGGGCTTGCCCGATGTCCAGATGTGGCAGCAGAAACCGCACAAAGCTGTGCTTGTCTCACTGGGGGGGGGGGGGGGGGGGGGCTCAGGTAGAGACCTGCTGTCCAGCACAAAAGCTGAGCCCACCACAGCTGTGATTCTAAAGCCAGATGATTAGCTTGTCCACATTTCCAGAACAGCAAGCCGGACTGTATGGTAGAGGAGGAGGCCATGAGAAGCAAAGAGACAATTGCTTCAGTGACTTCTCTTGTGACTGATGGAGAAAGATGGGGAATCAAGGTAATTGCCAAGGCACCCAAAGAGGGTTGATATTACTTACCTCACTATTTGCTGCCCCTCGCAGATGAATTTGGTGCTTATCCTCCATTTTTGAAAGTTAGTGGTTCAACATTTCATTTAATCATTAAAACATGATAAAACATACTAATCCTTTAAATATTAATCATTATTCTTAAATTATTTTGGAAAAAAAAATATTCTCTGTGTTTTAAATCTTTAAACTCACTATTCATGAATAGGGAAGGAAAGCTTATTGAATTCATGTATTTTAACGCAGTTTGCCAGACTGTGGCATAGCTCAAAGCTTTGCATGGAGAAGCCCTGCGTGGTTGAACCTGGCACTTTCCAGTAGCAGCACCACTGGCAAGTTACCTCAAGAGCAAGGCTGCCAAAATTAATAGTCAAGAAGGTGAGGCTCTGCTAGACTACCATGATGGATGGCAGTACAACTCTAGTGCAGGAGTATGCGTGTCTGCATGAATTATGAGCTTAAATTTTGCCAATATTGAGTGAAATTAAAGTAACATCTTCAAAACATCTTCCCTGACCTAGGGCTCTGTTCCATTTTGAATTTTACTCGAGCACTTAACAACTTCCTCAATCTATCAGTGAGGACATACTCAGAGATCAAGGACAGTGGGTGCCTTTTTCCCCACTGCAATGTCAGCAAAGTGGCCAGAGAGTATCAGATCAGAAGGAGAGCAAAGTAACTTTCAAGTTTATCATCTGAGCTTACTTCATACCATCAACAATTGGTGAACATATGTTGCAGCCTTGAAAGAAAACAACAACTCTGCAGGATTTCAAGCCTTTTATTGAAAAATTATGAATCCAGCAATTCAAAGTTAATTAAAATTTGAACCAAACTATTCTAACTTTAGGAAAACTAACTACAATGAAATAACCCAAATCAAGCTTAATGAGAATCAAAGTAATTATTGTATAAATAAAATGTATGAGGTTGCGAATTATTTTGAGCAATGGGTGAAATCATCAAGGAAACTCTATGGATTAAATCATGAATTTATGTAAAACAAACTCAGAGGAGGACTTGAAATCTGCTCTCTCAGTTCTTTAACAAGTGGTATGTGAAGTAATCAAATATGAGTATATATAAGCATATGAAATATGCCTTAGCTAAAGAGGTAAGTAGGAGGGTTAGGCTTTTCTGTCATGTGTTTTCCCATGATTAAGTTTAGACAGCTTCTTGCTCATCATTTAGATATAGATCACTCTTCAGGTATGACTTCAGGTGGTGAGTTTGAGATGCACGGATTGAATGGGGACCTATGCTCTTATTTTTGATAGTCTGGCTCAGTCTGCATGTCTCATGAAGTCTGGTGTAGATGATGCAGTAGTTAAGGAAAAAGATAACATCTTCAGGTTGCACAGTCTTTGGAACACAAGGATTAGAGCTGTGGTCAGCCAGTTTCATTTCTGTTTGATTCTTCATACTGTGCAGTTTACTTTAATCATGAGGCTCCTTAGGCTAGCATGGTATGTGACTTCTTGCTGTTCCCATTTGGCCTGAAATGTCTCTGTTTTCCAGAGAAAACCATGTGTGCCAGGTATTCTGACTCAGTAAGAGAGTACAGTTGATACTCAGAGGCACACACTCAACTGGACATCAGTCTTGCATGCAGCAGACTTCCACTCGAAATATAAAAATCATGAACTCCAAAAGAGGTGGCTTCAGACATTGGTTTGTCTGTTTCCCAGCTTCTCTGGAAGGAATAAAAGTCCGTCCTAAGGAATAAGAGCAATCTGCACTTCTGTGTGTATATATCTGTAATATACAACATATTCAGAAAAAAAAATTATAAACCTTGAAAAATACAGGAATCTGAAGTTTATACATGATACATATTATTCTAGTCTGTATCTCTCTGCCTAGCTACGAGGGCCTGGCCTGTGTGTCTATGCAAGGTTTGAAAAGGAACTAGTTATTTTGAAAATCTTCTTCATTACCTGCATTATGCAGGGCTCTGAAAGAGCAGGAGTATAAACATGCCCAGAGTCTTTTATGGAATGGAAGCAGAACATCGCAGTTGTAGGCAAGGAATGTTCTTTTATAATGCTTTTTCTCTCTCAGGAGCTGTGTAATTTCTGAATTATGTTCTTATATATATACTACTACTTTTAATAGACACTTAGCCACATGCTGCTCTATCTTGCTTTCCTGTAAATCAGAAAAACTTGTTTACCTGAGTTTACACTGTTACAAATACATGAGAGTGATCTAGCAAACTGTGCAACTGAAGCAAACTGTGCAGAACATGCATTGCTGCATATCTTGGATCTTGAAGTCTATTTTATTTACATTTTAAGTAATAATTCCAATAATATATTCGGCTTTTTGCTGAAGTCCCTGCCCATGGCAGGGGGGTAGAACTAAATGATCTTTAAGGTCTCTTCCAACTCTAACTATTCTATGATTCACCCTCAGCAGTCAAAGAAGCACTACAACTGCTCACAGAGTCCAGAACAGATCTTATCAGAGGTGGTATGTCTCACTTCTGGTGATGGGAGGGAACAAAAACAGGATACAAAAGCCAGAAGCACACAAAATTCTAGCTTGTAGGAAGCCTTCCTCTGGAATCGTGTAGAGTCTAATACATTGTTCTCATATTAATACACTCAGATTAATAACATGTCATTTTGCAATAGCGTGACAGCAAACATAGTACAGTCTTCGCCCTGACAAAGATGACAAATAAAATACAGTGACGACCTGTTACCCTGTTACATTCCTTTGCAAGGACAGAGCTCGGTAAAAGCATTTCCAGGAAAAGCCTTCACACAAGGTGACATGCTAACAGACAAGTCAGCTGGCAAACAACCATTCAGGGCTGTGGCAGGTTTCTCACCCATCTGCCACCAAAATCCTGGACTGCAGCAGCCAGGTGGAGAAGAATGGGTAAGGTAAGGCTACTTTGATTTAGTTCAAACTTGACTCATAAAATAGCCAAGAGCCATGAGTAGGTGTGATCCCAAACCAAAAGGCTTGCATCTGCCGAAAGTTACAGTGTAAACCCTGAAATTGGCAATGCCATTCCTTTCCTGGAAATCTGGAGTCTGTTTCTTCATTGTGACTGAAAAATCACTATTTTTCAGTATAGCAGTTATAGCAAGGGCTCTGCCCACAAAGTATTTTCAAGAGTATAGGTAACCTGGGGGTAAGCCTGCCTCTTCAGTACTCAATGTCTTAGGCTTGAGTTGTCTCTCCAGTAACTGTATTTGTTATTTGCTCAGACAGAACTAAAAGCAATGACAAACTGAAGAATAAATAATCCCATCTCAAACTTGGTCAAATCCTCAAAATTTTACACTCAAATGACCAAAATAATGATCATGAAGGTATGAAATGTGTAACAACAAACATTTTCCATGCAGTTAAATATAGAAGGGTCTCTTCTATGCTTGAAGAAGAATCATGTCAATCATCATCTCTGGTTTGTATTGTGTTAGGGGGAAGTCTTGCCAGGACTTTAAGAGACAACATAGGACATTTGAGAACCAGTAACTTTCCTCCTTTTTTTTTTAATAGCCCATGAGACATCATTTCCCTTGTAGGCAAAATCAAACATCTGAATCACTGCTGCATAATGGTTGCATCCTGTCTGAATTCCTTTTATTTACAAATGGATTTGCAGTCTAGTGAGTCAGATTAGGTACCAGCCTGTCACAGTGAGAACAGAGATAATGCATTTTGTGTGTCTGAGAGAAGATGACTATAAAATGCAAACACTTTGAATCCACTTACTTTAACTTCAGCACACAGAACTGGAGGAGATTATTTTCTCAGAGAAATGGGGTCCTATAGTGAGTCCTATAGGAATTCCTTTTCTTCTGTTAAGGCAACCACTCCTAGCAAAAGATGGGAATGCTCAATAAGGATAGCCTCCATTTTGGATTATTATTTTCTGGGGAAAAAAAATACTGCCCTTTGTCCTCATTTTGGCTGGGATAGAGCTGATTTTCTGGTGCAGGGCTGTGTTTTGGCTTTAGTCTGAGAACAATGTTGATAACACATCAATGTTGTTGCTATGTAGCATTAAGGACTTTTCAGTCTCATGCTCTGCCAGTGAGGAGGGGCATGGGAAGCCAGGAGACAGCAGAGGCAGGACACCTGACCCAAACTAACCACAGGGGTATTCCATAGCACAGCCCATCATGCCCGGTATAGAAACTGGGGGGAGTCACCCAGAAGGCCCCGGCTGCTGCTCAGCTCAGGCTGCGTATTGGTCAGCGCTTGGTGAGCAATTGTATTGTGCAGCACTTGGATGTTTTTTTCTTGGGGGTGAGGTTTGTTCCTCTCTATTTCCTATTATTACTATTATGTTGTTGTTATATTGTTATATTTTTAATTTTATTTCAGTTATTAAATTGTTTTTACCTGAACCCACAGATTTTTTACTGTTCTTTTTTCAGTTCTCCTCCCCATTCCACTGAGGAGTGAAGGAGGTAGTGAGTGAGCAGTAGTGACTGAGCAAGGGTACTTAGTTGCCAGCTTGGCTTAAACCATGACACCTTGCAGACAGAGGAAAACATGTTAAACTGAAAACGTAGTGAACACACAGCCTCTAAGCACCACTCTCAAAACAAAAGCATGTTACTCAGCACACAGGACTCATGGACAGAACTCAGTTGTTACATTCAAAAGCAAGTAAACGAGCAAAAACGTTATTGCATAGTCCTGCTTCCCTATCTGTTGCTAAAGGGAAATTCCTATAGTTCCTATAGGAAGGTCCTATAATCTGTTCTTAATTTGGTGGCTGTCCATGCTGGAGGTTCCTTCCTTCCCTGTCTGTAAAATCAACCTGCACTGATGTTTTGTTTCTGGGACAAATACCACTTATTTTGGCGATCAGTTTTCCAAGTCTGTTTCTCCAGTTCTTGCGCAGTGAACAGGAGCTGCTGTCCCATGTCGCACCCCCACACTGGGTTGGCAAACCTAAATTTTCAGTCCTACAAGTTCATTTGTGCAAATGAAGGCATTTTTACCTTTGAAAAATCATCTGCTAGGCACTGAGATAAGTAACTGGGAGGTAAAATCTGACCAGCACTTGTGTACTTATCCTTTGTGTGGTTAAAAATACAAAGCTATGAGTTAAATCCTGTTCACTTGAGGGACTTACATACCCCTGCCTACCTACAGGGGACATAAATGGGTATATTCAAATACTGAAGAGTATTTGAGTGCACTAAAGAGCACATAAACCATACAAAACATTTTCCTCCTTACATGCGTGTGGTCAAATTTACATCAAAATGCCAACAAGTGTCTAATTTTCTGTAATTGTTTAAAGGCCTCCAGAGGTTTAAAATATTAATTAAATGCATTTTTATTTTCCTAGAGAAACATCCCCTAACCTACTCTGTTTAATAATATTTCCAAACAGCAATCTGTTGGTATAAACAAGCCTCTCTGGTTTTCTGCTATTTTCTCTTCTTTTTCTTTCTTCTTTTTTCTTAGTAATTTTTTCTTCTTTTTGTTTTTCTTATATTTTTGTTTCTTTTTTCTTTTTTTCTCTCTTTTTTTCCCTTCCCCCCCTTCCCTCTTCCTTTTTCCTTTTTTTTTTCTCTTTTCCTTTTTTTTCTCCTTTCCCTTTTTTTCTCCTTTTCCTTTACTTTTTTTTTCCTTTCCCTTTTTTTCCTCCTTTCTTTTTTTTTTTTCTGTTCCCTTTTTTTCGCTTTTCCCTTTTTTCCCCTCTTTTTCTTTCCCCGTTCCCCACGCCGCTCCGGTAACAGCCCCCCCCTCCCTGCCGGGCGCAGCGGAGGCCGAGCGCCCCGCCGGAGCTGGGACCGGACGGTATCCGTGTGCGTGCTGCCACCCGGCGGCTACGGCCTGCCCGGCCCTGGCCGTGGCCGTGGCCCGGGGCTGCGCTCCAGCGACTGCTGTGAACGGGCCTCAGCTCTGAGAAAGCCCCCGGGTATAGAAGCAGCAACGAGAGAACTAATGAGCTGCCCTCGGGCTGCATATAAATTATGGTTAGGAATGACGGTAGTTAAGTGGCTATTAGCGCCTGCACCGGGCACGCACGGGTGAGCTTGTGTTTAATTGCACTGATGTGACTGGAACGTACCGCTGAATACAGCGGTGGAAACCACTACGCCAGCACTGACTCTTTCAAACCAGAATCAGGAAGCTGGCAAGTGCCCAGGTGAAATAACTATGTGCTCGCTCTTATAACATGATGACAATTTGATATCATTAATCTTATTAGTAAAACTCTATATTTGTATAAGGATTTGATTTTTTTTCAGTTACTTTCAGCAGCAATTTAAGTATATTTCTAGATTACAGACATGCATACTGGGCAGGTTTAAGTCTCCTAACGCAATTGGAGTCACTGGAGCTAGCTACCTCAGTATGCATCAGTTGAAGAACTTTCCCTAAGGATTTCTCTCTAAAAAAAAAACAAACAAAAAAACTTCATGCTGCACTCACAGTCTCTGAGAATTTATTTAATGTTATTTGTGGAAAAATTTATACACTGAAAAAATATTTTATCCAAAGCCAATGAGGAGTTTTCTTTATTTCTAGAGACTCAAACTGTCCAATCCTGGACTATTCAGATAACCTCATAAAGATCCATTTTTATAGGCAGGCACACGTTTTCTGTAAATAAAACACACTCATCTTTTCTGATCTGTGAGTCTGGATTCTTTCCACTGCTGTTCCTTGGTCTATCAGTGATTTGTCCTTTGATCCTGAGAGGGTTTCCTAGCCTAGCAGTGTCTTGTAATGCTTAGATCAAGATCAACTAAGTAATCTTTAAGAATTACTAACCTCTGTGGGACTGGAAAGGAGTTCTGAAGCACAATGGCCTTTTTCTCCAGCTGAAATGCCTAATGGCATCCCTTCCCCTGGAGAGTGCAGTAACATCTGCTGGGGCTTGCTTCCAACAGTGATGAGTGAAATTATAGAGGTGAAGCAGCTTACAAATGCCATTTTCACATGCACTCCTCTCAGTACTATCATTACACACACCATCTTACAGCTCCTAATGAATACTAGCTAATTTATTGCCTACGTTTCTATGAAAAGCCAGCCCACGTATGACTGGGAAAAGGTCTCATCTGTAGGTCTGATTAGCAATATGATTCATCTAGAGCCCTCAAAACACTCAAATATCCATGATATCAGGTAGACAGCTGACCTCTTCACTGACCACTGAGACGATCTGAAGGTGGCTGATGTGGCAGTGGGAAATGGGGACAGCTGCAGAGTGTTCCTATGTCAGCTGCATAGTGTTCCTACATGTTGGCAGGCATGGCTGAAGGGCTCCCAGCTCCCAAAAGCATGCAGAAGCCATGGTTTGCATGGGCCTATAGCTCTGCCTTCCCACAACATTCCCAAAAGCCAGACGGATCCCAGCAGTTTGGCTTTCTTGATGGGCATCTCTCCTGACTCTGGAAGAGACAGCTTCTCACTGTCTAGATATTCAAAGCCCATGGCATTGTATGGCCATATCTATTTCAAAAGGTAAATAGGAACAGCCAAATTGCATAGGCCACTCTATTTTCTTTAGAACAATCACTTATTTTCCAATTTCATTAGGAGCTAATGGGCAGCCTTTTTTTCTTCTGTACTGGTGGTATTTATTCTGAGACTATTTCCTCTAATAGAACAGCTTAGCTGTTCTACTCACAAGAGAGAGCAGCTCTCCTTTGAATTTGTGAATGTATTACACCACTGGCCGTAACTGAAGCAGCCAGAACCATCTGGTAATTCATTCTTAATGAAAGCATATGTTTAGAAAGTTATGATTTTGCTTTGTTTTCTGTACCCTCTTCCCATGTTCTGCTCTTCAGAAATGATAAACACATTTTAAATACTAAGCCTAGCCTGAGTTTTCAGGGATGAGCACAACTACAGAAAGTTTCAAAGAGCTCTAGGAAATGGAAATTCACTGAAGAACTAACTAGTCCCACAAGGCTCAGGCTAACGAATGCACAAACAAACTTCACAGGAGCTGCTAGTCTGCTTCCAGGCCTGAGCTTCCTAGCTACTTTCACTTTAATACACAGTTTTCCTTGGTGAATCATTTTGTCTGCACAAACTTCTGAAGCCCTTCTGCTACATCCGCCTTTTCTTTTTTTATACATCATGGTGTACGGAGTCTCTTTGACCGGTTGAGTCAAAGGGATGCTCCACAGGTGCTGACCCTTTAACTTCACCAGAAAGGAAGATTTTTCTCATCTCAGGAAGCTATGAGGAAGCTTTGCAGATTATGTAGGAAAAGGCTTCCTCAAGGAAGTCCAAGGTACTGTACAGGTGAGAAGCCAGCCAAAGAAGGTGAATCTTAACTCAGTTAAGACCTAGTGGCTGGCCTTCTACCCACTGTAGCTCCCTGTGGGACCAGAGAGAAACTCTCTTCCTGGTGTCCAAGGCTCCAAGTGCTACTCGAAGCCACTCAGGCTGAAAGCAGCATTACTGCTCCCAGTAAGGGGCAGAGGAGGTTCCTCCGCGCTGACTGCGTGCCTGGGTGAGATACCCCGCTCCTGATGGCTGGGGGCAGCACATCCCTGTGAAGAGATGCTGCCACTGCCCACTTGATCCCTCCTAGCTCCGTGTGAAAGGAAGGAGGAGAGGTGGAGCCACTCTAGCTGAGGTATGGAGGTATGAAACAAGCATAGGCTATAACGGTGTTTGCCTGTTGCTCTCGTTACTGTCCTATCAACTATTCATGGCACGGTACACCGAAGGAGTTTCAGATTTTTAAAAATAGTTAATTTAATTTTTTACCCTTTTTTTTTCAATTTTTACTTTTTTTTAATGGTTACTCTATTTTTTTAATGGTGACAGTTTGAATTCCCCTCTGCCTGGTAGGACTATGTCTGTCCCATCCCGCTTCCCAGACAGAGCCTGCTGTAACGATGGCAAAGTTCTGAGCAGAGATGCTCTTCCCATTTGGATATGAACTGCTGTTTAGTGTTTGAAGTCTTGTTGGAAGTTTCCTTCAGGAAGAAAAACTGACATGAAGTCAGATCTTTTTATGACTTTTGTCTCTTTTACATAGAAAGACTAAACCCAAAGCTATCAAAAAAGGACAAGCACTTTATTCTCAGTTTCAAAATCCCTTCGGCAGAGCTCTCATAGAAAGAAGTCTATGGCTATAGACTTTTTATGAGGCCACATGCCTAATACTTGCTATGGTTGTCTCCTTGCTTTTCTAATGTATCTCTGTCGGCCTGTGATAGTTTTGCTGCTTTTCTTCATGTCTAGCTCCATCACACAGTGCCCACAGCTCTTCATTTGTATTCAGCCCAAAGAAAACCTTCTCTTTTATCTGGGAACCTTACAGTGGTGTATGTTGCTGTGTTCTTGGCAATAGCTGGGTTTGTTTCAGATATCTAATTCCACAAAGGAGCTTTACTGTTTCTTACATCGCATTCTGAATGAAAAACAGCTGTTACGACCAACAGCTACAAGGAGATTTTTGTCCCAATGCTCCCTAACCCTCACTGAAACCATCTTTCAGAAGGAAATCATGACTTTGAGATTTGACCCTTAGAAAGGTCTGAGGTTCCTAGAGGAAACTGCTTGCACTAATTAGATATATCGAAGTTGAAAGTTCACACCCTACAGTCAGAAAAGTTCTTCTTCAACTGAAAGAAATATAAAACCAGAACAAAGTACTGCACCATGATACTTACTACAAGGCAGACATTGCAGCTTGTATGGGAATTCCAGGCATGGAGCTGGGGATAGTTCAGCACCTTAGTTTGTTCCCCTCATGACCACAGGAGCCTCTTGTCTCACACTGGGCTCCTTCCTACACCAACCAACCCATCAGCACTTCAGTCTCCGCTAACAACCAGGAGCGCCTGGCTGTAATTTTAAAGAGCATGATGTCCCTTGCATCTCATCCGCACACTCAGACATCTCTTGCATATCACTGAGCATCACTGTTCCTTATCCCTGGCAGGCCACACCAAGATGATCCCCAGAAACATCTGGGAAAAAGCATGTTTAGGGCCTTCTAAACCAGGTGGACCAGGAGAGGTGTATCTCCAAGGGCAGAAGCACCACAAACATGGGAAAGAGGATCTCTAAGGCTCTAAGCAAAGAGGCATGTATAGAAGGGATGAAATGGGACCAAATTTCCCTCACACCAGCATAGAGGTTACCCCAGCAGGGGCTGCCACCCTCCTCTCCACTCCTTCTAACAGAGATATGGATAGATTCCCATATTCTCCAGGAATGCGGTGGGAAGGTTTAAAATCCTCATCTTCCCTGAAATATTGGACTGCTGTTCACAGCCCTCCAGACTAGAGCAATGGGGTGTTTTCTGTTTTGTGCAACCTCCTGTGTCTTCAACCAAGACCATAAAACAAATCAAAATCCATTTTATCTGTGCTGAGATGGACTGGAAACTGTTTGGGGGTTCAGCAGAAGTCTTGCTGCAAACGCAGAGTAGGCCACTACCAAGGCAGCCCACTGCTGGTCCGTTTGCCTGGCTAAAATGTCATATCCTTCTCTAATGCATGATCTTGTGTTATAAAGCTCTTACCAACCATCAAACATAAATATGCGTTGGCAAATGCATGAGAAGTGAATTGCATCCACAGGCAGCTGCAGCATGTGTATGTTGTTTGATGAGACTGCTCAAGAGCTGCCAGTCACATTTGGAAGCAGAAATATCACTGTGCAGAGGCAGCCGGGTCCAGCGTGGATGAATACATCTATAGTCAGTGGCTGAGAATAAAACTGGCTATAGTATATTCTGTGGCATTTCAGTGGTGGCGATCCATCACTCACAGAAACAATCAGGGGAATTCTTTTATAGAGGTTTCCTTCTCTGTTGTACATGATGCAAATACTGCATGGATAACATCCACTCGTTTGTATTACACACACACAAAGGCTGCTGTTGAAAAAAACTTGGAAGTTGCAAGGTCAGGGATCTCCAGGTTAGAAGAGGCTTTTGCAACTTACATTTTGATACTAACTACGGTTACCTTATAAGGTACTATTTTTGCCAGAGGACCTTTGCTTCACCTATCAGGATGAAAGTGAGACCCCCTTGGAGAAGAAACCATTTGGTGCTTTGCTTTAGCCACACTACCCTGCATCTGCCATGGTCCATGTGCAGGGCTATGTTTAACTGATCTTCTGATGGGCTCTGCTCTGATGCCCTTTCTCTGAAGTCACAGGCACTTATTCATAAGACTTCCCCCGGCAGGGCTCTAATATTACCTTATTTTAGCTAGCTACAGCTCCGTTACTGAGAGCACTAGTTATTATGTGGAGGGGTTTTGTCCACATAATAATTATATGTAATTATGCTATTATAATTATTACTGTGGTTGGTTGTTTTTTCCCCATAAGACTTACAGGAAAGTAGTAACATGATGCTGGTTTATGGAGTGTAAACTAAAGTACATGCACTGGGTAAACCTACTCAGTACGTGCAGACAGCCAGCATTTTGGCATTTCCTAAATTCTTCTCAATTAATATCACCACCATTTCGTGCTGTTTAATTACTTCAATGTCTTTTAGAGAGAGTGACAAATGAGTAGTTTGACATGCCACATTCCTACAGCCAAGCCGAGCTGCTCCTGCTTAAATAACTGCACCAGAAAAGAATGGATTATTGAAAACAATTTTAGCAGAAATTAACAGAATTAATATTAGTCTTGTCCAGTTAAGGGAGCAAAGTTAAGGGCAACCTGATCTAGTTGAACATGTCCCTGCTCATTGCAGGGGGGTTGGACTAGATGACCTTTAAAGGTCCCTTCCAACCCAAACTATTCTATGATTCCATGATTCTGTGATTCTATGATACTATGATTAAGAGAAACTGATAGTTGCAAGTTAGGCATGGATAATTAGAAAGTAATCTCCTAGCAAAGAATAAAGGTTAGTGAACCAGGCCTAATATTAGACTTGGCTGGAACAGTTCAAAAATCACTAAAGGTGAACATAACCTCCTGGGAGGTCTGTAGCTGTAGGAAGGGATCCAATTCCCATTGCACCCTACCCACAGTAAGACCAAGGCTGTGCTGCAGTATTTCCACATAATTTACTGTATCTGTTTAGAAACCGAACTTCACAATTGGTGCAATACAAAAATATGGTGGTAAAATTGCAAATAAGTAGGTAGTGAAGGTGCAGACATGTTTCTGAAGTGAACTTGTGAATTAATATAAGCAGGGTTTATTCTTTTCTTGCTTGTTAGCAGTAAAAGGCTGTAACTATCCACGACTCTGCAGGGTATGCACAAAATTGATCAATGCAGAGGTAAACTGCTCACTTGAGCTGTGGTTACTGAAAACCATCAGTTGGTTTCTGGGAATTCAGAGCTGCTGATGGCAATACAAATACAGTGAAAGCATCCCAAGTGTTCTGAAAGGAATATCACATAACAGAGCACCGACTGGTCATTCAACAGTAGCTTCCACAAATGTGTTGCTGTGAGAGTTACTGGGCATCATGGATGAAGCATGCCCCAAACAGCCTGAATTTACTGAACTGATTAAACTGGTTTTAAAAGAGCAACAGCAATCATATCATTTAGTTTCTCCATACTTCAGTATAGTGTGGGAAATTATACGCTGGGCTATTTTGGGTTGCAGGGGCATATTGGCTTAGAGAGATATAGCAACACATTAGGCATGCTACCATGTTTGTGTAGCTTCTGAACTGGCTGGCTGGCATCTAGTCAGCTCTTAGCTTGGGCAAAATAAGCTCAAATCTGTTCACACCTTTCTGTGCATTGGCAGTGATGTGTCTCCACTCCCTCCGTCCCCACACTGAATAATCGAATTTAACAAAAAAATGTTATTATGGTATTTGTTTCTTTCAGAAGAGAAGGTTAGGAAAAGTAAGAATGAAGAAGCAGGAGCTGTAGTGATTTGGTGTTTCAGTTCCCACATTTGATAATGGTCACAAATGTAACTTCAAGGAAAAATTCTTCCTTTGAAACACTAATTTCCAGTTGCAACAAGCAGAATTACTGTTTACAAAGCAATTACCATGGCTTCAAATTGCAGATCTGGAAAACTACTGCAAAGTGTTTAATAGATCCTCTGTATTTGCTATATTTCCCCTGGCCTGATGACAATACCTGATGTGAGGATTTTTCTGCTGCAGCCTACGTGCTCACAATGGAGAGGAGCTTCAAGTCTTTACACACTAGCCTGAGGTACATTTCTTGTTTTCCTTAGGGAAAATCAACACGTTTCACATCTGCATGGTCTGCATGTTGATCCTACCATGCTTGATCCAACTAGCTGGTTTCAGGAACCTGGGAATCAGGAAAAATGCTATTTCTTGCACTTTTTTCCACAAGCAGCCCCAGACCATTTGTGAGTACAGGATCCTGGCACAATCATACCTTGAGTTTGACCAGCTACTGCTGGGTTTCACCTCAACTACCAGGTGAATGCTTGCAAAGGCTTTTATTTCTTGTTCGTGGAATGTTATGTGCCTGCAATTGGAGGAGAACAAGGTTCTGTTAATTCCTGTTTATCTTACCCTTGAGTTTCTCTGGGTTGGTAACAAGTCAGAGGCAAGTTGTAAGACGTCATTTCACAGCTCAGTTGTGAGCACATCCACGTAAAGCCGCATTCTGTCCTTGTTTACGCTCTGCAGCTCCAGTGGTTTCACTGGGGATTTGATGGAGGAAACAAGGTCGGGATGCAGCTTCTTGAGCCCAATCCCACTGAACTCACTCTTGCAAAAAAAAAAAAGCTTGTGGGTTTCCTCCCCCTAAAGCCCAATGCAATGGAAGGAAACACATGCTCCTCCAAGTGACCATGGAAACTGGTGCCTGGGTTTCCAAGGTGATTTTCTGGCAAGTGTCCGAAGAAGGAAGCAGTAACAAAACAGGATCCTGGGCAGCAGAAAGCGTCCACATTCCTGGCGATGCAGCAGCCTGCGCTGAGGAGGCCAAACACAGAGACACACAGAGCAAACTCCTCGCTTTAAAATCATCATCTGTGTCAAACACATAGCAAAGGATGGGTAGCTCAGTCAGTGGTCCAAGCTTCCTCACGCATCTGTTTCCTTTCCTGCTTCTATCTGGTGAACGATATTTGGTCTTATCCAACTAACATTTTAAGTCTCATATAAACTCACTTTCAATAGAAAATAAAAGAGCAAAATGACACAGGGAGATTAAAAAGAAGCTGCTTAAAATCAACTCCCACCCTGAGGTCAGAAAATTCTCACACTTTATAGATATATATATATAATGCTTCACAGTAGTAAGTAAGAGTGGTTTTCTAAACTGTATTTTGCAAGGTATGGAAGATATATGAAGAAGGATCAATTTCTCTTTCAAGTGTAATAGGGAGACTTTGCAGAACACATTGGTATTCCTCACTGGGCTTCAAACCAGCACACAGCAGAACCCCTCATTCCGCACCTTTCAGGTGGACCAGCCTGTCCTCCTGTCTGTCAGCCTAATTTTATCTGCCTGTTAGAATAATTCCTTCTCGGAGTAAAGTTGAAATACAGAGGTGCAACATGGCACAATGGAGGGGAAGAGGAAGGACTGGTGACAAGACAGTTTCCTTTTGCAGCAGAAAGATCACACAGACACATGTGCTGCCCTAACTTCTAGACAAGCATTAAAGCCTGTCACAGAGTGCTAACAGATCAAGAATTGTGGAGTCTACTGATGCACATTGGTTATATGACCGCAAGCAAGTACAGACATAGCATTTAACAGCAGAACAACCCAGCAACAGGGATGTTACTGGGGATTTGAGGAGGGACTGTTGCAAATTAAGACCAGCCCCAGCATGAGCACTACCCATCCTCATATAAGTCTGATCTGGAAACAGCAGAAATCCATTTCCTTTTGCTGGAAGAGGAGCCAAAGGAGCTTGCTGCTTTCCTCTACCTGTCAGGAGGAGCTGCAGAGTTCCAAAAGCACAAACATGAATCAAACTGTTGCTAAGTATTTTCCTTGTGTGTTTATATTCATGTTTTCAGCTCTAAGTAAAGCCTTATAAAGCTTGATTGCCAGGCTTTTCATTAGAGCCAGAAGGTCCTATTCTATCCCTGCAGAACACAATTATTGACAAGTTATTTTAAGATTGTTTCATGGCCACAGGATAGAACGAAATTATCCTTAAAAGTGCTGTGAAGTATTTGGTCATTAAGTCTTCACTTACCTAATCGTGGTGTTGATTGCACAATTCCTCTTTCTTCTTCCCTTCTCAACTTTTGATGGAGAATCTGCACTAGCAAGTAGTGAGGGAGTTGTACAACAGCAGTCACTGAAAGCACTTTGTTTACCATAAACCCAAAGGCTTTCTGAAAGCACGTGGAGGAAGCACTTGCTTCTCCTGCTGGAAGTAGGAAGTGAAAATGAACACTTGCTACAGTGTGGGATGCATTGGCCACCACAGTAACAGGGGACAGTGACAATAAGGGGAAGGGACGTAACCCACATGAGTTAGTCTGTGCCAAGACAACCTTTTCTGACCTTGTCATCAATATTCCCATGTGCATATTTGTCACAAGTTCAGGCTTTTACTCCAAGAACATATATGCCACTGATAGCACTTCCCTGTGTAGTCCAAACACTCAATTATACCACATGGTTGTGTGTACTCCTTTACTTCCCATCCAGACTGTACCTGCACTTTGACATGGGAATGCTGCACTACACTGCTCAAATTACTGTAACAATTTCCACTACTAACATGTAGTCATTTGCGTCTTCTCAGAGCACTAAGACAAAACTGCTTTGCAGTCTCACATGTGGAACATACCTTCTCCAGCATCTCCATGATGCCCACACACCGCAGCTAATTCGGAGCAGCTTGGGATATCCCCATGCAAAGGGCAGCAGTACTAGCACAGAGGTACTACTAGCATGCAGAGGTGCTAGCATCAGCTTTGAAAGGCCAACCATATCCTGGGCTGCATCAAAAGAAGTGTGACCAACAGGTTGAGGGAGTGATTCTCCCCCTCTACTCTGCTCATGTGAGACCCCACCTACAGTACTGCATTCAGCTCTGAGGTCTCCAACACAAGAGGAACGTAGACCTGCTCAGGCAAGTCCAGAGGAAGACCATAAAGATGATCAGAGCGATGGAGCACCTCTCCTAGAAAGACATGCTGAGAGAATTGGGCTTGTTCAGCCTGGAGAAGCAAAGGCTTGGGGAAAACCTTAGAGCAGCTTCCAGTACCTAAAGGAGGCCTACAAGAAATCTGGAGAGGACAAGAGCACATAGTGACAGGACAAGGGTGAACGGCTTTAAACTGACAGAGGGGAGATTTAAATGAGATATCAGGAAGAAATTCTTTACTGTGAGGGTGGTGAGACACTGGCATAGGTTGTCCAGAGAAGCTGTGGATGCCTCATGTCCAAGTCCAGGTTGGACAGGGCTTTGAGCAACCTGGTCTAGTGGAAGGTGCCCCTGCCAGTGGCAGAGGGTCGGAACCAGCTGATCTTTAAGGTCCCTTCCAACCCAAACCATTCTGTTGTTCTATGATTCCATGACTAGTCATGTTAGTAATGCAGCCTACTTGAACTAACCCACAAGGGCGACTTTGCCTTCCAACCCACCTACGTATAGTAATGTTGCAGTGTATTGTGTGCTTGCAGGGTAAAGCAGGATGACTCAGAACATGCTCTGTTTTGAAGAATGAGTAATATTTGCTACACTCATTTCCTGTGACTGAGGGAGGGATATCCTGACACACATGGGAGTAGTTTGGGATGGGTTTTTTAAAGTACAATTGCAATATCATAGAACTATTACAGCACATTGCAAATAAAATGATTGTGTGTGATTGTTCATAATTCACCTGTTAAAGTAACCCCATTAACTCCTTGAATTGAAATATTCTGAACTATCTGAGTTGAGACATTTGTGCTAGAAAAAGTATCTGAACTCTCAGTCCATTATTTTAAGACACATATTGGCCATTATAGACCTTTCCTAAGAATTAAAAGCTTTGCATTAAACAGGTTAGAAATATCAGACAAAAAGTTTTCCATAATTACCATGTCTGCATCCCATACTAAGGACAGCTAGTGAAAGAAGGTAAAATGAACACATAGGTAGGAGCCAGCAGAAGACTTGGCAGCACTTATGAGACCTGTACATAAAGTAATTACACACCCCACTGGTCTGAGATCAATTATTTATAACCTTTTTAATGTATCGGAGCTCACATTTTATTGGCAATTGTTATTACCAATTCACTTCAATAGAGGGCAAAAGAGACTGAAGTTGTCATCTCAGCCAAGAGGTTGCATGCAAGAGTGAGAATTAAGAAATCTGAGGGGATTACATACAACTGGAAACATAACCAAGGTAAAAGAAAAATACTAGAGCTGTACAGAGTTTGGGTAATTTTAATTCCCCTTCATGCTTCACTGCTCTCCCTACCTGTGAATCACACTGGAATAAACGTAAGAACCTGATGAAACAAAATGATCTCAAAACTCTTCAGTCCTTTTGCTCTATACTTGAACGTATTGCAAGCACTAACTTAACAGTACCAGGAAAAATACATGATGTGGTGAACTGAATGTACATTCTCCTATATTTTCTTTTATTGACTTTTAATGCAGCAAATTTCTGAATAATTTAGTGCACTTAGGGGAATTTCTTCTGGGGAATGACCATTTTATTTGTTTTTATTTTCTCTCTGATTTTAGTCCTCCGTTAGAATAGGGGCTTTGCAGGCTTCCTAAAAGAGCATTTCAAAGGGTGTCTTTTCTGTTCCTGAGTTTCAGTTTCAGTAATGCTTTAAAATTCACCTCCTTTCAGACACAGGAACACACTATCTCAGCAGCCATTAAAAAGTCAAATGTTTTATGAAATATGGAATAATGGACTTTGTTTGGCCCCTGGGGTAATTGCTTCTTTCAGTCCAACTAGGACTGCAGAATAGAAAGATGCCTATGTTCTCTGCTCTGCAATGAATCCCAAGGTGATAGGCCACTTCGACCTCTGTATCCTTGAAGAATTCATCACACCATGGTACTTGTGTTCTGCTATTCTCCCCAGATTTTGTCTGCACTGATATAATTTGTTGTAGTGGCCTTAATACAGTATCTTTCAATAACTGATAGCTTTCCTTATAAGTTTTTGTTGTGTTTTTGACCTACCAATCCTTCAAACTTGCTGTCTGCTTTCTTGATGCTCATGGTCTTTCTTCTGCTGGGACCTTGGTTTAAGCAGTATGGATTTTGACCCCAGCAGTTTGCAAACACTGTGAAAGACAGTAAAATTATCTTGACAAATGAGAAAGAGTTGATCAAATGAGGAAATATAATAAAAACAAGGGCAAAAATGTCCACTTAGGAGCAGAAAATCAACTACAGAACTACAAAAGGGGAAATAGGCTGACAAAGAGCCCAAGTACAGAAATTAATCTAAGACTAATCACGGAGTGCAACAGAAATATGAGTTGACAGCTGCTGCTGCAAAAGAAGTCACTGACAGTCTGGGATATGTTAGAGGGAGCATCACATTCAAAATGGTACAGGAATTGTATTCACTGTGGCTGAGTTCTTACCTGGAATACAATATTTGTTGTTGGGTGCTGCATCTCACAAGAAAGAACTAGGCAATGGAAGAAGGTGTGAGATACTGACTTGCAATGGAAATAGTAAGATGATAGAAATGAAGCATGAGTGCATAGAGTTGTGTAAGCACGAGGGTAATGTAAAAAATTGACTATATTACTAAACAAGGGCATAGTCCACAACAGTAAGATCAAGGCTTGTTGCCTGTATTAAGCTGAGGACTGCACTCCAGTAGAACAAGACCGCACACTGCCTGTCAGCAGAAGACCCTACCCTCTAACAAGAGGAAGATGGGAGGAAGGTAACAGCATATCATATATGCCATTCCTTTTCCTTTCTTCTCAGCTAGAATACAGACTGTGGCCTTAAGGAGCTTGGAGCAGATGTGTCTAAAACTCATGGAGGTTGAAGTAAAATTTCTGATGCAAAGAATCTAGCCATAGTGATTTTTGTCTCTTGAGTATGAAGGACCTGTCCAAAAATCAGTCTGGTGTTGTTTAACATATGATGAGGACCTGATACCTGTCATCCCTTCACAGGATTACAGAGCAGCTGAGGTTAGAAGGACCCTTTGTAAGTCATCTGGTGTGGGGGCGTGGGGGGGGGGTATCTAGTGCTAGTTGCCCAGTACTGTGTCCAGGCAGCATCTGAATATCTTCAAGGAAGGACCTCCACAGCCCCCTTGTTCTCTGTGTTGGACACAAGTGACCCTGGCCAGACCACCCAAACACTTACATCTTGGCTCTTTCAAGTATGTGGGTGTGAGAGTCCGAGTGAATGAGACCATTGATAAAAGGCCTGTGAGTGAGTAAAGCCAATGTACTTAAGAGATTTTGTAAAATAATATCGCATTCTCCTTCCACAGGGTCTCACACTGAGATTTTTTAGACATACATCTTAGCAGAGAGGAAAGTGCAGACAGCAATGCATGCTAGAAGGCTAGAAGGCCTGGGTTTGTGTAATGTGGATAAGAAAAGCTTCAGAGGCATTAAGATGATTACTTTCCATATGTAATATGCTATTATTAGGAGGACAACAACCAGCTGTTGTCATGGATGCTGGGAGAAAGACAAGAAGAAAACAGCTTCGACTGCTGCAAAATTACTTTGGCTGTGTATTGACAGGAGTGAGACTCTGGCAAGAATTTACCTGGGGACCTCATGGACTCCTCACCAGGGACTGCGAAGCACATGAGCAGCAAATATTTGTCACCAATGTCTGGATGCATTCAAACCTGCCTTACTGCTAGGGCTTGGACCAGACCAGTGGTCAACAGCGTATTTCTGATGCTTGGTGCCAGATTCATTGTCAAAGGCTCTGTGACTCAGAGACCCTGGTGCCAGCCCAGATCCATGTCAGTTAAACACTGTGCCAAAGTTCTGTCACCAGTGAACTAAACAATCTCTTTCAGTCTCTTCCTGACCTATGTTGTTAGGGTTGCTATGGAGCCCTTACCCATGGAAGCAATTTTTCCACTGGCTCTGTGGACCTCTGCTCTGTTTCTCACTACCAGGAATGTTAAAACACTTTTATTTCTTCTTCTATAAAATTGAAACCAGCCATGCTAGAGCTGGGGGGCAGGAGTGGAGGATTTGGTTCAGCCTAACTTCCTCATTTCAGATGGCTTCGGAAAAACTCTGCTTGTCAGCTCGAAGTTACACAACTGCAATTCTTTGAGTGGATCTCTTGTTATTATCCGTCTGACAAGGAGATGGCAGCAGGGTGGTGCTGTTGCGTTTTTCTCTCCGTTTGCTTTCTCTGTTTTTTTTTCAATCTCTGGTTTTCAGGAGCAACAAAATGAACCTCCTGAAGCTTTGCTGCTGTGGTGCTTTACTGAAAGCACACACGGAAGTAGCTGCGTTAAGTATCAAGGTAAAAAACGAATAGCTATGTGTTTTCAAAAAGTTCACAGGAATGTGAGACAAAGTGCTCCTATCGCCTTTTCGGGTACCTGCAAAACTCACCTCTGACGTAACCTATGAAATTGAGCATTCAGCTTCAAATTCAGGTTCAAAGGCTGAATGAATCCCTCAATATTCATGTTCTCTAATTGTGGGGAGAAATCCTACAGTGCGAACAGGACTGAAGAGGTAGATTCTCTACCTGTGTTTTTATGACGTTAAAAACGTTCAAAACGCTTTGTGTATAGCCTGCTTTTGAAATGCTTCTCTTTTGCACACATTTATTTTGCACTTTGCAGCTTTTCGATTACCTCTTCATTCATGAAATGTGAAAATGGGAAGTGTGTAACCAAGGTAACAGTGATGTCCCTGGTGTGTATCTGAGAGTGCACAAATCTCTAGTTACGGTCCTAAGCCAAGCTGTACCTTTCTGTAACAGTCCCTGCTCTCCTTCCATCACCTACAAAATGAGACCTCACCATTGGGACCACATTTCGGGGAGGACCCACAGGGAAGGAGGACAGCTGAATATTACACAACACAGACATATAAAGATGTCACTGCATCTGTTTGCTGGACTCATTGAAACCATGTGGTGTCTGCAGCCTTGTGAACATTTCTGGCAAGCAGCAGTGTGATTCATTCTCTCCATGTCACCTCACTAAGTGTAAAACCTGACAAGTGGTCGTGACAGTGAGTAAGGCACATGCTGAGATGGGCAGAGGCAGGCTGGCTGGGTCACAGGCCAGCACACCAGATTTCTAACTTGGGACATAAGAAAACACATCTTGACCCCCTTTGGGTACCCCCCTATCATATTGCTCTCCTCCAGTTCAGCTCTGTGAGGCTTGCTTTATCTAACACAGTGAGAAAAACGTTCAGTGTCAGATGGTGCAGATAATGCTCATTTGCTAATACTGGTGCTGGCAGGAACAGGGTAGAGAGAGGTAGTTTCTGTTCTGATGATTTCACTTATGCCCTTGCAGACCACTTCCCTCTTCAAGCAATCAATGTGAGGAGGTCTTTGCTAAGCAGAGTTGCTCCAAAACTTCCCAATTACATTTCCCAACTCATTTTTGTCTGAAAGTGCTTGCACTTCGACTTGTTGTAATGCCAGGCCCTGCTGTGACTCTAACCCACAGCTGCCTGACAACAGATAACAGTATTAGCAAGTGACAGGCTTATCTGACAAATGGCTTTTCGTCCAGATTCCTGTTTGTACACTTCAGACATCCTGGGTCCTGTGGGCCATTTTTGTATCAGCAATGGACTAGAGATTGAAAATAGATTGCTTATACAGTATTTATTGCTTTATTCAGGAAAAAAAAAAAAAATATCTTGCTCTTTATCTTCTCCTTTCCTTAAACACAACTCCCAGTTTCTTCAATCCATTTTTCCAATCTCATTTCCATTTCTTCCCAATATTCAAGCTCCGTCCAGTTCCTCTTTGGGCACTCCTCCAGATATATTCCAGTTTTAGGAACCCTCTACTTTCCCTCTGGGACCAATACATGTGAGTGGACCAGTATATTGCTGAGCTTGAGTGCTCATGTAGCAAATCCCTTCTCATGAGTATGTTTGCTCCCACAGCATTTCTGCATAGTGACAATTCTGCGTTCCCTGTGTTGCAAAACTCTATTAGCTTGTATCTGGAGATGGAGATGAGGACAAGCTCTTGGCTATGAAATAGTTAACCATGTTGAATACATCAGTAGGGCTCTAATAATGGGCTTTGAATCCAGTCCTTCATCATTCCCCCCCCCAACATCTGCTAGTTTCTGTCAATTCTCACTGGGTTAGGGGGTTTTATATACGTGGGCTTCGCATTTTCGGAAGTATTTATCAATGGTGAGTTCTTCAGTGCCTGGATGCATCATCTGATTTACTGCAGGGCTTCACTCCTGACCCATTGCCAAAAGGTCATGCCAAAACCTATGAATGAAGCCAGAGACGTCTTTGCATCTGTGATTCTATGATTGTAAAATCTTCACCCTGGATCCTGTTGAAAACCTGTTCCCTAATTAGTTTTAAGATGGTGTTTGATCAGCTTATGATATGATCATGAACACAAATTCTACGATATGCCCAACTGAAAGAAAAATAAAGAAAAAGAAACAAAACGTGCAAAGGAATACCAGGTTCAGGTTTTGTCCCCACTATAAAAAAAGGATGGGACCAGAAAAGGGCCACAAACATGGTCCAAAGACTTGGAAGCCTGCTGTAAGAGGAAAGGCTGAGAACTGGGTTTGTTCAGCCTCGAGAAAAAAAGGCTTAGGGGAGACCTTATCACCTTATCAATGTCCCAGAATTTAAAGGGTGGCTACAAAGAAGACAGAAACTCCCTTTTTACAAGGACTTACATGGAAAAGACAAAGGGCTATGGCACAAGATACTCCTGGGGAGATTCCAGTTGGACATAAGAAGAAAACTTTTCACGCAGTGAACAATCAGCCATTGGAATAATCTCCTCAGGGAAGTGGTGGATACCCCAACACTGGACTTTTCTAATACAGCATGGTGGGACACCTAGTCTAGGTCATGCTTTGCCTAGAAAGGTTGGACCAGATGATCCTTGATGTCTTTTCCAGCCTGATATTGTACGATTGAATGATTAGTATGTTTTTTTCCAGCTTCCCCATTTTAATCACTCAAGATGCTATTACTGAAGTACATCAATGTGTCCTCTTACAGAAGGCGATTTTGACAACGGTCGCTGCCTCTCTCTGCCCGAAGATCAGCAAGCGTCCTTTACCCACCCGGACAGCTCCAGCTGGAAGGTGATAACGGTGTCCGGGCTAAGGAAACGCACTGCTGCCTGTCCCGACCCCCAGATGCGCCGGGATGCGCCGGGAGCCCGCAGGCAGCGCGCCGGGATGAGGGCGGGCGGATCTGCTGGGAAGGAGCCGGCAGCCTCCCCGCCCGCCCCCCGCCACCGCCCCGCCTTCGGGGCAGGGAGGGCTCGGGGCGGGCTCGGCTCCCGGCGGCGGGAGAGCGGGAGCGGGGGCCCGGAACGCCGGCAACATGAATGCGGAGAACCAAGATGTGCTGCTGGATCTGGAGGGGGAGGAGGAGGAGGAGGGGGAGGAGGAAGATGATGATGATGGAGAGACCGGTGAGTAGGGGGCTGGCACGGGGAGGGTCCCGGGCGGCTGCAGCCTGGGGAAGTGGCCCGTGGAGCCGGTGTTGCGGTGGGGAGGGCACAAGCCCGGGGTCGGAGAGGGGTGGCGGGAAGGGTGCTCGCAGCGCAGCTTCACCTCCTCCCGCTACAACTTCTGGTGATGTTCGGCGCAAAATGCGTGATCTCTTTGTCTGCGCGGGCGGTGCGTGCCAGGTGCGGCTGCCCCGTGGAGCGGCGTCTCCGCGCTCCGGCTTCCCCGACATCTGCGCTGCCCGGCGGGCAGGGAAGCACCCAAAACTTCACCTGCACCTTTCCCTCTCCCGGGAGGCAATAGCTCGAGTCGGCACAGAAGCAACGCTTGGCAGTAGCAGCGATGCTGAAGCCCTTGTGATCTTTGAGCACTGGCACAGGCTGTGCCAGGGTGCCTTGGATCTTTGGGAAGCGTCAGGGCAGGATCCCCGGGCCGATCCTTGTGGCTGGCAGCAGCTGTTTCTCCCCGTCCTGCCGCTCTGGCGTGCCCCAGTCTGACAGCCAAGCAAAGGAGGGTAAATGAAACCACCCCCCTCCAGAAAAACATAACATAAATTGGCAAAGCATAGGAAGATGGTAGTTTTGCTGGAAAAATACAGATACTGTGTCTGCCAGAAAAGCAGACAATGAAATGACCAGAGCAGTTTAAATTCAGAGTATGTTAGTCTCGTCCCAGCAGCAAGACAATGACATTTGTATTTACTGTGGGAATTATTAAAGTATTTCCAGAAAACAGCCCAAAAGGGGTTGGTTCTCAGCTGGTTCAGACTGAAGGGTTCTATTCATTTCACTAAAGAGAAACAGATTTGCTTCAGTTCAGAAGCTGTTTTCAGCTGCAGTACCCAAGATATTATTTCCGAAGTCTATTATTTCCACTTAACTTGTTAAAATGGATTTAACAAACAAGGAACGCAGGCAAATGTCAATTAGACAAGCAAATAGAAGATAGATTTGTACATATAAATTTTATCAAATAAAAAGGTTCTTGCTCATTATTGTTCATGAGGATCATGAATGTTTTTACTGAGAAGTACAGAATTTGGGGGGGGTGGTGTTTAATATTGAGGCTGAATTTCTGCAATTTTTTAAATGTTCCAGCATCATTAACTCTCTCTGACTCCTGTTGCTTCTATTTAATAACGGCCAGTACAGTTTGACTCATTTATTCGATCAGCCCACTCCAAAAGCGTCTAAAGTTTGAGCCTCACCCAATGCCTGTGGAAGTCGGGGGGTGTCTTTCCTCCAACATTACTAGCCTTTGTTTCAGATGCTGTGGGAGTATCCCTTGCTTTACAGTAACAGTCCGAAGACAAATTCAGTTTTCCGTATGAAGTGAGGCAGAGGAGTTGTTTGACTCCACTCCATGAATTAAAGGGAGGTTCAGCACTGCAATGTAACAATCAGCACATGCCTTTTTCTTTCCATTCTTCACCCCAGAGAACAACTAAATTGTTTCTTACTCACGACTCTGTCAAATCCGTGGTTAGTTCAGCTCCTAGAGCCAGCAAATCATGAGCTGCACGTTCTGCTTGCAAGATAAAGCGGTGTGGAACAACTCATGCTATGTGGCAAAACTGACTAAAAATTGAGTAGTGATGATTTCACAAGTTCTTATGCAAAGCCTGTTGGTGCACAGTGCCCAGCTCTATCGCATTTGCTATTCTGCCTTGCAAAATGCATGTGTAAGAGTCCTGAGGGTTTTACGTTAGGTATAATTACAGGAGAGCTGTTTTATTAGTCCATGAAACTTGTAAAGCATCCGTTTACTCCCAGTTTTATTGTACCACTTGCATCTGCATTTTTCCCAAGAAAGTCATCCCTGCTGTAGCAAGCAAGCAGGACTTGCGAACTCTTTCTAGTTCTGTTCAAGATCAATCTCACGTGCTTATAGCTCATTCGGAAAGCATTATTATGGCATATCAAACTTTGCAGACGTGGCTCTGGCTCATGCTGGCATACAGGTGGTTTTGGTTATCCATGCTGATGACTAGCAAACCACTCAGGTCAGAAGCAGGCTTAGCCAGAGTCAAGAGAAAGAGCTGGACTCATGAGTCCCAACCCACAGGAAAGTACCACAGTTACCTGCCTGCCATGCATAGCTTTGACATGGTTTGTTTCAGTCAGACTTGTGCTTAAGGAAGAAAGGTTTCTCCTAAGGTCAGGCTTTTTGGACAAGTTGAAACCTTTTTTTTTTTCCCCAGTGCTTAAACAAGAAGGTCAACTTTTTGTTTTGGAGTCAGGCTGTTTTCAAGAGGATTGTTACCTTAGTCGCATCAATTTGTTTCTGAGATATCTTGTTACCAGGCGGGAATGGTGGGAAGGACATTGACCTGCGGTTGCCACAGCATTTAAAATTCTCCAAACCCATTATTTTCTGCGTAGAAACTGTCAGACTGTAAAGTTTTTCTTTCCCTGATGCCAAACCTCCTACCATATCTAAATTAGTTTGCTTGTGTTTTGGGATTTACAGAATATCTGAGTGTGCTTTCCAGAAAAATTAACTTCTGCAGACAATATCCAGAGGCATGATCCACTCTGGCAAACCATTCCACATGAAATACTCTTCTCTTTGTTGGGATATCTTTGCATCTTGCTCACTTTGTTGTCTAGGTTTTGCTCAAATATATCTTCTAGGTGTTACTTCAGCCTTGAGTGGTCAGCGTATCTCCATATTTTGACACTGCTGCAGTAATCATCAAGCCATGCTTTATAAGTGACCAACAAATGGATATTTGTGTTAACCTTTTTCTTGTCACACAGTGCAGATACTGGCCTGACGAGGATTCCAGCTCTTCTTTATGAAGAGGATTTCATGCTGTTGTTCAGCACATGTTTTTACCAGTTACAGTAAAAATGTCCAACAGTACTGGCTTATTCAAGCAACGTTATTTTGGAGCTGCATCCTAAAATAACCACTTTTGTGCAGCCCACTATACAACTGGAGCCCTGTCCTAAGAGGTGATGTAATCCAAGTGGTGCAGAGCAGGCCCAGCTACCCTTCACCTCATTACTTTTGCTCACGGTTCTCTGCTAGTTTCCTCATGGCATGTGCTGAATTTTACCATATTGCCTAGCTCGAGCTTTTATTTTTTCATATTAAGTGGCTTCGTTAACTTGACTTGCTTCTCATATGACTCTACAAATATTATTGTTACATTACATATGGTACTCTAATATGAATGGCAAGTATACCGTGTTCTACACATTACGCCAAGGTTTGCCTTCATGATGCTGAGAAATGGTCAGTTCTTTATGGAAGTCTTCTAAGGTCAATGGAAAGCCTTAAAAGATTCCTAGGTTGAAAACTGTGGCTTTGCCCTATGATTTATTAACTGCAATTAACTGAAAATTGGCTTGTGCACTGTCATGTGTAAAAAATAGTTAACTGTAGTTAACGCTAAAAGTGATCTACTCAGCAGTAGGTGCAGGGATCAGATCTGATCATTTTATAATATGCAAGGCTTTATAAGCAGATTCTTTCAAAAACAGTGGTTCTGTTTCTGAAAGAGCAATATCTTGCTTTTCAGTCTGCTTGCAGTAATGACTAAGACTGTCCCAGTCCACTCTTATCACAGCTGGTTGTCTTTTCCTTCTGTCTTGCAATCAACCTAAAAATGATTGAGCCACATTTCAGTCATGCACTGCCCTGAAGCAGATGGATGGGGATGGCTATGTCTGAGAGGCTGATAACCAAGAATTTCTGCTACTGATTCTGTGCTCTGTTTGCAACATTGTTCTTGCCTCTGTGTAGGAGACAAGGAACAGGAGCAAGCCGGAATGCAGACACATGGTCTCATTTATTCTGATTTGCTACTGAGGCAACAAGAGACTTTTCATGGTGTACTGGCACTTGTACAGGTCCAGGAAACACTGGCTGTAATACTGGTCAAAATTTAAACTGCCTTTCATGCCTTCATGTCCTTCCTCTCATATCTGTTATCGTGATGGTTTACCCACATCACTTCCTCTCTTCTTCTGTATTTTTACATTCAGCCTTTCCATCCACTTTCATCAAATCCAAGCCACGCTGGAGTAACAACCTTGTCACCAAGTGTGGTTGCATTTGAACAGTGCACTGCTGGTACCAAACACTTTTTCATTCTGATTTAATGATTTTTTTCTTCAAATCTACTAAAACATAAATAGTGGGAGTATAAATATTTAACTACAATACAATTACGGCTTTGAAGCGATTTATAATCATAAACTCTGGAGGAGGCAGAGTATCTCAAGAATCAGGCAGGAATTTATGAAACCGATAAGCTTCACAAATTTGCCTGATTTTCCTTTTTTTTTTTTGAAGTTTTTCTACCACAACAGAATTCCCAGTTGTCCACTGAAAACCTCCTTTACTTTGACAGTACTCTCTGTTCTTCTATTTTGGATTTAGCTATCCTGAACATGAGGGCAGTTTACAGATAAGTCTGCAATCTGTAGGAGGACTTGTTGTTTCCCATTATATCAATTTGCACAACTTCAATAGTATTAGTTCTGGCTTTTTTCCTGGTTATCAAGTCATTAATTTGATGCTAGATACTTATCGTGGGTCATTCCTTAAAGCTTTTTCCACCATTTGTACAATCCCACAAGTTCTTCTAAAAGGAAAACCAACATACACACATTTATGCTCAACATCTTAGATTTTCTAAATTACTTTTCAAGCATTTATCATTTGTAACAAGGAATGTTATTAAAATTTATATGTACGAAACAGTCAAGGTTTTGTTACATGGTGCAGAGCACCATGCAGCAGTGCTGTAATGCTACAGTTATTGAATGTAATGCAATAAGAAACCCACAAAAAATGGGCTCGTATCAGCTGGTTTGCAATTAATGCAGTATATCAAATTGCAGACAGAGGGCTTGAATTTCAGGAGACCAGAGGCACGGAAGGGGTGATGTACACATGCCGTAACAGACACTGTATTTCCACTCGAATGGATCTTTCAAAAGTAATTAGGGAAGGATAATGAATAAGATCTGTTTCTACATGCATGGAAAATTCGCTGAAGTTGTTATCATTTAAACCACCACATCTTAGTATTTCTTCATACCTGCCATTTTCTAAGAAGCGATGGGTTGCATGCTGTGGAATTAAGATCTACTTTGCGACTAGATATGTGGCAAACCCCAAGGGGGAACTGGTACTAAACCAGACATTTTAGTAAAAAAAATGAGGAAACAAACTCAAGGGTGTTTTTGTATGAGAGCAATTACTTGTCATAAATTAAATAGTCTTTATAATGCCTTCCGGCTTATCCCTTGTAAAGTACAATGGATTTTGTCTTTTATTGTGGTTGGTTGGTGTGGGTTTTTTGTTTTTTGTTTGAGATAATACACCCTAAAAAAGTCAAATAAAGAAGCATTAGCCTAAGTTTGGGATTAACTGGGCTAGGTCAGGTAAAAGGTTGCTCATTTTAGAGCACAAAATAAGACAACTAAATATCCTGTGCTTAACATGAGGTCTTTAAAAACGATGTTGAGGCCTTAAGCATATACAGCTGCTGCAGTTGTATGTTTAACAAGATAATGTATTTAACAGGGTGTGAATGTCAAGGAGGAGGCGCTGAAGAATGGTGCCAGGGGTTGGATTATGTATTGTTCTAAAATTCAGGAACAAAGCTGGGGACTGAGATATTATGTAAGTGCTGAGCTCTGTATGCTAATGAATAGAAAAAATCAGCTTGCTTTTCTGGATTGTCACTATTGCTACAGGGCATGAGTCTGGCATGGTCCTTTCGAATAGTCTGCAGTACTGCTCTGCAGAATGCATGTTATTAAACTGATATTTGATTGATATTTTTTACATAAAAATTAAAAAATATTCACCAAGGCATGGCCTAATACCACTTCTAACTTTTTAGGGTGTTTAATTCGTATCCAGGCTCACTGTGAATGCAGGTGGAACACTTTACCCACTGAAGAGTGAGTATATGAGTTCACCTGCTGCTCTAGCCTCAATGAGAGCTTGCTAGGATCTTGTGTTAGGATTCAGATCCGATGAACCTGGAAGTTGAAAGATACAGGCAGTAATGTCACAAACGTGTCAAGCCATCACAAAATAGCTTGGCTACCAAAAGAACTATTCCCCCTACAACCACCAGCTCAAGTTTTCATGGCATTTTGGCCTTTTTGTTCATTGGGTTATGCCAGTGGCAGCATGGTAGGAATGCAAAGCTGTAAAGGACACTGTATCCTTTATCTTCTTATTGCCAGTGTCGGTGGGAAATGAAAAGTCGCAGTCAGGCAAATTGTCAGCAAACAATAGATTTTGTGTGATAGTCAGCCTAAGGATACAAACATCTGAGCACAGAATCCTTTGTCTTCTCCACCCCTCATGCTTTAGTTGGGCATCCCACATCTCTCTGAAGGCTCTGTGAACACAAGGAGTGTCTTGGGTGCCTCCTGAGGAGTTATATGGGCATCTGAAAGATATTTGTGCTTGATTCAATGAAATTTTCTCTAATTGTCCTCACTTATCCCAACCTCAAGCATTTGATTATAACGGCAGACATACAGACACGATTCCTCGCATGGATTTCAGAAGTGAGGTCCTGAAGCATTACTGGAACTAAATAAGAAAAAAGTCCTCAACCTCAAGGTGGCCCAATTTAATCTTTGAGCAGTTCCCACTCCTCTGCAGGATTCAGAATCACTCCCCAGTCTCACTACGTACACATGGGATATCTTCTCCAAGGAAGTCAAGAGGGGTGCTCAGGCCCCACATTTGTGTATACATGGTTTCATACTCTGCCTATGATAACTCACCTAACACAGTTGTTGGTTTATCAGGAATGGACTGCTGAGTGGTGAAGGGTAGGGAAAGGAGTCTTACTTGTTCCTTAACATCAGGCAGCCCAGCACATGTTCTTCCATTGCGTGGTACCATCAAATGCGACTATAATCCCTTTTTCCCATTCCTATCCTGCATCCATATGAGAGCATCTTTCTCTTCACAAGCCTTTCAGTTCCAAACCTTATAAATATAGGTGGTCCATCTTATATGGAACAATTGATCTGTTGAAAGGCGTAATATTACTGAATGTAAAATAGGCAGAGTCTAGATTGTTTTGCTAATGGAAAGAACCGTATGAATGTGTGTTATGTTTGTAAAAGGATAAGATTCAAACCAGCATAGACCCCCTTAGCAGGAAGAGCCATGAAGACCAAAGGGTTTTGGAAAGAGACCACATTTAAACATTTTTAATGATTACAGATTCAGATTGGAAAATTAACAAAACTATATTAAAACAAACTGACTGAATCCTAAGAGGTGTAGTTACAAGTCTGCTGGAGCATAAACATCCTTTAACTGATCTTATGCTTCATGTGGTAGAAATTGTATTTTAGTTTCAAAATACTGTATGAAGGCTGAATAAGATTGAACCCTTCAATGTGGTGTTTACATTAAATAGTTTCCAACTAAGCCGCTATTCATCAGTATTCTTTAGACATAACTGAAAATCAAAGTTTTGTAGGAGCAGCCACTCACAGCAGATTTTGCTTTGCTTTTATAGTTTCCCTTCCTTTCAGTTTTCTGCTGATGGATTTCCCCTGACCCCATTAATCTGGTTAGTCAGGTTCTCCAGCATTTTTTTAGATGAGGTTTATCAGGGGACATTAAATATTTGCATAGGAAAGGGCTTACAGCGCAGTCATCGGAATGAGCTGCTGCGCCCCGGTTTGGCAGGAAACAGCCACCACCTCTCTTCCGTTCATGTGCTGCTTGAGAGCACCTGCTGCAGTAGGCTACATGTCTGGTAACTTGAGTGTTCACCATGTGTTTCTGTCCTGTGGGCTTCTAGCTTGGGTTGATGTTTTGCTAAGGCGTCTGCTTTTCACAGCGTCTACAGGGAGATCTTGGTTCTTGCTCCGCTGCTGCAGCAGAGAGCTGCGACCTGAGCCTCAACCATTGCTAATTTGGGAAATTACAGTCAGATAAGGAATCTTCACTGGGTAGGGAAGAGAATTTGGAATCAAGAGATGGAGCAAGAAGCACTTGTGTTGACATGCACTGAGTCTCCTGTGCTGTGGCAGTGCTAGTGTCTTCTGATCAGGAGAAGGGGGTTAGAGACTTCAGCAGGTGAGACTGTAGGTTCTTTCCTTTGTGGGAAGAATATTTAACCAGAAAATACCATTTGCATTGCAGATCAAGGTGGAAAGTATAGGGCACAATTCTAAAATGTTGTCGGTGTAGCAATCCTGCTAAATGCTGGGAACTGATATTAGTAATCCAAGGACATGCTGCTGTGATCAGGCACAGTGAAGGAGCTGAAGAGCCACGTCCTGCCTGTGGAAAAGCTGGGGTCTGTTGCTGTCAGTGGAGGGAGCTTGAGATAAACACCAACAACTAGAACTCACATTAGTGGAGAGACTCGTGTTGCACAGACTGGGGACTTGACTGAAGGGTCTGGTAACGTAGGAAGTGTTAAAGAAATGGAAAGAGCAAGAACATGGAAGTAAAGGCAAAACACCCATTGAGATTGGGGCACAGTCTAAGAAAGGAAGTAAGTTAAAGGAAAGAGGAAGGAAGAACTCTTGTCGGTATTAATTCTGGTAAAGCAGACCAGTGCAGCTGTTCACCTATTTGTCTAGTCAGGAACTCATAAGCAGTGGCATAAAGATTCTTCCAAGTCAGTTCAGCAGGTAAATGAGCTGCAGCAAGGGACCAAGGTAATATAACTGTGGGTGCAGTGAATTGAAATAATTCATCTGTGGCATTTTCATGCATGTTTTTAATATATAGTAAAAATCACAATGTGTTCATAGGTAATTTATCCAGCAGGAAATAAAATACTATATTTATACCATTAATTATTTGCAAAACATTTCCACAGCTCTAGCTTTGGCACTGCCTTTAGAGATAATAACATATAAGGAAACAAGGCTGAGATGATGATCCAGAGGGCTCTAGCATTGCCGGAGAGTTTTATTAGGTTTTGTGCAATGTTAGTAAAATTATTAGTGTCGTCTTTCTATGTGTTTTTTTCCTTAAGTACTCTAATGGAGTTTTTATAGGCATTAATGAACAAGGATGAGATCAAACAATGCACGCTTTACCCTTGTGGGCAGTCCTATTGACTACAGTGGGAATCACATTATTTTTTTGTAAATGCTATTCATAGTAGAGAATGCAGAACTAGTCCCTAATGGAGGAAATATCTCTATTAAATCTTCCATCATCTCTGTATAGACTGATTTATTCTAGGAAAAATAATTAAATTCATTTAATTATTCTGCTGTCTATAAAAGACAAGAAGGAATTTGCACAAAAGCACGGTTTAATCTACAACCTTATGGCGGTGCTTAAGACAAACAGCCCAGCAGAAACTTGAAAATATAATATATTATTTGTTAAAAAAAAAGAAGAAGAACTCAATATGACCTGAAGAATAAATAAGTCAGTGCTGGATTTAAAGTTCTCTTTGTTTTTTAACCTGTTCCTTGCTGATGATAACGTGAGGAAAGAAGACGCTTCAAGGGCAACGCAGTCCCACCAAGTAGAGCTCCAGATGCTTGTGTTAGTTTATTGGCATTTGCAAGAACAGCAAAGCTCTCTTTTAGACCTCTTATGCACAGGAGGAGGTGGTTTTAGTTAAAAGTTGGTTATTAAGCTGCAGCTGTGAGAAGAAAAATCTGAAGTGTCCTTCAATTGCTAAAACCACAAAGTATTTCCTGATTAGGAAACAAACGTATAGTTTATTCCTAAACTCTGGGTCCAGCACTGGCAATGTTTAAAGCCTTTGCACCCCCCCATGCAAAGTAGCTCAAAAATGCTTGTAGGTTTTGACTTTCAACTCAGTATTTTCACGGTCAAAGAAATTAAAAGTATCTTTTTGGGACCCTCCTGTAAACACAGTGTACAACAGCTGAGTGTAGGAAATACTTTAAAGCAAACGTGCTGAGAAACTCATTACAGAAATTCAAATAAATCTCCTCTGAGACATGTAAATTTAATAGCAATGGGTATAATTTTATAAACATATTTCAAACTTAAGATTTCTAATTAGATAGCTCATTGATCCATAGGCACTGAAGTCTAACCAAACAGTGATCTGCAATTACAATTTGGTTAATCATTTCAATTCCCAATAAAAAGGCTCCACAGCTGCCTGGAGGCTTGGCATAGGTGAAGCAAACCATGGGATCAGCTTAGCTGCTAAAAAAGCTGTGTTTGTAGCTGGGGACCACTGCTGCATATAGGCTGACCTCCTGTAAATCACAGTTAAGGCACGGTACACCCCCTCCCATGGAACTGGGCAGTGGTTCTGACAGTATGCTTGGGGTTATCTTGGTAAGTCTCATAGCAAAAGCAAAAGTGGCTTGTTTTCTTTGTGTTTCCTGCCTGAGGGCAGCTGATTTGGGTTAGTTGCTCTGGGATTAAAAGGAAACAAACAACAACAACAGCAAAGCCCTCACATTATTTTAAGCAATGAAGAAAACTTTCAGATTCAACAAGGTACAGGGGGATTGGCAGGAGACCGGGCCACATTGCATGGGCAATGATGTGCTTCAGCACTGGAGGGTATAAAAACAGCTTATAAAAACACTTCATTCTTGACCAGAGGGTTAATTCTACAGTCCCCACCAAAGCATTAGGTCACACTCCTGCAGAAAAATCAGCTTTCAGAGATATGCGTGTTTATTTGGCCAGGTTCTGGGCATGCATGGGATCTAAGCAGGGAAGTTAGAGAGCTCACAAAAATGCTAAAGAACTTGAGCTGCTTCTTGGTTTTATCATTTGTACTTGTTAAAATATCAGCAATATTGTGTTTTAATGGAGCTAATTTGAGTCAGATCTCACTAACAGCTCCTCTGAAATTTCTCAGGGAAAGAAAACACATAAAACCAATGACATTTATGCTCTTTGGACCCAAGTAGTATAGTGCTGCTGATAGCTGTTACATTGCCACGATTTCACATACTCCTCTCAGCCTACAGTAGGGATCCTGGTTTTTACAGGATTACCTGCATCTGGCTCCTGTAGTCCTCGCACAACAGCATAAACCTCAGAGGCAGCAGGCTGCTGCTCACCTCTGTGCATCAGTCTGTGTAGGGACATATTACAAGCCAAACATGACACAAACATGAGAACAATCCTTTTGAGTTGAGCGGATCCATCAGCATCCATGAAGTTATTTAAGTGTGTAAATGTTGCAGTCTCAGCCCCCAGGGACTGTATATTGCTGTTCGGGGGCAGGGGGAGGGTGTGTTTATATCTTTAGGGTCAGTGATTCTCTTGGCCTTCAGGGTTCATAGTTTGACTCCATATGACCAATCTGCCTCATGCAGAAGAGGACCGTCCGTCACTCAGAAGTGACATAAGGTACTCTTAGAGTCCAGACTGCAGTGCCGAAGTGCCAGCCAGCAGGAAACAGGGACAGAGGAATCATTTGGTGATTTAAGTTTTCTGTATTGCTCCACTTTGCAGATATTAAACTAAAACAAAGTCTGTGGCTACAGGAAAGGTGACCACTGAAATCCTAGCTGTGCAAGGTCAGCATGAACGTATATCCCTGTGTGCAGAGGAGGACTCATACAGCAAGTACTTACAGCCTTCAAGGTTTTTGTCTATGTAGAATGCAGGTAAAAAATATGACAATAAGTAAGATTAAAAAGCTTTTCTTCTACAAGATCAGGCAGCTTTCTAACTGTGCTAATGTAAGGAACTGATGTCTACAGAAGTGAGAAAATGTGTATACTTTGAAGGAGATCAAAATATTGAGTTGTACTTGTTTCTTGGGATCAGGGCTGCCCTTTTTGTCTCTGAAAGTGTATGACCAGAATTTCCCCCTTTTCTTTTAACTAAATATTTTTGCTTAATTTCATGATACAAGGGAAATGAAAGTGCCAATGCTCTCCTAAATGTGGGGTTTTCCATATCTGTGGATCCTTGTCTAATATGTCCCCTTGATATGGGACAATAAGAAGTCCAGAAAGGCAAATCTCAGCTAAAGGTTTCAGTCTCAACTGTATGTCCCTGCTTTTTAGAATGTACATTGCTATTTAAATCAGTGAAGATGTTTTGCATTATTCATTCTAGGCATAAAAATATGGCTTGGAATTTAGCTGTCCCACCTCAAATATTCCTCAAGCATGTGATAGTTTTGTTTTTCATTAAAGACTAAGCCATGCCTCTTGCAGAGAGCTCAGAGGTGTTTCTCCAGAGTCGCCAGAGATACCCTGCCTGGGACTGCCCCTCTCAGTCCCTTCAGTGTGTACTGCAGAGTGGCCGACACAGCTCATACTGTCACCTCCTTGCTGTCACTTTTGATGTTTGCTCCTCCTGAGGCCCTCTCCTCCTCGTTCTCTGTCCCACCTCCTCCATGTGGAGGGAGAGCAGCATGTAATGTGTTCACTGTTCCAGCAGAAGATACTGGGAATGATTCCTGTGCTGCAACATCTCCATCAACCTGATACTCCAAAGACTTTCAAGAAAACTAATAACCAGTTAGAAGGGCCGAGTGCTGAATCTTTCCAAAATGGAGTTTGCATTTAAACTTAGAGGTCTAAATATAATGTCACTGTGAGTTCTGCTTTATAAATACAGTTAGGCCTAAAAAAACCACAACCCAGTATAGAGGAAGTGGAGATTGGTTTGTCCTTGGATTCTTCTGTTTCTGTATGTTTGCTTGCAGCATTTGTTTCACAGCTTGTGTAGTTTTTCAGGAAGTTATAAATGAGTATGGTCCATGTGTCACGTTATTGATTTGTGAAGTCCATACTTTGGATACAGAGAAAATTGTCTTGATGGATTTACTGGATCTTAATTTGTTGTCTGTTTGAAGAAGTCTCCTTGATATTATTCTATGGGTCTGTAATCCAGTAAAGTCTTTGGAACTGAGGACATTATTTGGTTTCGACCAGAAGTTGGAGCTGAAACAAAAGATAGTAGGCAAAATCCTCTGGCTTGTGTTTCAGTGACCAAACTGCATGACCTTGTTGGTACCTTCTTGCCTTACAATCTATGAGCAGGATTCACACATTTGAAAAGATCATTTTTGTTCCTCTCAGCACAAAAACCAGCCCATCACACTTGCCTTTTCCCTACTGTTTTAATGAGATATGTAAGTAATCTTATCTGAGATGAAATGAAAAATAACTCTGTAGAGGCTGCTTGGATTTTTCATCTGAAAACTGATGTTTTACATCCTCTCACTTCCACAGTTCTGAAGAAATGGATTAGAATCTCAGTGGAAATGAGTTTGTGATGAGGGGTAGGTCTCTCAGCACTGGTCATACACTCATGAAGGTCTATACTGTTGTAAAAACTGAGCAAGCCCTATGTTTCTTACTGTGTTACCGCCATCTGGTATGTTCATAATGTCATAAAACAGTTTAGCAGGACTATAGACACCAAAATAAAATGTTTTTCCATGCTTTCCTAAGCAAACCTTGCATCTCCTCCTTCAAGGTCTTCTCTAAGATTTCATGGAATTACACTGTGGAACAGGTGAGACAGGAGGAAAACAAGAGAATTTCTGTCTGTCTTTTTCCTCCTTATTATCTTGCTGCTTGGTTTTGTTACAGCTGAATTGTATTTAGGATTCAAGACAGTCATTTTTCATTAGAGTCATTAATGTTTAGTCCTGACGTCTTTATTCTCCTGCCTGAGATAAGCTATCAAAATACCTATTTTCCACATTTTTATGCACATTTTATATCAAAAGGAGATTTGTACTTTAAAATTCACCTGCATTCTTTCCTGACAAGCTCTTAGACTGAATGTAGTCACTCTGGGATGGCTAAGTTTCTAGGAACAATTGTTGGAGAAATCTAGAAATGGTACTTTACACCACACTATCATGTGCTTAAATGGTGGTCTAAAGCTGCCCCCACTATTACTCTGAAAGCACAATGATGATGCGTGGCCACACTGAAATCTGGAGTATGACATTACCAAGGGAATGGTCCTTCTTTGTGTGTTGCTTGTAAACACAAACCTTAAGGTGACATAATATCCAGATACCCAATACATTATTATCATCATTGCGCATCACGGGCTCAAAAGGCTCACGCTATCCCATTGGCAGCACTGCTGATATTTCTCAGGCACCTGTGGCGTCTGACTCGGGGTGTGTAGTAATGTGTAATGTATCCGAGCAGTTTTCTAATGTGCCACCTCATGGAGTGGAGGTGAACTTACTGCTCCTCACTCTTCCCAGCGCTAGGAAGTGTAAGAAGCAGTTAAAGGTTCAAAAGCTGTAAAGAGAAATTTATTCATTAAAAGCCCAGAAGATATCTAAACCAAAAATATCCTGCCTCTGTCTGATTGCATGCAATGGGAGCTTCCCTGCCTCTGTGCCTTCATCTTACACTTCAGGACATTGAATGGGGGTTTAGGCCCAGAGCACCATTTTTCTCCTCTGGGGACAGGAGAGATGATCCATAAGCACATTCTTATGCACTCGTGTGCCATTGTTTTTCTTTGGCTGCACACATATGCTGTTTCTTAAAAAGCACTGACCTTGTGAAAAACTGGGGAACAGCCTTACAGTCAAGAACAAGTAGGCATGGGCAGAGGCAAGCTATAGGCTAAAAGCTCCATTAAAACATAAATCAGAGGACTAGGAGCAGGCAGTGTATCCAAGGACAAAACCCAGGAGCGAGCGCTAAGCACAGCAGCTGGATGACCATAGACAAGTGGTGTGTTTCCTTCTAATATCTGATAGAAAGGACAAGGCACCGGTCCAGCTCACAAGCCAGATGACAGACCATCCATTCCAGCAAGAGGCTGATTGCACTAAAGGGTGCAGTCTGATGGCGGCATTACCTTGAAAAGCTAATAGCATTACCAACCTTGCCTAAACCCTAGGCTTGCTCTGGCTAAATGTGCAAGGCCTGATTTGTGCATTCATGCCACCTAAAGCTGGGGGCTCTTTACCAGTAACTGAAATGACCAGGACCTTCAGCACAGCTTCCTTCTTTCCAAGGAAATCCACTACGTTTTTCCACCCTTCTCTTGCAAGAGGACTGTAACGGCTGTTGAGATCTTACCTCCTTCTACTTCCAGGTTCTCAAAGTCCATGGAAAAATGTGTGTATTCACTCTGGGGTTTGTTTTTATTGCCTTCACATTTTCCAAATGTGTTTTGGTATAAATGTCTTGTGTTGAAATTTTCACGTGTCTATTTTGTGTTTTACTTGTATAGTGGGCTCTTCAATGCCAGGCAGAGAGCATATTCTTATTTCCCACTAGGCTGCCCACATCGCTGTTGCTAGAAAGCTGCGTGCACACATGCAGCCTTCTTGTTAATGCCTCTTTTCCCAGAAAGTAATTTAGAAACCTCTGTGTCTTCAAAACCACAGCTGTTTGCCATGAAGCTCTCAGACGTTGCCCAGCTGTAGTTGCTGGACATTGTGAATTGAATTGTCAGCAGAAACCAGAACTTTTTGCTCATAGTGAATGTAATAAGCTAAAACACACTGGAGGTTTTTTCCATCACGGTACTGAATTTGCACTAATTACATTATTCTGAACTGACTTTTTAAACTTAATAAATTTGATATGTGAGTTGCTAAGGAAAAGTGTCCACAGTTATTATGATTACTTTTGTTACAGTGCATTTTGAAGTTACCCAGCAGCAGAACAGAGTGCTCCTACACATGGACCACTAATCAAATTGTCTGATTAGGTGAAATTCTAGACTTTCAGCAAAGTTTTCTCATGCCAAATTGCAGTAATAATTGTTCCATCACTTCTCCTCAAGGGAATCACTCAAATGCTTCAGATATAATTTAATTTCTAAACTGACTGTATAATTAAATAATACAGTATAGCCAGAGGTAATCTTTCTCTATATTTATATGTAAATATTACCAGCAAACAGGAGCCATAGCATCCCTAATTGGCTGTGGCTAATTATATAGTATGCCTAAAAAATATTAACATTAAGGTTAGAAAGTCAAGCACTTCGAATTTGGGCAATGTCAGCTTTAACGTTGCCCAGGCGACTTCAATTTTCCTGCCATTTGTTTGCATGCATGCTAAGGTTTCTAATTGCACAATCACTGTTCTTTTTTCCCTCTTAAGTCCAATGCCTTACTCAGTAAACTGGTAGTAATTGCATATTTCTTTTTATCTATCTTCCTCATTAAGAGCATGGCTCCAAGCCTTGTTTAACTCAAATTATGCAAGCCTTGCACAGCATATATTTTTATTACTTTCCTCTTCTGTGTTTCAATGGTGCTTTTACTACTGAGCACTATATCCAACAGGGATGAGAGTGTCAGGTTGCCTAACTCCCTCTTTAGGGAGAGCTGGAGTTTCAGGAATCCAGACCCCAGTGATAGGAATGCAGGCTGCTGAAGTGATAAGATGTGGAGAATGTAAAACACTTCTGAATGGGCTGTGCAAAGATAAGATGCTGAACTGACTCATATCTCACAGGCAGGTCTCCCTAGAACACATCTACCACAGAGCCCCTAGAAAATAATTTATTTTCAATCACTTTTGTAAAATCAGCTCTTAACACCATTCTGGGTTTCTGGTTGATGAACTCTCTGTGTTTCATATAAAGTTGTCAGAAAAACGCTTACCAATTACAAAATCTTTGGAATTGATTTTTCCAAACTAAGAGTGTTTCCCAATCTGGCTGTTCCAAGTATCACACCATACTTCTCCAGCTAACTTAGAGACAGATGCCCAGTTCTGCTGGAAAAGTGCTAAGCTTCCCAGCTGTAACAAACACCCTGTGCAGTTACCTTGAAAACTCAGCCATGGAAAGCTGGCCAAAACGTCGCTCAAGCAGCTTGCTCAGCATCACGTGTATTGGATCCCAAGCTGGGGCATAGGCCACTTCTCCAAGGCCACACACAAATTATTTGACAATCAGATAAATTTTCTTCATTTCAGTCTTCCTACAGTCTCTGTATCTTATTCATCTTTTGCAAACACAAGATAAGGGTCTAGACAGACAAATCCTCTCCCCTGGCCAAACCTGGAGTCATCCTCTTCACAGCCCTGTCTTGTATACAAAAGGAGACAGGGTCCTGAAGAAAAAAGAATAACAGTTTGGGCTTTAGAATGAAAAATTACTTCCTTTGTTAAAATCCACCAGCATCCACCACCACTAAATGCTACATCAAGTGGTATCACTGTGTACCTTTCACCTTTTATGTAGTGGGAATCACTTCTGAGTGGGAAGACCAGGATCTAATCCCTTCCTTTGTCTTCTTTAAAATAAGCATCAGTGATGACAGTCAGTCTTGAACCAGGACTATTCCAGACTTTGAGTTTGGAGTCTTACTGGTCTGATCACTTGCCAGCCAAGATAGTAAAACTCCTTGTGTTCTGCTGAATAATGACCTTGCTGAGGACATCAGAGGGACTACACCCATCCCAGTCCTTGGTGACCCCCAGGGGAAATGCCCACAGTGCTTGTCAGTGAGGCAGGAAGCTCCTGTTAACCAGCAGCTGTGGTTTTGGTATGTACTTCTGGACCTGAGGGTTTTGGTTACTCCCAAATCCTGTTTTAGGTGCCTATATCCCTTCTTTAATTCCATAGACAGACATTCATTTCAGCAATTATGTAGCTCAGTGCATGCTTACTCTGATTTCTAATTTGTTGTTGAACTTTCTTATCTACTAGAAAATAACTATTTACTCTGAACTTGTATTTAGATACATGTATATAAAGTTAATTAACCATAGAGAAAAGCAACGTGCAAACATGTTTATTAGTTGTCTTAAATACGCTGTCTACATAAGAAGAAAGTGGTTTTTTTATAAACCATTATGCATTTAAAATATTTTATTAAGCAAGGAAAACATTAACAGTAATTTATTAAATTGATAAATCAATTAATTGATGGATTTGTCCTGGTTACTAAGGGCCATACACTGTGTTTGATATGATTTGGCATTAAAACTGTCAATCTTCTCGGACACATTTGTATACCTCAGCAGGAATTTATCTGTAACTTTATATGCCTAACACCCTCTGCGAGTCTGCCCTAATGCCCTTTGGGTTGTCAGAATTAGTGGCTCTCATCCTCTGATACCTGGGTATTTATTTACTGCTAGCACAAAGCATCTGCCTCGTCGCCTGATCCCTTTTTCACACTTAAACAGATCATTCTAAGTAAAGAAACTTTTGTTTCGGAACTGATTTCGGAGAAAACTCCAGGATCAAACTTGCCAACAGAGTTTCAGGTTGACAAGCGGGTATTCTTTATTGCGGCGCCGGGAGACACGGGGGATAGATAGCTCCTCCTAACGTGTGTCCCCGAATTGCTCTACAGGTCATCCTTATACGGTTACTGAGCATATTACATCATTTTCCCAAAGGTTTCCGGCATGCATACAAAATGTGGTGGTCTTTAAGGGTCGTTTACTTTTCCCAACAAGCTTAATTAACATTACAGACACAGCAATCATCCTGGCCGCCTACTTATCAGTTAGTTTAACTGCTCTCATCCTGGACATCTGCTAGTCCGGGATGCTCCCCATCCCCAGGTCCTGTCCTTCTATTCTGCTTTTCTCACACCTTTTGTACTGAGGCCCTGAGGGCCTGAAACTATGTCAGCTACCTCCAAGCACCGCAGTTGTTTTCCATTACAAAGCCATCAAACTTAACATTACTTAGAACTGATTACATTTTGTACTTTTGGGCCTCCTTGTCTCAGAACCTAGTAGCAAAACTAAAAATCAAAGTTCTCAGTACGCTGGTGCTGGATTCAGTGACCCAGCAGATCCCGTATGTCTTATGTTCACATTAAAGCGACCGAGGTAGTTATTTTTCTTAATCCTAGAAACTAAGACCTTGCATTTTTGACAGCGGGAAGGACAGTGTTTACACTGTTGTTAAAAAGGAAAGAAATAAAGTTTATATGTAGGAGTGCCTCATTTTGTAATGACGTGGCATAGGTTGAATCAATCATGAAGCAGGCTCATTTGGCAGCCAGTATTGCAGCAGTTTTCTACCAGATGCCATATATGGCTAAAACAAAGCAGCCCTTAAGTGAAAAGTTCATTTGTTGCATCCTTTTAACATATGTAAATTACTTAATAGATTATAAGGTGTATGTGGAGAAGAGAGTATGATTCAATCATATTCCAGCCTGAGATTAATGCCTGAAAAGATTATCTGTCTGAAGCCTTGCTATTTAATGATTTTATTCCATTATTTTATAGTCTGACAAAGCTAGCTAGCTAGCTATTTGACATGTACGCATTCATGGTAAAACAAAAAAGCATATCAAATATTGTTTAAAATTATAGCAGGTAGGTGTGTTAATACATTCTAAGCTCAAAAATTATTTCTATATTTACATATATTGCCTATTGACAGATGAGAGCCAAAATAATTGTTTCTGGCAGCTGTTTCAGATGAAGGTGGGTAAATTGTTTAGCTTCAGAAAAAGCATTTAGAATAGTCTAATTAGCAGCTGAGTTTCTGCAGTGATTTGCAGTCAGCTAGTGTCTGATGTGCAGACTGGATGCAGACAGGTTGGTTCTGGCGTGCATTGCAGCAGTGAAAAACAGGAGCCAGCATTTGCATTTCAGCAGATTACTCTGAATTCACGGAATTGTAACTAAAATGTCATTAGCCCAGTGTTTGTTTTTGAAACTGAAGCTGGGGCTAGTCCAGGTCTCATTGAAATGATTTAGGGTTTTTGCTACGGGTTTTGGGCAAGTGCCCACTTCGAGCTCCAAACACATAAAAACCATTTGACAGTTTGGGTACTGAACTCCTTAAACCTTACAGCTCAGTGCCTCTTAAATATTTAGGCACTGCTATCAGTGAAATAATTTCCATAAAGTCTTATTCCTTGCTCTATAACTGCATGCTAATTGCTTTATTGTTTTTGGTTAGCTACCCCGACTCTGAGCTGGCTGTTTCAGGACATGGGGTGTTAGACTAGCAATACCCTGTATTAAATTTCCAACTGAATGTTTTCCTGTTTAGGGTTAGTCATGAAAGAGTATTTCTTTTTGGAAGGCATACCACATGTTCCCAATCCTTTGTTTGCACAGCTGTAAGAGAAGATAACTTAATGGAAAGAATAGTCTTTCAAACATGAAAGAATCATCTTCCAAGACAGCCTTTGAGATGCAGCAGCGTCTATAGCTTCTTTTTGGGTATGCTTAAGCATCTGAAATTAAAATCGATGTTTTTCTTATTACGTGGCATAGATTAGGTTTGCTGTTGATAATACCTGCAGATCTGCTCTGTGTGAGCGCACAGAGAATTAAATTTATTGACAGCTTGGAAAGCCATTCGGGCATTACTAATTGTCATCAGTTTTCTCACGTACTGTAAGACTGCAAGCTACTATAAGAAGAGAACAAGGAACAAGACTTTCACACAGCAGGCAGCTGTATAAATCTCTTATTAACTATAAATAAAATCTTATGAAGTACAGTTTGTTATAAAAATAATTTGATTTCTCTTAAAATACATAACTTTCCAGAAAGTGAAGAATATGGGGTTTAGTAGCATGTATTCTTCAAATAAAGTCTACAGGTATGAAATAAAACTAATTTAAACGCATTCCAATCAAATAACTGAACTTAAAAGAATGACTGCTACTAAATGCGAGCCAGTAGCATTTTGGTGGAATGAGGTGAAACCATTTATGATTTGTGATTGTAATGGCTGCCCTCATACGCGAGTGAAGAAAAGATTGTACCCAAAAGAGCTGGTCTGGAACAGCTAGTCTGGAAAAGTAACTTCAACCCAGACGGGCCTTTACCCACCAAAAAGATCCTGATAATACTCTCTCCAACTGGGAAGGAGCAAGATAAAAATGTTAGACTTGCATTTTGGAAGGATAACCTAAGACATTATTTTCTTAACTCCTTGTGTTTATTCATTTACTCTGTGAAGTGAAAGCAATTAGGTTAATATATCATCCTAGCTAATGAGGATTTAGGGTGGGGGTTGTTTAAAATTATTTAGGTGATTAAACAAAACTATGTTATGTGTGGCTTCATATGTAAGGATCAAAACCATCAAGGATATTTCACATTTAATACTGATTTTTAGATTTTTTTTTTGTTTTTTAACAAAGGAAGTAGCACCAGTAACCTAATGGCCTTTATTAATTCTGGTTTGGAGCTATGAAGCTCTTTGTTTGATTCACATATTTATAAAGTAAAATACATATTCTTGCTTTTTCAACTCCTAAATAGTTTCTTAGCTCCAACAGTATTCCTATACAATGAACTAAACATGTAAAATAAACTGCAGCAAAGAAATATTCTACACCAGCAAAAGCGATTGTGGCTGACAAAATCAGTATGTGAGTCCCAACAGTTTCTGTTTCCAGAAAAAATTCAACTGTGAAATAGTTTTACTTCACTTCAGATTTGATTGTGTTACATACGACTTGGATAGTTTATGCTTAACTGAAAAACAATTTGTTCTATGATCAGCCCTTAAAATAGGTCATGATCTGTTCTGGTAGGCTTTTTTTAGTCATAATTATTAGTTAAATTTTGTTTATACAAAAATGTAATTTACATATTTATAATGTTAATACATATTAATAATACATAATTAGCATATTAATACATAAGCCTTATGTAAATTAACAGGAAAAAAAGCAGTTATTTTGTCTAGTGTAAATAGCGTCTATTCAAAGTTTTCTTTGTTCATAGCACCGGAGCTTGTAGTTATAACAATATCTTCACTTCCTGGCCGAGTGTTAAGATTTGGAAAAGCACAATCTTTGCTCAGTAGGGAAACTGCTTCCTATTGTCAGTTCTCTGCCTTTTTGGTCTGCTGGGGCATTTAAGACAGTATGACATAAATCTGTACCCTTCTTCCCCTATTTTTCTACCCAAAAGCCAGGACAGAATCATATTTCAGTACCAGAATGTTGTCATTTTTGGACCAAGAGATAGAGAGATGGATGTTCTTAAGGAAGCTGCCATCTACATAAAGTTGCTTTCAGGACAGCAGCTTTACAGCAGTGCCCAGATGGTGTTCAGGGATGACTCTGGATATTTAGACTGATTCACCAGCTAATGATGCTCTCCCCTTGTTATTATTTCTACATTTTTAATACAGTGATTGCCATTTCTTCACGTGAAACCCTGTCTTGGATATGTCAACACTCATCCTTTGTGAGAAGATGAATCTCTCTGAAATATTAGTTTTATTCCAGACAGAAGTAATGTGTTCTTTTATGAAATAAGGTGAAAGTAATTTGACTTGATTAGATGACGGACTTCAGAGTAGTTTTCATTCATTACAGGACTCAGTTCATATCCAGTATTTTACTTCATGCCTTGTCATGGCTTCTGAGACACTACCTCAGAGGTGGGGCTTTTTGCTTGGTTGCCTCTCAGGTGATGCACATGATGGCATAGAATCATAGAAGAGTTAGGGTTGGAAAGGACCTCAAGATCATCTAGTTCCAACCCCCCTGCCATGAGCAGGGACACCTCACACTAAACCATGTCACCCAAGGCTCTGTCCAACCTGGCCTTGAACATCGTCAGGGATGGAGCATTCACAGCTTCCCTGGGCAACCCATTCCAGTGCCTCACCACTCACACAGGAAAGAATTTCCTCCTTATATCCAATCTAAACTTCCCCTGTTTAAGTTTTAACCCGTTACCCCTTGTCCTATCACTACAGTAGCTAATGAAGAGTCCCTCCCCAGCATCCCTATAGGTCCCCTTCAGACACTGGAAGGCTGCTATGAGGTCTCCACGCAGCCTTCTCTTCTCCAGGCTGAACAGCCCCAACTTTCTCAGCCTATCTTCATACAGGAGGTGCTCCAGTCCCCTGATCATCCTCGTGGCCCTCCTCTGGACTTGTTCCAACAGTTCCATGTCCTTTTTATGTTGAGGACACCAGAACTGTATACAGAGTCCAAGTGAGGTTTCATGAGAGCAGAGCAGAGGGGCAGGATCAGCTCCTTCGACCTGCTGGTCACACTCCTTTTGATGCAGCCCAGGATACGGTTGGCTTTCTGGGCTGCCAGCACACACTGCAGCCGGCTCATGTTCAGATTCTCATCAACATCTCAAGTGTGCATCTCGAAACCCATCTTCTGCTAGCATGACTGCAGCCTGCTGAGATGGGGAGATAGTACCAGAGTGTTGGTCTGTTTCCTGAGGATGTGTGTGATGCAGGATCAGCTCTACTTAGAAAGCAGTATCTGGGCAATGCCCACCATCTTTGGATCTTCTTGTTTATCCCAATAGATGGGAACAATCTGACTCCATCCAGTTCTCTGAGTCTCCCCGCGTTAGAACAGATAGACTTTACTAATGACTATTTTTCTGTTCTAATGTGGTGACAGGGCTGTCAAACAAACATTTCATTAAATGTATCTATTCAGATAAAAAATTGCATGTAAATATTTCCTGATACTTCCCAGTTGGTGACGTACTTTGTTATTGCATTAATTTTCTTCACAGTCTACTTAAGGTCCAAAAGAATTGTGTCCAATTGTGTACTTACATTTTTACTTTTCTATATACAGTGAATGTTGTTGTCTGAGGCATGGCTACATGAGGGCAGTGCTGTGAGCTAAGACAGAGTGTGGGCTTGAAAATCTCTTCAGTTCTTTGGTAAATGCCTGCTACCCTTTCCTCCTTCCTGTATTTGTTGTGGGACAGCATTGTGAACAGCCAGGAAAAGCAGATGAAGTTGATGTGCCCCAGCACTATGGTTTAGCTTTGCAGCTCATTTTCTATAACCATACTGTAATCTTTCCTGCTTACGGAGGAGGCACCCTGTGCAGCAGGCAGGTCCCACTGAGAGGCTGAGCAGATATTCTCGACCACATCAATTTAGTACTTAGGAGAGCACAATATTGTATTAGTTTATTTTTCACTCTGTATGATCATGATTTGGGACTCACACTTTTTAAAACACCGGTGACAGACAGTACTCTTACAAAATACTCTGAGGGAAGTGAGAGCTCATATCTGTAGCAAAGCAACAACGCCTGGGGACTCCAGACATTGCTTCCTGGCTTTACATTCATGACTGCTCATGAAGTACCATGCTCAGTGAGAGTGATCACGTCCTTTGCAATGTCTCACAGGTTTGCTGGGGGAAGTGAAGAACCAGGTACTATGATTTTGGTGTTGTAAAACCTTTTTGGCTTCTCAGAATAATTCTGTGTCTATTAATTCGGCTTGTGTAGGCGATTTGCAAGTTTAAAGAGTGCTGCTGCCCTTATTTACCTTTGATTTTTTTCCATTAGTGAGAAAATTGATGATAGCCAAGAATTTCTTTGACATAAGAAGTTTGGCAATTTCAGGCATGTCTGCCAATGTCTTTGTTTATAGAGCCAAGCCCAATGTTTTTTTCAAACATCAGTTTATCCCAAATCTGTGTGGTTTTATTGTAATTAATGATTTTTTGAATAGTGTATTTCTTTTCACTTCTGGATACTGTTTTTTCCATTCTCAGGCCTCTTAATTAACAGTCTCAAAAAAACTGCTTAATCCCTACCACCTGTGCTTTGGGCAGCTTCTATTATTTCACTATTCAGGCTCCAGGCAGAGCAGCAGCCATGCCTGTCATTGTTCTCTTGTCTCTTACCTCTGCCATAGCAATAGGCAGAGATTGATAGTAGGAATGTTCATGAAAGCCTTTAAAATTGAATTATTCAGTGGGAAGATCACTGAACTTACAAAACCATTCACTGTCACTATCAATTAACTAATGAAAAGACTGGATGTTTTACCCTGGTTCTCAGGGAGTTTTAGGATGTTTATTCAATCCAGTCAGAAATGCTGGCCAATGTGTGAGAAAGCAACACCATAGAGAAAGCTCATAAGACACATCTCAGGCAGTACCAACAGCAGGATTCACCTCCCATGGCCTGGCCCAAAGCATGGAATATGCACAAGTTATAAAGCAACAGCATGGGATTAACATAGACTTCTTGGCACTTGGTATAGGCATATTTGAGGCAAGGTGTGAAATGTTGACAGTGCAATTCAGTGTCCTGGATTGCAGAATGATCTCTGGGCAGCTGATACATCACTGGTGTATTGGCAGCTCAGATACAATTGAGATGTTTTTGTAAAGTAGCACGCACAGATTCAGTACTTACAAATTTTACAAGAGCATCTTTTGTTAGGACTAGATCAAAGACCAACAGGTATCACTGAGCAAGAGCTCAGAATTCATTATTACAATTCAAAGGCATTAGATAAAAGGTTCTGACAAAAGCAGTTGCCAGGATTCACTGAAGATAGAACTTGATGTACCCATCAATTAAAATCAGAGTGTGCCGGAACACATCCAGTAGATTTCTTGGTTCCCTCACACTTTTGCTTTACTTCTCTGGGTGGTACAACATAAGCATCTACACTTGATATGCTCTGACCCAAACATTAACAGGAGTAATAATGTTTCTGAAGAAGAAATAAGTAAGCAGAACTATTACTTTAGGATAAAAACCTAGCACACTGGTCTTTTTTGGATGCAACTATGAGAACACTATGACCAGATTTACACTCGGAGGAAAATCTGGAATGGACTTCAAAGCTCATCTACGCCATCCTCTTGAGGTTCATGCCAGATTCAACTTGGCCTAGATTGTTCCAGGATATTTCATCTACACTGAAGAATCTTTGATGTTGAAGACCTCACATGGCCTCACCTCCCTTCCCAGGCATTCTCTTCTACTGGTCTCGCTGCTAGAAAGCTTTTCCTAATGTCCAGCCCCAAACTTTTGTGCTGCAGTTTTCTTTCTTGTCCTCCATACTTAAATTGATCTTACCCTAAGGTTGGAAGGGAGATGGAAGAAAAAAACGAGGTGATTTCAGGAGTAGGAAAAACACTTTTTCTGGGTGCAGCTTTTTCTGGCAAAGCTGAGTTTCTGCAGGTACGATTTTTATATTTCTGAGAGACCAGAATGGTCACTTCCAGCTAAAAATGGCACAAATTGGCACAACTGTCCTTGCAAACCACTGCCAGAAGAAATCTTACCTAAGTACACATTCAGGTAGTGTCAAGGGCTTGTATTTTTGCCTTTACACAAACATTAATATGTATTTAATTTAAGTTCAGAGCTAATGTCCCATAAAAAGTAAGAGGGAAAGATACCTTGTGCCTAGGTCCTTTCATTGGGCCAATGGCCCAGGGACTGCACTGAGCAGTAGAGTAAAAATTTCAAGTGAAAACGTGTTAAGAAGCTAAATATTGATAAAATGATAAAATGTGCATGACACCATGTCATGGGGTAGATACTTTGGACAGAGACACTGAGGCAGAACAAATTGGCTTCATGTATAAAATTCTCCAGAGGGTTTTCCTGGCCAGCCCCAGATCCATCAGGATTTGAAAGAACTGGAGTTATCTTTCCTGCTGTGAATGCCAAGTTTCCCTCTTCTCTTCAGTTCTGGCTGAAGGGATTTCTAGACAGCACTGATGAGGGGTGTGTAGTTACACATCGTAAGGACTTAGCAAGCAGTCTATTTTAACTCATGAGTCTCGTTACTGCAATTCAGTGGGTGGCAGATGCCTTTGTATCTGTGTCCACATCTGCTTGTTCTATATAACGGCACACAGTTTCAGAGAAAATGTTTATATTTCAAAGCAAGATGCTTATATTTCTCCTTCACTCTGCCCATTATATGTGGGCACAAACATTCCTTCTTCTGCGGGTTTTAAGAAGCACTTTATGTCTGGATATCTTTGTGTCCAGATAGCAAATAAAGAATGCCCTAAGGAATGTAGAGTGATGCCCATTACACTGATAGCAAGAACACATATTTGCCCTTCTCACACCAGTGTGAGCTGAACCATTAAAATATAATGATGCACATATACATCAATCTTGCGTTAGCTGCTAAGGTATAGTCATGTTTTCAAGCCTTCAGATTACGGTCTCACCTTGTGACTTCTGTGCTGCACTAGTCCGCATTTTCCTGCTCTATTTTTAAATGCTGGCAGACGTTTCTAAAGACATTTATGTTTTTGAGAGCTCACCGGCTTTGATTGTTCAACTGGGCCAGCCTTTGGGTTATGACTCGTATATTTCTGAAGCGATGTTGATGGAAAAATTCATGGACTTGCTTTTGTCTCCTCCCTAGAGCATACGCTATCACCATTGTAGAGATCTGGAAACTGACAGTTCAACATCTGGAACAAAGTCCCTACCAAATTCTATAAAGAGTATTTAAACCAGAGAATTCAGGTGCACAGAGGCCATGAGAAGATTCTATTGATTTGTAAAGAGCGCTGGTCTTATGCTCTGTTTTTAAGCGTTTTGACACATCTTCAGCTGGTATAAGTGAGCATCATCAGTGAAAAACAGCTTTTTAAACATTCTTGAGAATTTGGCTATGTATCAGTTAAGCATTTAAGATAAAATAAAACAAAAGCCAGGCATATTAGTTATGTTTGTCCTGGCATTGCATGTAATGGGTGTTTAACTATCCTAAGTATACTATAGATCAGATTATTTTACAGTTTGGGCATTTTCTTTTAGTGTTACAGTATTTTTTGATAAGTTGAGGCTATCCTTTCCAGACAACACTGGCATTTAGGTATCACTGATGTCCTTGACCCTTTCCTCAGGGGAAGATAGTCTTAGCTGAGACACCTCTCTATTTTAAGGGTCTAAAAATAACACACGGATGTTATCTGACTTCTTAAGATACAAAAGTATTTGTTAAGAAACTAAAACCAGTACCTAGCAGCAATTCTAGAGCTTCCGTAACTTATTTCCAGCAGCTTTATTAGGATGAATTTGAGTGTTATTCAGTGCTTGATCTGACGGCCAGTTTTCCCAGCGTGTTTGAAAATTGCACCATGGAGTAGTATACTTCACAAGATCATTTTTATTTTATGCAATATTTTCAGGGACCCAATTCAGTTTGCACGTTGTTCATTTTTAACAGGTGTTGGAGAAATGTGTGAGGAGTAACTGGGGCATCAGTACGCGTTGAACTCATCAGTGTGTTATAAGGTCATGTGAAAATAATTCCTCTTACAGAGTGAATGTAATAGCATCATTGCCTGTATCACATCTATTCCAGGATTTCTAAAGAATTCCCTGGTACTGTTATTTGTTATTGCCTGACAAGTACAGTCAGCATCAGGAAGGGCTATCTGTGCTGGTGGAGCCTGTTCTGGTAATTCATTGAAAGATAAACATAACTACTGCTGAAGCATGCATAGAGTTTGTGGAACACCAGTTAACACATACTAGCAATGGGATGATTTACATCACTGTAGCTTGGTCAGGATGCTCTTCTAGCATTAGCTTGTCATCCTGGTGAAATTTGGCCACCTTGCTACCTGCTGATTGTAACTAACTGAAGAGTGAGACACAAGCATTCTGTTTCTACACTACTAAATAAGAGCAATAAAATGTCTTCTCCACAAACCAGTAATAAAATTTAAAGTAATAATTAAAAAAAAACCCTACCACACAAAATGCTAAAATGTTGTAATTTTTTATGTTTCTTTTTAGTCTTGGAACTGAACAAGGTGATTATTCCCACTTACGGAACTGTGCCGGATCAGCAAAACCTTCATACTCCTGAATGGGTGGGTACTTCTTTAACTATAACTATCTGTAATATTTTCTCATACAGATATGCAGCAGTCAGTAACTGTTCCAGAAAAATTGCATTCCTTTGCTTTAACATCACATGCAGTTCATCTGTGTGACTGAATCTGAGTTGCTGTATTTGTTTCCCTAATGGTACCTAAAGTCATTGATTCAGATGTGAAAGATCAGATTAACACAGGCACTGGACTCAATTAAAAGTGACCTATATATATTGACCATAAACTGATACACAAACACACACCCCCTTCCTCTCTATTTATAATTTTGTACATGCATGTATAGGATTTCTGTGTGTGTATATAAGGATAGTTATGAACACACTCTATCTATATACACTGTAGATTAATGCATACCCAGGAATTAGTTGTCTAACCTGTGAGTTCAGGATTCATATCTACAGAAAGCTTGGAGACACCAAAAAATTCCTTACTTCAATTTCAGACTGAAAGGGGAAAGGAGAAAAAAGACCTGGAGTATCCATTCCCTTTACCCAAAGCTCAGGCTCCCCAGCTCACCTAATGTTTTCTGCAGCTAACAGGCTTCTGGCTCTAGCTCAAGATACCCTGCCTCAGATCTCACTTTATCTCTAAGGGATGGCCAGTTGACCCCAACAAGCCCTGCCATGGCTTTGCCAACCTGATGCCCAGCTGGCATACTTTTTTCCCCTATAATGGTACCAGTGTGGTCTGCAGTTGCACAAGGAGAGAGCTATAAGCCTGGATTAAAAAAGTTTATCCTAAAGCTAAGGGAGCAACTCCATATAAATCAAAAAGCCTGTTCGATATTTCATTACTCTGACGATGGAGGTTAGTGTTGCTGGCTTTGACTGTGTGTCTTTTCTAGTCAAGCTACCTCTACAAGTGCATCAGTGTTACAGGAGAACAAGGTGTAAACAAAAAGGTTCAACAGTGTCAAGAATATCGCATTGGACCAATTAATTTGAGCACCTAAGATCCTCATGACTATTTTCACATAGAGAAATCATTCAGGAAAATACTGTAATGGTGCCACCAAGTAATGAGAGCTGGAGCTGGTTCCCAGTCAGCCAAAGCATTGACATTTAAACTCAGCTATTTACAAGTAACTGAAACTATCTGTGCATCTCTGTTGCTGTCTACTGGATCCTATTAGGATCTCACTAGAGGATCTACTAGGTGCTCCTGGAATGACAGCCTGCTACCACTGCTGCTGGTTATCACTTTAGCTTGCAAAGAGGAGGTCCCCTGAGACTGTGGAGGTCCAGGTCCTGCTGACTTCTCTGCCTATAAGAAAATACACTGTTTTCTTTGTATGACTGGGAGAACATATAATACAATGAATAATGAGCTAAATAGTTAAAAGATGTAAATCAAGCATTCAAATTCAGGGGTTTAATTAAGCTTGCCCTGTCTTTAATGTGGATATTATGATTGGAGCTGTTTATATAATTTATTTTTCAGCCTGGCCACCCAACTGAACGCTATTTTTGATTCATATAAAATTGAACAGGGAAACAGACTCATAAAAGAAAGAGACAAAGGATTTCCATGTGGTAGTGCATTTTGAAAGCAGTGTAAACGGTGGGATTCAGTCCTTATTGCACTGAGATACCCCAGAGTCTTGGGGAGCTGCTCTAGCAGCTTTGTTGGCAAACTGCTTCTCATACTTATGTGTCAAGGAGGTTTGTTCCTGTTTCTGCTATAGGAAACAAATATCCAAAGTACCAGGAAATGAGTTTCTTTCTGGAGCCGGATACCCTCACCTCCCCTGCCACAGCGTTTTGCAGCACGGTGGTTTTCGTTTGAAACTGCTTTGGTGTCTGGAAAAAAGTTAACCATTTTTTGGAACATGAGATGGAACCAAGGGCTTCCATTTCCCAACTGACTGCCCTGACCAGGATGTTAAAAAAATCCTTCTTAGACTCTCTTTGTGATTCAATTAGTTTAATTTTTCTTATGTATTTCAATGAAGTGAAATGGCATCAAAACAGCTGCACTGTCATATACCTTGTGGTCAGGACAGTCTCCTCCAAGCAGTCTTGGCAGAATTTATTTCTACTGAAAATCAACTGTCAAAATCAAGTTTTATTTTTGGGTACTCATGTTTACCATCAGCTGTAATTTCTGCTCGGTTTTAGCAGCATCTATTCTGCACTGCTCCTTCCTCGTCAGGTCCTCTTTGTCAGCCACTGGGCAGTTTCAGTGGTTGGAGGGGCCAGAAAGATGAAATTGAGAATGAAACTGAGGTCTCCTGAGCCTGTCTGTGAAGTGGATGTAAATTGTAGCTAGAAATGGAAATGGACACTGAATAGGAAGCCTAACCTTAAACGATTGAATAAAAGGGAGGTACTGTGCCTGTTTAAACTTAGAATATGCTTTGCAGCTGGAACTTTGATTTGATTTTACAAGTTGTCCTGGAGTAGTCAAAACTGAGAAGGTTATTGGCTAATAAAACCAGTCCCATTCTTGTAGTGCTGTCTCTAAGAAGAGGAAAATATGCTAAGTTTGCAGCAAGATCCCTACCTCATTTAGCGTATGACTGGGATATTAGTCTCCAAAAGGCTCAGATTCTGTGAGGATGTTGTTTGTAGTATTTCAGTGAGCTGGAAATGTGGCAAGATGTTGCAGGGACAGAATGAAAGGCTCTTATGAATAGAGAAACTGAGTTTGGTCCTAAATAATTGGATTTTTTCCCTGTTTCTGTTCTGAGGTTTCTGTGCCAGTCCTGCAAAATCACATCTATCTTTTTATTTCCTGCATGTCAGAGGGGAACGTCTGCGGCCCTGTTTGCATTAGTTCAAAATAGTCACATGCAGGCATGAAAATGAGTGTTGCTCTTTGAACAGAGAGAATTGCTGAGCTCCCGGGAAAGATGTCACTGTCTTGGTGTCGCAAGCTGGAACTCCAAATTTAGCAGACAGTCAACAGGTTTTGGCATTGATCTCTAGATGCCTTACAACATGATCACTGTTAAAATGAGGGTTATATTGTTACTTTCTCTCCTGGGGGATCTTGTAAAATTAAATTTCTCAACATTTCTAGAACATTGAGATTCTATGAGGAGAGTACCACAGGCATAGTAAGAAGGAAATCCCTGTTTTAGGGGTTCAGGTTATTTAGATAAGGTGTAACAAAAAAAAAGAAAGACATTGAATAAAGAAGATAATAAGGAATATTCCAGAACTACTACAAGGAGTATAGAAGTATGGCTTGTGGTTGTGCAATTAAGTCATGTATCATAAAGAACACATACAAGGAAGATAAAACTGCATAGACAGCATTAATTCAAGCCTTTCACAGCCCTCATGTTTCATTATACAGTCTTATCTACTTACAGGTAGATAGTTTGAATTTGGATGTAAATGTAAGGTTTCTTTTGAGAGTCAATATCTGCAGAGGGAAGGATAACTTCAAATTGTCTATTACTGCTGCCCCTCAAATATAATTTCTACAGCGAGAAGGCTTCAGGGAAGTCCGAAAGAGAGGGAATTTCCCAGCTTTCGCATCCCAAGAAAGAAGGGAGGTGCTGAAAAGCAGGTTTCCAGCAGAATACTGTCTTCACCTTTCCTTAAAAGTAAGACCTTTTGTCTCTCTCTGATCAGGAGTGACTGGAATTCATCTGCAGCCAGCAGCGACCTGGCGCTCAGACAGGAAGTCAAGTGGGTGTCTGGTCCAAACTTAGCTCAGGGGACAAGGCATCCCGATGCCTGGCCGGTTACCAGCCGCTTTCTGCTGACAGAAATGTATGACTGTAATGATGCCCGGTATTTTCCTACTTCGCCTTTAGTCTCGGTTTGTTTCACTTTGTTACCTCGCAAAAATTTCTTTGCATGCTGAGGAAATGAAGGAAAGAAACCAACCCCACCTTCTTTTGATTAAGTGCTTGCTAATAACCTCATTGTTGCTTTTAGAACTAAACCAGTTCTCTGTTGGTATTAGCAAACATGAGTCACAAGGAAAAATGTTAAAGGCACAACAGTTTTATGGCCCCAGGGAGACAGACCAACATTAGTATGTGATACACAAATAAACTTGTATCATCCGGGTCTTCTACATATATCTTACATCTTCCAGAAGTAAATGCTTTGTGTTGGTCTTCATGTCAGAAAGGTGTCTCTATTGGTCACTCAGAACATAAAGTAATAAAAGATCTTGTTATATAGTTATGATAGCAAGAATATATTTCTGTAACACTTTCTTCAGTTGATCTCCAAGCACTTTACAAATAATTGTGTTTCATGATATCCTGGTAATATAATTTATTCCTTTTTATTTGCATGATTTGAAGTTTCCTGAGGCCTGTAGAGAAAAATAACTGTGCTCTTAAACAGACACTGCAATTTTCACCTACGTAAAACCCACAACTGAAGTATAACCTGCTGGTCCCCAGCAGGAGGATTTTTTGCAGGTGCCTGTCAGCAGAGGAGATGTTATACAGGCTCTGCTCCACTTTCTTGTTCTCCAGTACTGATTTATTCCCAGGCACGCTGCAGCAAGCTGTTTTGAAGCATATCTGAAAATTATGTGAGGTCGCAGACAAGTAGTTTATCCCTCCAGTAATGATTACATTTGGTGCTATTGACAGTCACACCAAAGGCTCATGCGGACAAAATAAATCACTTCTTTCCTCCTTCCAGTTAGAAAAGTCATTCCTGCAGAGTCTCTTGTTATTTAAAAGAAATCAGCTTACAATGCTGTGCTTGTCCAGGGTGTAGTAAACAATAAATAACTGCAGCTCCTGTGCACGTATTTTTCTTCTTGCCTTCCCCTGTGCTGCCCTTCCCACCATTATCCCTACTGAATGTTTAACAGTATGATGCCCAGAGCAGTGTGGAAAAGTGCAGACAGGTTTCTTTGTAATGCCACCTTTTTTCCTCCCCTGGCATGGAGCATCACTGTCACTGAAGGGAGCTCTCCACTAGCACGGTCTTCTTTCATCTGCTGCTGCAGGCATCACATGTAGCCATGACTACAGGAACAGTCTCAAGAGTAAGACATGGCAACTCCCCTTAGATACCAGCATGTGGAGGAGCACATGGTAGTCTCCCCCCTGAGGAACTCTTGAGTCAAGGGGCTGAGGGTGGGTTTTATGATGTGGTCACTTGAAGCCAAACCAGTTACCTCAGCCTTTACAGCACTGTGTGGAGGGGCAAGCGTATCTTCATGTCCCACTTGTCCCTTCTCTAAGTGTCACTCTGTCCCAGAAGCTGGGAGAGCAGATGCTGTTTACCATTGACTTCTTGGGCTGGATTAGCAAACACAGGAAACTCCTTATTCCTTTCCCATGGTGGCCACAGAGGACCACAGTCAGGGATGATGAGGAGGTGGCGTGTAAATGTGATTGAATCAGTGCAGCACTTCCCAACTCCAGCAGGATCTCACCAGCTGTGTGTACATCCATTGGTAGTGAGGACCCAAGCAGTGGGTCTGTAGAACAAGGCTTTTGGTGCTGAGGAGCTGGTGCCTGCATTATACGCATTTCTGGGCTTTTTGTTACCACTGGCTACCTCCTGTCTCACTTCATGGAGTGAAGACCCACTTATGCTTACCTGGTCTGATCCTGCTCTGAACTAAACACCCACATGAACGTGGCCTCTCAGCTAGATCGCATAGGTGTAACCTAAGTGTTCCAAAAAGCTTTATCCATGGACAGGCTCCCCTTTCTTTCAGAATCTTTCTGTTAATAAAGCAGCTAATAGTTCCCTGTCTCTCAGTGATAGGCAAGTGTTTGATTGTACCACACTTGGAAAGTTCAAAAGCGCTGCAGAGTGCGTGCTAAATATAATTAGTATTTTCCAGCTAAATGTGTTACTTTTTTTTTATTTATTAATGATGTTAATCAGTATTAACCTGCTGTCCACTAGGGTATTATTATAACATCAGAACGCACAACCCACTGCCTCCATCAGTACTTAAAATGTGATTATGTTGAGGCTAAGAAAATTAGATAGTGCAGTAGATAGACCTCATGGTTTTTGCTTCCAAAACAAAGAGGTATCAATAGGCCTGTTCATTATTTTGGGTTATAATTTGCTACTGATGCTTAAGAAAAAATACATATTTGAATTTCAGCCCCATTAACTCATGTGCGTGCACACAAGCTTGTGTGCATTTGTATGATAATAACATTTGTAATACTGTCAAATAATATTACATATTTAAAAAAACACAAACATTGTCTCAGAGGAATTATTAACTTCAGAATACAGCACATCTTTTTGGCTTCCAGTCCTGTTTTTCCCCTGGTAATTATGTTGAATAATATATGATTTTTTATTGCAAACTCTGCAGTAGGGATTACAAGATACACCGCACATCTAAGTTAACGTGGCTGTCAGAACCTTAACTATTATATTCCCTTTTGAGTTTTACTTCTTATTTTTAATTGAGCAACATTTAATGTTGCATTAAAATTGATTTGTGCAGGTCTTAATCTTTCTCTCGTAAGTATTCAGATGTAATGAATCAATTTTTTATTATTTTATTGTTACATAAAGTGTCCATGGATAGGTCAATTGACCAATGCCCTCTTGATTAAAAGAAATAGAGATCACATCACAGTATGAACTTCTGTGTATCTGGATTCATGAAGTTCAATATTGATTAATCTTTCAGCTATATTCCATTATATATATGTACAGTTTTATATATATTTATATATACATATACACATAAATGAGTATGTATATCATAGCATGTACATGCTCATGTGAATGCAATCATGTATGTAAATAAATTCATGAGTCCGAATACTGATCAACAGGCAGTCTTTCTCTCTGGTTATTAACAATCCAGTTAAGCCAGTTATCACTATTGCATATTGGTTTTATAAGCTTAAAGAAGGTTATGTTTAAAGGAAAAAGTATTCAGACAGTGGTGTAATCACAAATTATGTTCAAAGCTTGTTAGATCAAAACTTGATCTGATATTTCCTCTCTGCCATTTCTTTCTTCTCTCTCCTGTGGACAGATCATACAGGAAAAGATGCTCAGAGGGCTGGAGCTCTCTCTTCTATGAAGAGAGGCTGAGAGAGCTGGGCTTGTTCAGCCTGGAGAAGAGAAGGTTCAGGGGAGACTGTAGAGCAGCCTTCCAGTACCTAAAGGGGGCCTACAAGGAATTTGGAGAGGGACTTTTTACAAGGACATGTAATGACAGGACAAGGACAACTGACTAAAGGGTAGATTTCAGTTAGATATTAGGGAGAAATTCTTTACTGTGGGGGTAGTGAGGCACTGGAGCAGGTTGACCAGAGAAGCTGTGAATGCCCCATCCCTGGAAGTGTTCAAGGCCGGATTGGATGGGGCTTTAAGCAACCTGGTCTAATGGAAGGTGTCTAATGAAAGGGGGTTGGAACTAGATGATCTTAAGGTCCTTTCCAGCCCTAACTATTCTATGATTCTGTGATTCTATGAAAAAGAGCAAAAAACTGTAGAAAAAAAAAACACCTTTGAAGCTATTACTACTTTTATGCTTTCAAGTGCTTGAATTTCACAACTAAACTCAGTCTGTGTAAGCAGAAGTTTTTGTAATGATGTTTCTAAGATTCAAAAGATGAAGAATAAAAAATAAAACCTTCTGCTTTACTTAGGGGCAGCATTTCCCCTCATTATTCATTATCACAAGGTTTAGGCTCTGTGTTTCCGTCATTGCAGCATGGAGTAATTTTAGCACAGACCAGAGCCTGTTGGTGTCCCAGGGGAGAGCAGAAGCAGCAGGGCTGGACTCTGCCTGGCTGGGCTCAGCTCCCATCACCCTCTCTTTGCTGCTGCCCCAGCACCAGCCAAGCTGCATCACAACAGGGCTGTTGGCTGTTGTCGAGGCTTTTTGTGTGATGGGAATGTAGTCAACATGGAATCTTCATGATGTGTTTTAAACAAGACTGGGAATGCTCACAGCAGGACTGCAGTTTACACCCATGGCTAGTCCTCAGTGGGAGGATAGCTTGTCAGGGTCAAGGGATTGCTTGATGGGACTATGCCAACTCTAGCTCTCAAGAAGTTAGAAATTCACATGTGTGACTTGCTTTGGGGGATAGATGTACTCAGGGTCATTGTGGTCTGGTGATGCCATCTGAAACCTGAGAGTGTTTTAAAACGTTATTCACAATGTGCAGTTTTATGTTGATTTGGTGAGTGCCTTGGTAGTTTCTGAATCCTAGTCCAGGTTGTGAAATGTATGTGTATATTGGCCATATGTCAGCATATATGCATATATATGCATGCATGTATATGTATCAGGAGCTGCTTGCTGTCAGATTTGTCACAGATCTTTAGGCACAGGTGGGATTCAAACTAAGCAAGAATCTGCTCAGACTGTTTGAAGCAACTATGTTAACAGGACCTATTTGTGTCAGGTCTCAGCCTTTGCGCATACAACGTGGAAAAACAGTGAGTTTAAACTCCCCTGAGTTTATCTAAAATATGGAAATTTTGTCATAATTATGGGGAGATACATCTTGGTCGACTGTTTTGACTCAGCCAATAAACAGTAACTAAATAGTCTGCTTGGAGAGGTTTGGAATAAAACTCTTGGGAGTTTGTTTTGGAAACACTGACACATGTACTTCCTAAAGCACTATATGCTCCCTGGAACAGGGGTGCTCCTGACTGAAGACTGGCATTCTTCTTGGTTACATCGCAGTTGAAGAACAACCGTTTCAGTCTGCACGTAAGGGGTTTCTGACACCATAATCACATTCCCATGTACTGTCCTGTGGATCAGACATCCCAGAGTTCTTGGGAACTGGCATCCCTCATGAAGTTTGGTCTGCACTGATGGGGAAATTCCAGGCATACAACATCTGGGAATCTTTTCCATGTCCCCAGAAGCACAGCATTTTCAAGAGATTACTCTAGGTCATATCACCTGGCCTGATCCTGCCTTGGGCCACCCTGCATGCCCAGCCATCTGGAAGCCAAGGCTTGTCTGCGGTTCTGTATGGGAGTCTTGAAGGTTTTGGAGATCTTACCATCTATAATGCAATGCAATCATTTCTGATATTTGATACCTAACAACTTCAGCGTCAGTGCCCTCATTAACACCATGGATAGATTTGGCCAAGTACCGGAGAGTTCAGTGCTCATTATATAACATGACAATTCTGATGACCTGAAAGGAGGGCTTGTGGCATGTGATAGTACTCTAAGAAACTACAAAATCATTACTTGTGCATACAGGTTCCCCTGTCATCAATGTGTCTGTATCATTCACATGTGAAATAACACATTAAGATGTTATTAGTGGATATGACAATCTGTCTTACTTTCCTCTGGGGACTAGACAATGGTTTATGGATATATTAACCCTTTTGATTTTGGCGTCTGTTATAACATGATGGATGTGTGGCATACAAAGATGTTTTTTGCTTGCTGAGATGTTTTGAATATAAAGAGAAATAAACCCACATAGAATGTGTCCACTCTGAGAGTTCATCTCCAGCCTGGCCATGTTCTTTGTTTTCGGGGCAATGGTGGGTTTGGGGATTAATAATTGTAGAGATGCTAAAGCTTCTGGCAGGTAAGGGAGCAGATGGGAATGCACTAATTCTGAGACTGTGGTCAGGCAACAACATATCTTGTAGACTAACTGTACCTGCGATGGCATAGAAATTACTTGACAGATACATTTTTTGGTGAAGGTGCTGAATCCCAATGCTCCTCCTATTGCCAAAAGCTAATATACTATTTTTAAAGAACAAAATTAGGTCAAAGTTCTGTTGATTTTATGTCATGCAGAGACCTGCCAAACTCCTGGATATATTTTTTTCCCTCCATTCTACTCCATGCTACTTTTGTCTATATTGTTGACATGTTTTAGGGGTGGACATGGCAGTCCTGGCATAATGGTTGGCCTTGATGATCTTAAAGGTCTTTTCCAACCGAGTTGGTTCTATGATTTCAGGCTTCTTGTTATATGAGTTCCCTATGAACTAAATTTCTCTGTTCACTGGAATATTGTGTAACAAGAAGGAAGTAAGGAACTGGTAACTGAAAGTCTGCACATTAAGCTATGTTGCTTGCCTTCCAGGTGGATTTTGATGGTAAGGCTGACTCCTTGTTCTTCAGTGATGGGCAGCGAAGAATTGACTTTGTTTTGGTGTATGAAGATGAAAGTAGAAAAATGACTCATAAGAGGAGTGATCGTAAAAAGCAAAAGGTAAGTTATTTTCTGTATAAATCTAATTTGTTGCGTATGAGAGCAGGAAGGACAATGCCCTCACCCAGAATAGTGATTGCATTGCCATGTCTTCGGAGTGCTCTTGGGAGCTGGGAGACTGAAGCCCATCAAACTGAGCTGGGAAAAGGAGTGAGCTCAAGCCAGTAGGTTGCTGGGTAAACAGGCAGTATGTTGCACACTTGTCAGACTGTGCTATGTGACCTCAGAGCATCCTCCTCAGTGAACCCTTAGGAGATGTGAGCAGCAAAATGCTGGTATCAGGTTCCTAGTTAGAATTGGACACAAGGTAATCAGTCTGGGGCAGCTTTCCGTACCCACAGTGATTGAAGTAGGCCTTTAATCAACTTCAGTATTAAAATCACGGTATTCAGGGAACCCAAAGAAGGAGGCAACTGATCAGATGCTCCAAATCAGTTATGAACATAGCTGCTGACGTTCTACCCAATAAAGTACCTAAGTAGTTTATGGGAAATAATTGTACGCCATTTTGCTACCAGAATTTCTTCCTGTATCACTCCTTCCCTTGAAACTTCAACAGCTTGCCCTTCCTGGGAACCTTGCAAAAGATTTCTGACTCATGCCAGTGCATACTGTGCTCAAGACCACATTGGTTGGAGCTTTGGGTAGCATGGTTTAGTGTGTGGTGTCCCTGCCCATGGTAGGGGGGTTGGAACTAGATGATCTTAAGGTCCTTTCCAACCCTAACCATTCTATGATTTTATGATTCTACTTGGTGCTTCTTAGCAACCATGACCAACAATCATAGGTTATTTTTAATTACTCCAGTGGACTATATTCATTATGTTACAAGGGCCACAAAACCAAGCTTATCCATGCCACTGAGATGTTTTAATTTTGAACTGCCTGAGAAATATCCATCCACAGGATTGTAGTCCCCTTGGCATCTGCACTCTCCCACCCACATGCTTCCTTCTCTGATACAGGAATTCTAAATGTGCAACAGCAGCCTCTGGTAGAGGCAGTGAGGACAATGAAAGCATCACATATACAAATAGTCATTTGCAGTTCAGAAAGAGAAAAACAGGAGTAAAAAGGCCTTTAGCTAAGTTGGTTGATATTCATTACACAGTGTTGTCATTGGCAATAACAGGGCAGCCATAAGGAATGTTGTTAGGAGGGTTTAAAAGAGTCCTGCAGTGAGTGGATGTTGCATTATCCCTGATCACAAGATCAGCAATAAAAAATAATTGAAAGACATAATTAGAAACAAAAAGCTGCCCCTTTGGAAACAATTGGTTTTAGCAATTAGCATTTGACATTTATGTTTGCAATATTTGGCCATTGCCCAAATGTACTTAAAAATATAACGAGTGACTTTTCCAAGCAGTGATGGAAATTAAATGTGAACCATAGAGTAGTATTTTTAGTGCAGCATTAATGTTAGGGCATTACCAGAATGAAATCACGAGTAATAAGACCTGGAGATTGTGGGTAATGCACTAGATGCTTGCAAAAAAAAAACCAAACCTTGCTTCCATAGGTCTCAATCCTACAAAGATCTGCAGCCACACTGACTCTGTGGCATGCTGAGGAAGCAGTCTACTTACATGCAAAAATGTGAGAATGCAAGTATATGTGAGAATGAGAGTATATGTGAGAATGAGAGTGTACTAGACTAATGATGGGATACAGTGAAGACTGAGTGGCTGGGGAGCAGCTCTGTGAAAGAGGCCCTCATGGTCTTGGTGGACGTCAAGGAGCAAAGTGGCCAACAAAAGCTGTATAGACAGAAGCACAGCCAGGAGATTGAGACACGTGACTGGGGTGATATGGACTCCAAATGTGCTTTAGTCATCCCAAAGACAGAAAAGTCCTTCATCTCACTTGAGATTACTTGCTGTGCAAGTGGAGGAAGCTATCTGTGCTGCAGATCTTCACTTCCTAAGCAAATGCTGTACAGGCACTGGCAGCACTGATATTTTTCTTCCTGTATGTCCTCCTGAGTGGGATGCAGGACATTGCTTTAGGACCTACCTCACACCCACAGTAGGAGTGAAAGGACAGAAACTGAGAAGTACCAAAGAAACATGTATGAATAGAATATTTGAAAAGAAGAAAGAAAATACATATACCTTATGTCTGAGATGGAAAGGAAGAGGACATTTTTGGTACAGTTTTGCATCCTTGGAATTCCATGGAAAGGAATAATTTGGCCTAGCACAGTTCCCAGAGTGGTGTGGGGATATTGTTGCCCAAGATACATACAGATTTTAGCAGTCTTAGCATAAAACCAATTTGATAGCTTATCTTTGCTGGTGTTTATTTGGTTGTATTTTTTTCTGGGACAAATGACTTCTACCCTTGTGACCAAATACAACCAAAATGAGCAGTATTCCCATTTACTATCAGCTTTAAATCCTGCATACATCACTGTCTGTCTGTGATCAATGATGAACTGAAAATGCCAAATTTTATAAGCACTATCTTGTATAATTCAAGGTGCTTTAAGCCTAAATCGGTTCTTCATTCATGCTACTCTTTCTTTGACACCCCTGGCATTTTTATAGAGCTATTATCCGGAGCATTACGGTTCACAGAATTTGGAATCTCCAGGTTATTAGTAATAGCAGATCCAGATCTGGTCTCATAGGGTGAAATCCTCACCTCAATGAGGTCAGCAGCAATGTCTCCACTGGCCATGTGCAACGTTGCAGGTCTGTGAAATGTAGGGATCAGCAATGTAGTCACTGGCACGAATTCTTTCTGACGCACAGTGCACCCCACCTGGTTGCATGACATGGAATTTGGGGCAGAACTTGAATTGTTAGTGGGCAACTACAGATCTATGTTTCTGATGTGAAAAGTTCTGTGTGCTGGACTGAGTGGTTTTGTGTGATACCAAGAGTGAAGGAGTTCCCAGATGCTTACTGAATTCAGTCAGAACGATTTGAAATTTCTATGATTTGAAAATCAGACCTCAACCAAGTTATCCAATGTAACTGGATTCAGAGAAACAGGGCACAGATCCATCTATTCTTCTGCAGCAAGAGAAGAATCGGGTCCTGGGACCATCATTACATTTGATTTGAATGGCTTTCTTTTTCAAAAGAATTGCATAAGTGTAACTGAGAAAATGACCCAGCATTAATTTATAGTAATTAGCAGTATCCTTGGGAAAATGTCTAATACAGAAGGAATTAACTGAAAACATGGGGCTGATTTGGATAGAAGAATCAAAAATACGGAATTACAGATGCAGTGGTGCTGTGCTTCCCTCTTTTTCATGTTTCCAAAATCTGTTTTAAAGGAGGCAAAATCAGATTAAAGAAATGGCACCCTCATGGAAGTTTCTAACATAATATACAGATCCAAATGTTCACAGATACAGTTCACATGTACAACTTAATTCAAACTCCAAACCTTTGTAAGTTGGTTTGCAATTAATTTTGCAAGCAATAGCAAAAATCGAACTGTCAGAAGCATATTCCAGAAACTGCAATGCAATCAATTAGAATTCCTACTCAAAGTATGGGTTTTGAACCTACAATTTATGTACCCTATTTGTCAGAGTAGATTACCATCAGAACAGGAATTAAATATAACCAGTCTTCCCAGGAATGCTCCAAAATGACAGTTTTATCTGTTGGGGTCTGCAAGGAGCTCATTGTTGAAAGTTAAAGGGTCAGTGCCAGAAAGATGAATTCAAAGTAAATCGATGCAGAATGTCATTCTAGTCCATCTGCTTCCCCCCAACAGAAACGAACAGAAAGACCGTCAGTAAATTAAGTAGGAATGTAGGCAAAACCTTCATTTCCAGGATTGAAATAATTTGTGCTTCACAAAATTAGATTTTAATTTTTGTTTCAAATTAAATGAAAACTATAATTCACAAAAAATATTACACACTTTTAAGTACTGTTTTGCAGAGAGCCTCAGCAGGGTTAGAGGAGTTTGTCTTCCTAAGCAAACAATGAACAGTTCCTGCTTCCAGACTTGTTTCGTTTAGATAACCAACAGCAAAAAAAAACTTGGATAACTTTTCAAAAGCTAATTGTACTTTTCCCAGTGTTTAGCATGTGTCATACCTGTGGTGAGAGAACGATACTTGCATTTACAAAGAAGAAGGGTACCTCAGTGCCATTTTACGTGGTGATTTTAGGCAGTAGAGGATGGCAGGCTTTACATGCCTGTGGTATGCTCAGTCAACCTACCGAGGAAGTCTGATAACAATCAAGAAAAGGACCTTTAGCACTGGGTGGAGGGCAATCACACCTACCCTGATGTCTACTGGATGGACTGGTTTTGAAGCAGGAACTCACTGAAATAAAATCTCTGTTCCTGAGGCAACCCCAAATCTGAATTTTACTTCTTTCACAATTGGATAAAAGGGAGAATGACAGAAGTCAAATGGAAGGAGGGAGTTACTCTGAAGTTACTGCATACATCCATAGGACCAGAAATGGTCTTTCCAAACAGGGTGACTAGAAGCCACTGTTGAGAGCAGGGCTACACTACAGTATTGCCAGTGCTGTGTGGTCATGAATCAGGTTTCAGAAAATCACGAGGCTGCTTAAAATCAGAGGGTATCTCAGAAAATATGTATTTTGAGTTCTTTGGGTTTACTTTTTTTTTGTTGGCCTTTATAGCATATTTTGCTTCACATTTTTATTATCTTCAAACTTAAGAAGCTTACAGAAGCAGAGCTTCTCAAGCAATTAATTTCCTAATGTTGACAACTGGGAGTTTCAGGAGAGCTTTCAAAGACCACCAAAGAAACCATGAGACTAGGTAGCTAATGTTGATATAGCAATCCTCTCCACTCCCTTTACTTGATAGCCATGAGATTGGCTTCAGGCCCCGTGCTCTTTCTCTTCTTGACTGTGTTTTATGTGTTGCCTGTCAGGTAATGCAGAGGTGGATATTCAAGCACTCCTTCCTTGTTAGGAGTTTTCTTCTGAAGTCACACAGATATTGTTGTAGGGAACTTTTCTGTTGCACAAAAGAAACTAAAGATATGAGTGGGCATCGTCCTGTCACTTCTGTCAATCACAGCAAGTGCTCCCTACCATTTAAGCAACACAGAGAAAAGAACTGCTAGTGGTCTGCTACCAGTTTCCAGATTCAGAGTCTTGTTAGTCTCCTCAGGGTTGGAAGACATGAGACACTGAAAGAACTATGGTGTAAAAGCAGCTCGCAAGAGCTAGCCCTCCTACATGCCTGTAATACTTGGAATTTACTTACTTACTTGCTTTCACTTCTTTAAGATTGTATGTTCTTATGCATCCTGTAGTGTCTTTGTCGACTGGCTAGCCATTCAGTCATCAAAATCTGTCAGGTTGAGCTTTACCATCATCACATTATCATTACAGCTTAGCCTTGCTGGTTGCTGAGCAAAATGCCAGATACTGAAATAAAGCTGGGACAGTCTCTACCTTCCAGCCTAATAAGCTATCATATCTTTATGCTGTATTCCCCAGTCAATGCAAAACCACTATAGACTCCTCTGGGTAAAAGACTAGCTCCTCCATAGATCATCATACACATAATTCAATCATTTATATAAAATAGCAAAGCCCCTAATTAGCAAAGCCTCCCAGGGGCTTTGTTCCCCAGTACTTGCATTAATGCATTATTAGAAACCTTAATATTGTCAACATTCCTCTAAGATTTTGAGGGAAAATTAATTTGGGTAACGCCTTGCCATAATAAATTATTAAAGCAATCTGAATTATAAGATTAAAAAAAAATCAGTATTAGACTTCTGTAAATGAGAATTGCCCTGCTTTGTGCTATCTAAGAAGAAACGAAGCAGTTACTTAGCCTTTTCTATTTTCTGAAACAAAGGAGAGCTTAGGTTGAATTATTTTCATTATTCGGTATTATTCACCTTACAAAAAAATCATGTGAATATGGAAGAAGCAAAGAGGTAGGATGAAAAGGCAGAAGAGTTAATAGTGGTGTAGACAAACAATTCCTGTCTTGTGCACTACATATATTAACGATCTGGTAAGGGGATTGAGTTACGACATAACCAAAATTGCAGAGAAAATCAGTACATAGTTTATTCAGAAGCTAAGACAACTGTGAACCTTTATCTTTGAAGGAAAATGGAGAGCACTATTACCTATGAAATTTGAAAAATGAAAGGAAATACGTTACTGCAAGGAAAAAACTCATTAACATTTGGGATTCTAAGTTAGTGCTGTTAGTACAAGGAAGAGACTTAGATGTCACAGTAAACAGCTATATTGTGTCCTCTTCAAGCTCAGCTACCATCAGAATTCTAGTCAGTAGAAAGTATGAGGTATATATAAGTGTGCATATTACACATATATATATACACAATGTTATATACACAATGGAAAAATACGAAAAGCATGCTACTGTCACCAATAGCAAATGGATTAATGGGACATGGAGAGAGGCCTCCATGAAGACCCCAATCAAAGTTTGGGATTGTGGTTTTATCTTGGCAAAATAGAGGAATAAGGAGAAATGTAGAAAGTATTGATGAAAGAAGAAAACAGATTGGAAGATTTGTCTCTTCCTGTCCCTAACTCAAGAAGAAGGTGATATTCACTGGAGCAAAAAGGCAGAAAGCCTGGAACAGATTTGACAAGTACCTTTGAACAAAATATGAAATTGGTCCCTCATGAACATTGCCACGTGCAGGTGCTGCAGTTGATAACTAAGAAAGTTTAGAAGGGGTAGGCTGTTTAGATTATTGTTCAGGTTTGTGACTTTTAATTCCAAGACTTGCTAGAGTTTTTTGGAAAATGTTTTTTTTCTGCATGGGGACTTGCAGCAGTCTTTAAACATTAAAGAACTGGATGAAACTTATGTGGGGATACATGACCTGTGCCGGGAGAACTCCTGAGGATTTCTGCCCTTTTTGCTTAAGCATTACCCACCTAGACTGAGTGGGTCTTGGGTCTAGTCCTAAAGATCATTTGCCATGTATCTACCAAAGTTCCTAAGACTTTATGTAAAGGGTCATTCATTGACTTAGGTCCTCCACAGGCCTGCATCTTAAGCACAGATCTTAAGGCAGTTAGTCTGACTATAGAGAACCAGGTGACAGAAAACATTGGATCATTCTCCTTTTAAGTTCCTTTAGTGGTAGGTGCAGAATCCATTAAGCACAGGGCATATAAACAACAAAAATATTGGTCGGTGGAATGACAGCAATCTGTGAGTAAGAAAGTAGTATCACCCAGTCACTCTAAGAACCTCGCTGCATGCCTAACTTACCCTGCTACCCTAGTTCACACATAAAACCATCAGTTCACAGTGTATTAATGTCATCTCCTTCTGGCAACTGCTCACAGAGGCCCCTTTCCCAGCCCAAGCCACCTGCAGGTGCTCCCCCCTAACCCATGCTGGTACTTTGACATGCAGCCAGTAGGCCAGGGAGAGCTGGCCACCCTTGACTTTCATAAACATCTCATTGTGGAAGTATCCAGTTGATGCAGATGGCTTTCAAATTTGATTAGTCCATATGAAGTTTCAAAATATCTTGTAAATACTTTATGGTGTTGTGTATTTTGAGGGGAGAGGGGCTGTTTGTCTGTGTGGTTTTGGGGGGAGGCCATGTGTGTGGAGAAGCAAAAAGATTGCCAAGACATTTCAGATATTTTTGTAACTCACTACCTGCCAAGTTCTGGTAACTGTGAAGTGAAATTAAAGTGATCCATGAAGGAAAACTTGTCATATCCTTCAGGAGACATCAAATGCTTGTAGAATAACACCACTGACTCTTCAAGTGCTATAGCTCTCGACTACTTACTTCGGGGATGCTTATTCATAGGTTAAAATGTAGAAGGCTACTACAATTTGAACCGCTGTGTGAACTCATGATTATTGTGAAAGAAGAATAAAGTTACAGGTTGCTGGGTCAAAAGTGGTATGAAAGCTCTTGAGATGAAGACTTTCTAAAGGACAAATTAATGCAGGGAGGGAGGCTGCCATCAAAAGTTTGATTAGAGACTAAAGATGAAGGAGATCACAAGTTTCAGGGGTAATTGCTCTTCAAAATTCAAAATTTGGGACACATTTTTACCTCTGTAATGTACCAGAAACTAAGAGGGTGAATACTCTGTAGCTGCATTTGAGGACAACGTTGCATATGGGCAATGTTGCATACCAGACAAAACCCCCGATCAAGATCAGTAGGTAAGACTGTACCTATCAGCCAGTAGCTGTCAAGTGGGCTCTATAGAGGTAATGACCCAATGATTTTTTTGGGAGGCAATTCCATTCTTCTGTGCATACGTATTTGTGAAACTTGGAACAGATGTTTTATGGTGTTCAATACCTTTTAACAGAGGAAGAGACAAGTATATGAATCAAACCTGATAAACAACGGCTTGCAACTTGAAGCAACGAGATCGGTGAGTGCTCTTCCCTGTGTGAACGGCCGTATCTGAGAGCAAAGCTGCCCCTGTGGGAATAAGGAAACTGGATATATGAATTTACTGCAACATTTCTCTCCTCAGGAGAAAAAAGCCCATCTTTTTCCATCAATAGTGCCTCTGTTTTCTGATGTGCAATTTTTAAACTTTGTGTCTGTTCTTTCCTCTGCAAAATGATGCAGATGGTAAGCTGGGAGATTACATGGAATTGTGTTTGTTGGATGGGAGGTTGTGTTTGTTCAGCACTTGGAAGCACTGGCTGTACTCTGAGGTTCTCCCCCTATTATGGCCATGTAGGACATGTGGGAAGCCAGTGGGTGTGCAGGGCAGAATGCCCCTGCCAGAAGAGCAATGCAGGGCTCCTACACGTGACCCTGCTCTTTGCAAGGCCTGGCACCATGCAAGTGATTGAGACTATCATGCTTTGTGTATTTTTGGGCTGCGATGTTGCCTGCAGGCAGTTCAAGAGTGCTGTGATAATTCACAGCAGCTGCTGGAGCTGCTGTCTCTTGCAGGAAGGGTTAGAGGCCCTCAAAGCCCCTTTCCTTCCTGCCCTGCAGGGTTGCAGTGCTCCATATGGGTCTCCCCGTCCCAGGCAATCATTTCCAGTCTAAATTTGTTGTTGTTTGGCAGTCTACAGCGAGCTCCAGAAAAGGTCATTTTGCCCCCTTCTCCTAAATTAGACTCAGAATCTATGGCGTCATGGTATTTATTTGGTTTCTGCAGTGCAGACTCGTGCTGCACATCCAAGGATGTAGTCTTGCTCTTCGCATTCATAAGTTAACCGCTTACTGGAAGTCTGACGTGGCCTTCTTGCTATACTTACATGTCACTATATTTACATGTTGCAGTTTTCAGTAGTTCTGCCATGGTCATGACTGAAAAACTTTTGAAACTGGAAGTTTCCCCAGGCTAGATCAGATATCTGAGTGATGTTCCAGAGCCAGTGAGCTATGTAATGTAATTTCAAGTGGCTGAGACTCAGTAATGCAGGGCATCAATAGAAGTTCTGCAGGTGATGTGCAGACGGGAGGTGAGTGGCTGTTAATGTCCCCACTGCATACTGGTGCTGGTTAGCGCATGCAACTGGGATCAAAGTGCCCCATGCAGTCTTTCTCAGCAGTCTTAGCTGATTTCCCTTTCCCTCTCCCCATTCTCACTATGAAGCTGAGAACTGGGGTTGCCCAGGAGCATCCATGTGTGCTTAGACTGCTTCCATCAAGTCACATCACATTGGGGTTGCACTTAAACTGCTGGGGAAACACTGACAGCTCCAAACCCACAGCGGCCATGCCAGGCTATATGGATGCTACTCTTAAATTGCTTTGTAAAATACTTTGCAGATATGTAAAAAGTGCATTAAAAGAACATTTAGCTGTCTTTCTTAGTATACCTTTATATGCTTTTATATGCCCGAGTGTTTCCACCTCGTGTCAGTGCTTTTACAGAAGTCAGTGGTATATTTCCTAAGACAGAAAATGAATGCAACTTTAAGTTGGTCTTCTATGAGATGTAAAGAGAAATTCTGGATAGTTTAAAAAGTGTTCTGAAAAGTCCTTTGCTTTCATTTTGTTGAACATGTATTTTTAATATTCTTTCATTCCAGGTTTTGGATGAAAAACTTATTTTTGTGAAAGTGCATGCACCTTGGGAAGTGCTGTGCACATATGCTGAGGTTCTGCACATCAAATTGCCCCTGCAACCCAATGACCTGAAAACCCGAGACTCAGCTTTCAACTGGTTTAGCAGACTCTTCAGAGTGGATGAAAATATCATCAAACCTGAGCAAGAGTTTTTCACTGCCCCTTTTCAAAAGGAGCTTTTGTCCAGTTTTTATGTCCAAGACAAAGACACATTTTTCAATCCTGCAACTAGAAGCCGAATTGTAAGTCCATGGAGTGTTTTTAGAATTTGATCTTAAAAAGAAAAGATGCGTTTAATCAAATCAGTGCAATTACCTTCATGAAAGCATCCTGAAAAATTATAAATATTTGGGATGCAGTAGTCCTGTATCATTTATGAGTCAGCCTGGGCAATCCAGAATTAAAATATACCTTACATTTATTCCATTTCTGTTCCACCTGAATTTAAAGGAGAAATTTGAATGGTTTATGTTCCCCATGCAGTTAATTTTGTTAGCACTGCTTACCCTTTCCTAACCTGATTATATGTTGAGACAGGTATAGCTGTGATCACTTTCAAGTTGCAAGAGACACCAAAACATTTATCAATTTCAGGTTCATTTTATCCTGTCCCGTGTGGAATATGCAACCAAAAACAATGTGAAAAAGTTTGGCATTAACAAATTACTGGACACTGGAATCTACAAAGCAGCATTTCCCCTTCATGATGTAAGTCCAGTGCTTGAAACTAAAATGTATTTTGAAATGGAGATCTGAACTATATCTGTGGGGTTTATATCGAAAAACAGAAGCACTATTGATTGCTTTACTCCTTGACTGGTCATTATATCCACATAGTTGAGTAAGACAGAGTTTGGCTGAAGAGATTTTCTTTCAGAGCACTGTTGGTTAAAAATGTAGCTCCATAACTGAAAAAAAAACCAATATATTTCATTTAAGAGTTGTTAAACTTGTATTCCCTGGGAGATGTAGTTCAGTAAAGTGCCTGGCCTAAGTGGTAATTCCCATGGCGCACAGTCTCATCAGTTCTAAATCAATTTTAACATTGTCCCCTTTTTTAGTACTCAGTTTTTCAGTATTAAAGTTCCTATCAAATATCAACATTGTTAATAAAGATGTAGACTACAAATCTCATCTTAGGATGTGTGACAGTCTCACACAGCAATAAACACTCCCGCAGTGCCCATACGTTGCGACATACGTGCAGGAAGACACAGGCCTCTACTGGCTCTGTCCCGGTAGTCCAGTACCTCACAGGTGATGTCAGAGTCATGCAGAGAGAATCTTAACAGGGATGGATTTCACCTGGCAGTATTAAGAAATCCAGCTTTTGTAACTACACTTCTGACACTTTAAAAAGTGTCACATCTCATTTCAAGAAGAAAATTATACTGAAAATTTTTGTGTATACAAAGGCTACCAATAGAACAGAAAAAGAAAACAAAGGGAAAAAGAAATCAGATTTCAGAGTATTTACCTAAAGAAAAATCCCATCTTAAGCTGTGCATGGGATACAGCAAGCAAAGACTGAGGGCTGGCTTTCTGCATTGTATCTATTATACACCCACACCCCACACACTTCCTCCTGAGTTCTGTGACCGAGGTGTGTTCTGCTGTGAAGACACCAAGAACATGAGAGGTCAGGAATGGTAGCTGCTTCAGCTCTTTGGACTTGGCTTAAAATATTCAGGAGGCCTACAAGGATTTCAAGGAAATCTTTAAGGCAGAATCAAGACAAATCATGTTTCTTGTAAATAACCCGAAGCTTTACAGGATAGAATTAATACCATTCATGACTATCCATTTTAAGGTTTCCTTTTAGAGATTAAAAACCTGCCTTGCAGGCTACTTCTATCATGGCATGGGGAATTTGGACTCAGTATGACTAGTAATTATTGACTGTCTTTTTATACAATTACAATTATATATCATGGCTCCTCTGAAAATCAAGATTAGATGATAGATTTCTGTCACTTGTCTTGTTGCATCAGAGATACAGAATGGAAAAGTCCCTCAAATAAAACAGGCTTTATTGAAATAGATTTTCAAATAACCTAGTAAAACCCACAAGTATTATCTCCATGTGAACTCTCTTTTGAAATTAAAACAGAAACTAGAAGCCCTGGATTTATCCCTCAGACTTTCCAGCCTTCATTCCAGTACAGTATTATTTTGAAGCAAAGGATGTTAGCATGCTAAAGCTACTTAAAATCCATTTTAATTTAGTCCTGTTCTCTAATTAGAATGGATCCTTTTCTGTTTTCTATTCCTAAGTGCCAAGACGCTGACATGTGCTTCGATTTAATTTAATAGTGAGTCTCTGTTATTTTCACCTCACATACGTAAAGTGTTTGCTTTAGCTTTTGGCGCCTTTCTGACCTTCTATCCTGAAAGCTGGTGCTTTTCCAGAGCTGCCTTCCTGCTCCTTTTCCTGGCTTGCAGCAGATTAGACTAAAAGGCTATTCAAAGCTCTGGCTTCATGGCCAGAGCCATAGGGTCTGCTGAGATGACAGCTGATCTGTGCTGGTTAGATTAATGGTATCTTCTTCTCATGCTTTTTCTGTTTTGCAGTCTAGTTTTAGGCACCTGTCAACCGATCCCAACTGCCCAAGTGAACGATACCTTCTCTACAGAGAATGGGCTCATCCCAAAAACATTTTCAAACTGCAGCCCCTGGATTTCATCAGGTTGGTGTGATTGAGGCTGGAGTAATGAACTAGGAATTTACTTAGCAGGTCTGGTTTTGGGGATGTCAAAGAGACACAGCTCAGTTCTGAGGGCAGATCCATGCACCTATATCAATTTATGCACAGGAGCATACTTTGAACTTGGTTTCATGATAAGCCACTTCCTGAAAAAACAGCCAGTTAAAATTTTTCTTTGCAAGGTATGCTTTTTCTCTCCTTTTCCATTTTTCCCCCCTTCCTATCCTCTTACAAAGGCATTAAAGTGGTGATAGAAATACCCAGCTGCAATACTGCAATCCCAAAGTTCAAACCGGAGGAATATGACAATATGAGTTGGTACAAAATGTATGAAATGAAGAGCCATTTGAAACAGAAATGTGAATTTACTTGCATTTCAGGAAAAAAACCCCAAACCTTTCCCCTCCACAGGAAATACTACGGCGAGAAAATTGGAATCTACTTTGCTTGGCTGGGCTTTTATACTAACATGCTGATCATGGCTGCGATTGTAGGAGTTGGCTGTTTTCTGTATGGATGCCTGACAAAGGACAACTGCACATGGAGGTACCTGATCAGGCCTTTTTTAATATCCCATGAAATTTTGATCAGTCACCTATAGAGGGGGACTGTGCAGGGTTTGCAAGACACTGCGCAATAAGAGGCAAAATGAAAGGGCCTGAAAACAGCAGTTCTGGATTTGAAAGTAAAGACACAAAATATAAGAAGAGTAATGGATGTCCATGGACCATTAGAGAGGTAGACATCTGTGAGTTTGTTATTTCCTCATTTTATTGATATTTTGCACTAGGTTCACCACACCTAGTGTAGAAACACAAAGAAAGGAGTGGCAATCAGAAGCCATAATGTCATTTTCACTGTGGTCGTTCTGGAAGAAGGTATCCAAAGACCCCCAAAATTTCTTTCCTCTATTTTGAGGGAAGAATAGAGAATGAGCAAGCACAAGGGGCCTTATCTGCCTAGGATATATTAGGATATGATGCATAGCCCTCATCAGAATATGACAAATTCAACTGTGGCACAATGACCTTGAGGTCATCACTGTGCTAAATCATCTACAGACCGTCACACTGTATACACTCTTCTGGAATGGTGTTTATCTTTAGAAAACATGTTGAAGGGCTGTTCCAGAGCTCCACTCCTCTGGCTAATGGAGTATAAACCCATTTAGCCTTATGCTAGTATTATCATTTAGTTAAATAGTTCATCTCCCTTCCTGGTGTTTACTGATGTATTTACAGAAAGTAATTACACCACCTTTCAGCCTCCACCATACTAGGTTAGCACGTACTGGTTAGATGGCAACTCTTTTGCCATCTCTTAAGAGACAAATCTGCCATTCTTTGTATTGCCCTAGCAGCCCCCTCTGCGCGTTTTCCAATCTGATCCTTTGTAGAAGACCACAAGGACTAGGTAGCTATTTTGGTTCTGCAGCTGTTCCTTGCTCTGGTAGGCAGTGTTCCTTTCCTTCTCCCCTCAGACCTGCTATGGTAGCTCTTGTGAGCGTGCAAGTGTGAGTTTCCTGTTGAAATGTGAGATCTTTGAGGAGTGGTTTTAGTTTTGATGGGAGCAGTTTTGAGAATTACTACCATGTACGAGGGATGGAAACCATTTTCCTCTTATGTCATCCATTTTTGAGATGAGGATTAAGAATGGAAATGGGGATATATTGCCAGGCTGGGGTGGGGAATTCCTGAGAGCAGATGACTGGTAAATTATTTCTCAATTCCCTGAGATTATTGTGCTGTCTGTGTGTGCAAAAAAAAAAGGACTAAAGAATTTAGTGTTGGTAAGTGACTGACTAGTTTTGTTTTTAGCCAAGAAGTATGTGATCCCAACATAGGAGGTAAAATCATCATGTGCCCTCAGTGTGATAAAGTATGTACCTACTGGAACCTCACCATCACTTGTGAATCATCCAAGGTAACTACATTTACAGCTTATAGACACACTATTGAACTTTAGTTGCACTTTCTCTAGTACTGCATATAAAAAGAAGCTGTTACTCCACTAATGATGTCCTGCAGAATTGCTAGAAATAGTCAAGTAATTGTTCCTTTTGATAGGACGACTGAACTTGGGAAAGTAAAAACAACATCGATTTCTCCAATTTGATCTAAGATGAAACAAATTGTTGGTTTGTTTTTTTTTTAATTTCACAAATATTTGATACAGGACTACAGTGGATTTTTTATTGAAACACTTTGTTTCATTTGGAGATACTTCCTCATTTGGGGGATGGGAAATTCAATTCCTAAAGTCTTGATTCAGTAGCTAAGGAAATTTTTTAAGCATGTTTTGACATTTCTAAATTCTGCCCCTTCCCTCCCCAAAGATGTTGTCTGGATCCATACCTTGAATTTGACCTGTGTTACCAAGGAGGAGATGGGAACAAGGAGGTGTTGTTGTGGGCCATGATAGAAGTTCTGATACAGCCATGTCCTGTTAGCCATGGAGGAGGCTAACCTCACTAGAGGAACCTCACCTTCTTTCTCCATTACCTCATCTCACTAGGCTAATGTTAGCCTTTTGTTATTCCTTTCCATAGGTTCAGTCACTCTCAAAACTGCAATTTTTCTGCTATTTGCCAAAAATATTTTGTCCAGCTTTAATGTGTTGCTTCAATGCATTTAAAGGGTAAAAGAAATAAGAATACAGGGAAAAGGCTATGATGGAAAGAAAAGGCAAATTGAGACCACAGAGGTATCTCATCACAATGTGTTTTCACTAACTGGCTTGATTTGTTGTCATCCTGCTCATGAAAACCAGATGTGTCCATTGCCTTTTTGTGGGTGTATTAAAAATACATAACTCTATACTGAGCTCCCGGACTAGAAACACTGTTTTTCCTCTTCCTATGCAACAGATGGGAGGAAGACTGACAGCACACCATTTTACTATCCTCTTGCTGCACATTTGGCTTATACTTTTAATTCTGGGCTTTGCATTTAATTTCCTTAATTTACTGTGGAATAGTGTACATTGACAGAAGCTGAGGAAACACAATCAATAAAGGCTGTTTATTAAGCTACATAAAAGCTAAAAATCGACATATTCAGTAGGCAGCTTCTGTCCTGGGTTAGTGTAGAAGAAAAAAAAAAAAGGTTAATTATATTTTAAGCCTTTTTTCTTTTCCATTTTTCCAGAAACTCTGTATATTTGATAGCTTTGGAACACTGGTGTTTGCAGTATTTATGGGAATATGGGGTAAGTCGATTTCAACAACTGTGGTTTGTCATCTAATTTTGGCTGAGCCTCCAGCATCAGCCAGATAAACATAGATAAATTTGAAACAACTTTATGTTCTAGCAGTCAGGAATTCAGCAGTAGGTAGTTCTATGTAGCAGAAGGAACATTCACAGGAACATTCACAGGAACTCCCTTTTAGCATCATAAGAAAACAAAGAACTGTAGAACTTAAAGTTGGTCTTTCAGTGTCTGTTTTGTTTCGTTTGACTTGGAGGAAAGTCCAGGAGAAATCGTTAGAGCTGCCTCATGTTCATGCAGCAGGAGCCACCACATGCTTAAGTATATCTGGCAGAGGAGCTGTTATTTTTCTGAAGAGCTTTGGAGCTGCCTGTGCCTATTAACAGCTGTGAGGCTGCACAAGGCAATTGGAAAACAGTCATTTATTACAGTTCCCAGGAAATTTGTTCCTCCTGTCTTTATTGAAGAAACTGACTGTAAAAAGTGTAACTAGTGGTTACAAAGCACTAGATGTGTCTTTTAGCGGAGAAAACGTAGCTGAAACCAGGATGTTTCCCATGGGTGAAACCATGTGGTGCTGTATTCAAGGCATATGGCAAGGCTCATTTTCCCAGAAATGATTTTGTTTGTTCATATTAGCAACTTTGTTAACTGGCCTTTATCGCACCGTCTTACCCAGAAATTACCAAAGTAAGTTCAGTGTTAGGTCTGTACACAGGATACTTTGAATAAAATAACTCATGTAACATTTTAAACTTGTATGTATGCTCACAAGAATACATCATCTTTGCAAACCACATTTTTATTATCCTAAGATCCTAGAATCCTAGAACAGTTTGGGTCGGAAGGGACCTTGGAGGTCATCTACTTCCAACATCCCCTAAAGCGCTTCAAATAGTTACTGCTTTAAAGTAATGTAAGATGAAACATATAGTGTCAAAAGAAGACTTCTTTAAAATGCATGCTAAAATCAAAATACTAGCAGGAAATACTCTATATAAAAGTAAATTAGAAGTTTGATACGAATGTAATCTTCTCCTGTCATCGAAATAATTTATTTGCAATTTGCTTTTTAATTAAAATTGTGTTTCCTGTTTTGAAGAATGGTTTCAAAATTAACAATCACAAACTTAAGAAGCATGGTTATAGTGATGGCTGCAAGGTCTGTTAGTATTCTTGTCGTAAGTTCACTATATAAGGAGGTGAATTGCATTACAAATCCAGTCAAATTCAGATATTCAGTCAAAATTGTACCGAATCCAAATGACCCATGGTCACGGTGCAATTCCAGCTGTAATTTCCACCTTCCTCTAATACTTTTGTAGACCTCCTGGTCCAAAACAATTAAAATATTAGTAGATTTTTAGATCTATTATTGCATAATTATCATCAATGCACTTTTAGTAATTTCTTCTTTTTTAGTGTATTCCCTTCAAAGATCTTAAAGCACCATAAAACACCAGGGAATCTTGCCTCAGGCTCTCATTCTCTATACCTTTTTGCTCTGGACCAACACTTCTGCCACCTATCCCATGATGGTATGACTAGATCGGCAGCTTCCACTTCACTTGCTGCCATCACTGATCCCGTCCCTGAACAAAAGCATTTCTTTTCAGTCCTTGCTGTCACAGTTTCAGAGGCAGAATACCTGGGCCACACTGAGTGGCAGTGGTGAGGGACACGTGAAAGAGGTCACCACAAATTACCGGCATGAGGTGGAATTAGTGCTTGGATGTCCTGCCTCTGAAATGTCATTTGTTTCCACTGTTAAAAAAGCCCACTGGTTGAGGAAAAAAGGAAAATGTCAAATCCAGCAGCAGCTCCTTCCCTGTTCTGAAAGATGCAGCTTGGCTGCTGGCTGATTTTGGCTAGTAGAAGTTTTCTTTGTACTGGGGCTGAAGGCTGTCCCCATGTTATGTGTCTCTCTTCCACTGTTAGCAGAAAGGCTGTCACAGAAAAAGTCCCTGCACTTCTGGGGTCTCCAGCAGCAGCTGGATTTGCAGCTGGGGCAAACCAGTATATCTTCCTGTGGTTTGGGCTGGGCAGCAGTTAGAGGTTTATGGGAAACTAATCTTGCTCTGCAGGAGAAGGCAGATGTGGTCTTATGGCCCATTGCTTGGAATGGCCTTTATGCTGCTAAGTATGAAGTAGCTGAGAAGTCCTTGTGAAAGAGGCCTGTGAATAATCTGGGGAGGAGAGTTTCCTGGGGTTCTGCCTGTGTGTAGATGCCAAGGTCCTCTTACAGCCCAGCCCATGGAATTTTCTGGTTTTCAAATTCTTCAATTTGGGGTTTTTTGGAAATAAAAATATTTTGGAAATAACCTTTAATGTTTTGAAATGTAACTGCATGCCATTGATGTTTCATCATTCAGGATGAAGTCCAAACGCCACTTTTAGGGTTAATTGCTCCCAGAGAATGAACAATGCAGTAATGGGATACTAACTCCTCCTGGAGTTAGTGCTGCAGAGCCACACCACTGATCTGAGGATGCACTGTCTTCAGTAACAGAGCATCCAGGGGTACCAGGGATCATGGTACTGACACCCATCGTCATGTGCACCTCCCAGCCTTCTCAGTGGGCCTCTCATTGCCTCTGCTGCCAGACCTACCCACATAATGTCTCAGGACGAGGTAATGAGTTTGGCTGGATTCATGTCTAGCCAGTACTCCTTAGGCATCTGTGCTTCCAGTTGTAGGAGCGCAGTCCAAGGGAACTAACTGATGGCCCAGCCCAGAGAGTTTCTAAGCTTCATGCCTAGCAAAAACAGCTGCGGCCTCATCAGATTGGTGCTAGCAGAGAAGGAAGGACAGCTGTGTTTAAGCACCTTCACCTGAACCATCATTGGTTCTTGTTGCCTGCAAACGGATTATTTGTCCATGTAGAAACTGCAGATTCAATGAACGTTTTTCCCTGCGGCAATTTCTGGTGTACTGAGTTTTTCTTTGCTAGATGTCCTGCACTCTTCAGTATTTTCTCTTCACCTATCCAACCAATTTGCTTTCTTATGCATCCTGTGACAAACTTTATCAAAAGGAGTCTATAATACAAAATCCAAAGTTACCATACTCTAGGCTTAGCCAGAAAGCAAATAAACGTATATGCATTCTTTCGCAGGTGCTTACAACACCATTTACCTCAGGTTTCTCTTATTAAAGTACCTATGCATCCAAAGCAATAATTGCATGAAGGAGTAGATCCAGTTATTTTCACCATTGCATTAGCCAGTTAGCCATGGGGTTTTATGCCATGTCTGTGCAAAGTTGCATGGAAAACCAAGCCAAATGTTACAGCACAGGGCGTCAAGCAGTGTCCAGTACTCACATGGCATTGTTCATTTTGTCTGTCTTCTGGATAGTTACTTTGTTTCTGGAGTTTTGGAAGCGACGGCAGGCTGAACTGGAGTATGAATGGGACACAGTTGAGTACTTAGAGCAAGAAGAACAAGTTCGCCCGGAATATGAAGCTCGGTGCACTCATGTAGTGATGAATGAAATCTCACAGGTAAGAAATATTCCGATAACTGTTGATGGCTACTGCAACAGACATGTTGTGAGAGGACACTATGAAAATGGCAAATCTGGGCTGGAGCTGTGTAAATCAGCAGTGTTTCAAGGAGTTGGCCTGGAAATAGTGAATTTATAAAGTACAGGTGCATGGAAGGGAATTTACACCTAACTGTAGGCATCTTAAGGTAGGAGCTTGAGGAGCTTTGAGGAGCTTGCACTGCTTAGGTTCCTGTGTCATGAATAAACAGAAGCAAGCATCATCCCCAGCTTAGGAGACTAAGTCTACCTTATTAAATTCCCCAAGAAATGCTTCAGTGTCACTGCCAGAGGCCAAGATCATAGAGAATTTGCTATCTTTGCCTAAGACTGCATCAGGAAAAAAGGGTGAAATAGAGGGAAAGATGTTACACTATATATTATGCCAAGACAGGGTTTTTTAATCTTAAGATGTTTCTGTTTGAACCCTATATAAATAGGTATTGTTGCTAAGTGCATGTGGATGCAATTATGATTAATAACAGCAAACTCACAGGGACAAGGATAATCCTCATTTTAATGAAATAGGATTCATATTTATGAGGATCTTAGTGCAGATCGCTATTTGTTATACATTTTGAGTAGCTTTAGCTTTTGTGGCTCACTTCAGCTCAGCTTCACTTTTTATTATTCTCTGTCAATATATCACCCTAGCATTTATCTGAGCATTTGCATTGCTTTCACATTCCATCCACGTCATACTAATGTTTACTAGAGGGCACTTGAAAAGTTTCAAAATTAACTGCCATAGTTGAAACTATCCTATATATGTCTTCTTTTAATATCTTGTACTACAAAAAAAATGGTTCTGTTTAAAAGCTTATAATCCTTCAGTGTATAAAGTCATAGTTGGAAAGTCCTTTTCAGACAATTCAAAGAGTGAAGAATATGCTAAACCATAATGATTTTGATCCTCAGAGATCCTATAAAGACTCAGTGAATTTTCACACCACTATTTTGGGTAGATGTTTCCTTGGAAAAGCCATTCCATTGTTCCTATGGGATAAATTGAGAACTGCAGACATCAGGGACCGGAATTTTAGTGCCTGCTAGTTTTAGCCAATGGGGCTTGAAAGGTAATGGCCTTGGATCTTGGATCAGCCAAGAAGGATGTGTCCATTCAAAAGGACTATGTGCCCTGTCATAGCTGAAGTCAGTAAGACCTGAGGACACTCAGCCTCTATAGAAGTCATTTATATCTTAGAATGGGCAGCAAAAAAGAAAACCCACAAAAGATACCTGTAATCAGGCAAGACTTTTGAAATCATGAGTAAATGTGAGTTTCCAGGATAACAAAGCAGGGACTTCCTTCCCTTTTTCTGTCATTATTATAGTAAAGGGTTTGATTGAAGCAAAAAAAAGTTAAGGAAAAAAAAATATGGAGTGCATCCTTGATCTGTTCTTAATCTTTTACAGCAAGAAGAACACGTGCCATACACTGCCTGCGGGAAGTGCATGCGGATGACTTTCTGTACAAGTGCTGTCTTCTTCTGGGTAAAGTTCTTCTCTTTTAATTTAGACACCTCTCTAGCAAGTGTCTTAAAAAAAAAGATCCTGAGCTGAACGAAAGGTAACAATGGACCAGATTCAGCTGGATTGCCATCTGATTCATGAACCAAGCCCAATAGGTATAGACCCACATGAAGAAGGTAGCCGTAGTCACCAAATGCTCATTAGCATAGAGTCAATAGAAAATGCACATCAAAATATCCTGCAGCTGTACCTTGTGAGTTATGCTTGCAAATGCAGTCCACTGACTTTTCCCTCATTATTTTAAGACAAATGTTTCTGCTTTTTGTGGGGGAGTAGGGGAAAGACTTTGGTTTATATGCTCTCCTCCTTGCCAGTTTCTATCTTGCTTGTTCCAGCCATTTGCTTCAATATCGTGTCTCACAGTCCTGGACGTCTTTCAGGTTTTTCGTTTCACTCCACAGAGCAAATCTGGGTGCTCTCTAATCTTCCAGAGCTCCTGCTTTAATTACAACTAAAACTTCAAAGCAGTCCACTCACCCACGAAACAATATATAATATGGTGATCATGCCCAGAGAGGTCACTTTGAAAAACTCCGTGTTTTAGCATGCTTCGTGTCCTCCTTGCCTGTAGCACAAACAGCAGCTGGAAAAGATCTTGTCCTAGATGACAAGAGACAGATAGGAGATAGAGCGGTGGCTGGCAGCCAGGGGAGCCTCAACGTTAACATGTCTGTAACACAAAGGAAAGAGTAGTTTACTGTTGGATCTAAATAGGCAGGACTCCAGATTGAAGGGAAGAGATTTGGTCTGGGTTTATCATTTGTGCTACTTCACTCATTATGTGCAGGGTAAGGGGAGGCAGGTGGATTCATGGCAGTTTGCAGAGACAGTGAAAAAAATATTCACAGATCTATGGACCTCAATTTGAATAGTAGCTAGAGAAGTAACAAGAAATAAAAGCAGGAAGAGAAGCAGAAAGAGAGGAGATGGCAAGCAAGATAGGGTGTGTGGATCATTATTACAACTCCTGCAGACCACACGACTTGACCTAAAATTTGTCTGTTCTTTTGGAGGTTATGTAATCTTTAATATTATCATGCAGAAGGAAGGAACAACCCCCTCTATAATCAGTGCAGACTTGCTAGTACATTTGCCATCCTATGCCAATTGCCCAATGTCAAAAGAGGGAGATTTCTTCCATCACATGCTTTGATGCGTAAGATTTGATTACACATCTCATTATCTTTGCTTACATCAGTACAAACCTTGTTATTAGACATAAACCAGAGCATCTCTTTTCTTTGCTGCACATTGACTACAGTGCATAAAAAAAAGCTTCTTCTATGGATTCTATATTTAGTGCTTTCTACCATATTTGATCATCCTCTGGCAATGGAATGACAGGCACATAGCTGGTTTTCTTTTGCCTACTGTAAAAAGTAGTTTCAAACTCCCTTTTTCCTAAAACCAGTGGTTTAACATTAACATCTTTCTTGCATTTCCTTGGCAGATTCTTTTGATTATTGCTTCAGTTATTGGAATCATTGTCTATAGGCTCTCAGTTTTCCTGGCATTTTCTGCAACGTTGTCACAGCACATTAGTGGAACAGACGCAATCCGCAAGTACCTGACTCCACAGACAGCCACTTCAGTAACTGCTTCACTCATCAGCTTTGTAGTCATTATGGTTCTCAACATTATCTATGAAAAAGTGGCAATCCTGATTACTGACTTCGGTATGCTACTGCTGTTCCTCAGATAGAAACTTGGGGTAAAATAACAACAAAAATAGCATTTATATGTGCAATAAGAATTCAGTAGATGAACACCTGTGCCACATGTTTCAGGATCTTCCAATCCTGAAATCACATGATACCATCTAGAAATTTACAGATTTTCTCAATATCATAGGAATATGATAATGACCTCTTTGCCTGAAAAGTCCTTGTATAGGCAGCATGAAAGATCAATTGTTTACAGTATTATGCTTGTGAAACAGACAAAGCAAGGAAAATTGCTGTAATAACCAAGCTTTATGAAAACAGATCAGTAACGCATAACACATTCAATTATATTAGCTTTTGTTTATGGGGAAAATAGCTATTTTCTTGGGAATAAATGAAATAAGGTCACTGTTCCAAAGCTAGATACCATTCCCATGTCATTAAATAGATAAACAGTCACAAATATTATTATTCTTTATATCCAGGCTATCAACATTAAAGTAGCTATGTGGAGTAGTGCAGCGTTTTAATATAGTTTCATTTAATACTGTTTCATCAGTTCAGAATGTTACATTTGCATCTTTCCTGAGTATGTTGGATTTGGGTGGGTTTTTTTCACTGAGTTATTGGCGTTTCTGCTTGTTCTTTTTCTCTACCGTCAGGGAACAAGTTCTTTCCTTATTACAACCCATATAGTTTTAGAATTAGCATAATGGTTACAGTATACTTGGGGATTATGTACAATCTAATTTATAATGCTCTCAGTCATATTAAGGAATATAGGGCGTATGCATCTCCAGCTGAGGCTCTAAGGCAGTTTGTAGGTTACTTGTGGGTTGGCTTTTGCTTTTATTTTATTTTATCTTTTTTAATTGCAGAGCTTCCAAGGACACAAACTGATTATGAAAACAGTCTGACCACAAAGATGTTCTTGTTTCAATTTGTCAACTACTATTCTTCATGCTTCTACATAGCCTTCTTTAAGGGCAAATTTGTAGGCCACCCTGGAAATCCAGTTTATTGGCTAGGAAAGTATCGCAATGAAGAGGTAAGAGTGTATGATATTGTTTGTTTTTAAACGGCAGGAGCCATTAGTCCAGGCATTTTGCTGCAGTTAGGATTGTATAACATACTTGTACGTTATTTAACATGAGGGATCAAAAAGTGACTGCCTCCTAAGCCAATTGCCTCCTTCGTTAGCCCTAACATTAAAAGAACATGACATGAGACCAGTTGGGTTTAGAAATATATTGCACGTACCCAGACAAACTCATCTTCCCGTGGTTCAACAATCTGTGAACTGACTCACAGAAAGAGAAGAACATCAGCAGAAGCATTCCTATTCTGCTGGGTGACCCTCACCTGGTGTCAGCACAGTACAGATCTGCATGACTTCACCTGGTATTTCTGTCTTTCACTGCTGACCCGTTGTCCTGGGTTCAGCAGTAGCAGTCATGTTTCTCCTCCTTGGTAGCTGGTGCAGTGCAGTGTTTTGACTTTTGGCTCGGGAACAGAGCTGATAGAGATGTTTTGGTTTGGCCAAGGACTTTGTGAGCCTCATGCTCTGCCAGGGAGGAGGGGAAGCCGGGAGGAAGCAGAGACAGGGCACCTGACCCAAGCTAGCAAAGGAGGTATTCCATACCACAGCACGTCATGCCCAGGATGTAACTGGGAGTTAGCCGGAAGGGCTGGGAGACTGCAGGGTTGGAGGAGGTATCGGTCGGTGCTTGGTCGGGGCTGGGGGGGCAAGTTATCGGTCGGCTGGTGGTGAGGTGTTGTATTCCCTTGTTATTTCCTTTATCATTATTATCATTGGTGGTAGCAGTAGTGATTTGTGTTATACCTTAGTTACTAAACTGTTCTTATCTCAACCCGTGGGAGTTGCATTCTTTTCGATTCCCCTCTCCGTCCCTCTGAGAGCAGGGGGAGGGCAAGAAAGGGGGGGAAGTGAGCGAATGAGTTGCCTGACTGGGTTTAAACCACGACACCCGTCAACCTGTCATATGTGACTATATGTGGACTAGAATTGGCTTTTGCATACCTTCCTAGAAAGCTTTGGCTAAATAGTCTTCTTGTATTGCTTTAAGAAATGTTACCATAATAAACCAGGAATGCACTATTTCAAATGCTTCATTCATGCCTGAAAAGATACCCAGCTTCACAAATGTCTCCTGTCTCTCCCAACCTTCAGTGTGATCCAGGTGGATGTCTCCTTGAGCTCACAACTCAGCTTGCCATCATAGTAGGAGGTAAAGCAATCTGGAACAACATTCAAGAAGTGCTTCTTCCGTAAGTTCAAACTATTAAGTAATCTGCTCTTTCATATTTGAAAGATAATGGTTTTGCTTGATGTGTTCAGGCATTTGGTCACTAAATTTGATAGGTGTGTATTGTATTCTAAACGAATAAGCCTAGTCTTTTGGGGCCTTTTTAGACAGTATGTGTATTTTTGGTCTGGTAGCTCTGAGCTCCTGTGTCTGTCGTTCTGGCTCATCAGAGATGCTTTCCTCCTCTGCAAGTCAGACTCAATGTGTTTCAGGTTGGATATTTAAAACTGAGGTAGTAGAAGTTCTGAAAAGATTAAAGATTGTTGTTTAATGTTGAGTGGAATGATACGTTGTTATATATTGGGCTTTCAGAAGTCATGCATAAGTTACTATTTTAACTCGTTTAGTTTTGCAGTTATATTTGACATTCATAGTGCCTATATTCTCTCTTTCAGCGAGGCAGGTCTCTGGAAGGTCATGTTTTAATGTAAAAAGTAAGCAAAGTGCTAACCACAAATGCCTTCCCTTTAATTTAGGTTAAGATGCTATCCAGGACTAATTTCCTTCTCCTAGAACTTATATTATGCTGATCAGCGGCTGTTAATGTTGCTTGGAGTAGGGAACTCCCAGTTTGCTCACACCCTCCTGAATGCCATAATCACCAGCCCACAGCATTGTATTCCCTTTGACTGTGGTTCTTCCAAACCCACAGACTGTGCTCCTTTGCTGCATAGTGACCCCACTTCAAAGCGTGCCGTAAATACTGTTAGGGTTGAAGCTAAGGTGCTTTGCTGGCATAGAGTTCCTCCAGACCCCAATGCTCCATATATGCTGCTGCTTGCAGAATGGACCTTTAGACCCATCCTTCTTTTCAACATCTTTTACCTCAGGAAGACTCCCTAGACTGAGCATGCTTGCAGATGTCAGCTCCAGCCACAGAAAGAGACTCTCCTTCTGTGTACAGGAAATAACTTTATCTGACCAGAAGTTTTAATTCACTTCCTAGGGTAACACTTAGATGTTGAAATGCTGAGTATCGCATCTAGATCTGGTTCTTCTTATGCTGCATCTCTGCAAGTATAAAGAGAACTCTTTTGGGTTTTTCTCTGTTGATAGACATTTGCTCCCACCCCCTTTTTTTTAGTATGGTTATTTGACCGCTGAAAATGGCTACAGCCAGTTTATCAGTTTTCTTAAATTCTCATACAAGCCTTTCAGATGGGAAGATCAGACTCACCTCAATCCCTGGGAAGGTGAAGGAGCAGCTAGTCCTGGAAACCATTTCCAGGTACATGAAGGACACAGAAGTCATTAGTAGTCAGAAGTCATGGGTGACCAACCTGCTAACCTTCTGTGATGAAATGACTGGCTCACTAGATGAAGAGAGAGCAGTGGATATTGTTTATGTGGTCTTCAGTAAAGCCATTAACGTTTTCTTCTATAGAAGCCTCATAGAGAAGATACTGAAGTATGGACTGCATGAGCAGAGAGTGAGGTGGACTGAAGACTGGCTGAATGGCCTGTCCCAGAAGGTGATGGTCAGTGTCATGAAGTCTAGTTGGAGGCTAGTCATTAGAGGTGTCATCCATGGATCACTATTGGGTCCTGCCCTGTTTAACGTCTTCTTTAATGATCTGGATGAGGGGATAGAGTGCACCCTCAGCAAGTTTGTTGACACGAAACTGTTAAGTCAAATGGTTGTGCTACCACCCAGTGGAACCTTCACAGACTGGAGAAACGAGCTGAGAAAGAACTTCATGAAATTCAGCAGGGGAATGCAAAGTCCTCACCTGGGGAGGAACAACCCCATGCTGGGGACCATTCAGCTGGAAAGCAGCTCATCACAAAAGGACCAGGGGTCCTGATGGACACCAAACTGATCACAAGCCAGCAACGTGTCCTTATGGCAAAAAAGTTAATGGTATCTTCAGTGTTGCCAGCAGGTTGAGGGAGGTATACTCAGCACTGGGGAGCCCACACTTGGGGTGATGGGCTCAGTTCTGGGTCCCCCAGTACAGGAGAGACATGGACACACTGAAGTCCAGCAGGGAGGCACATGGATGAATAAGGGACTGGAGCATCTATGAGTAGAGGCTGAGAGATCTGGGACTGTTCAGCCTGGAGAAGAGAAGGCTCAGGGGGATCCCATCAGCGTGCACAAATGCCTGAAGGGCGAAAGTAAAGAAGAGAGGATAGACTAATCTCAGTGACCAATGCCCAGTGAAAGGACCAAAGGCAATGGGCACAAACTGAAAAACAGGAGGTTCCCTCTGAATATCAGAAAACACCTTTTAGCTGTGAGGGGACTGAGCACTGCCACAGGTTGGCCAGGGAGGTCATGGAGGCTCCATCACTGGTGATATTAAAAAGGCATCTTGACACAGTCCTGGGCAACCAGCTCCGGGTGGCCCTGCCTGTGCAAGGAGGGGTTGGACCAAATGACCTGCAGAGGACACTTTCAACCTCAACCATTCTGTGATTCTGCAAATTTTGTGATCAGAAGGAATTCATCTGTCTAACCACAGGCCTACATTTAACTTGACTGTTTGTTACCTTGAATTTCATACAGTCATTCACCTGTACGACATATAAGCCACAATGATTCTGATATATTGCCCTTTTATGTTTATTTATGGTTGTAAATAACTGCTTTCAGGATAAGGCAATGGAAGATTATACTCATGATTGAAGGGCTTTCAGTAATTCAAGAACATAACGAAATCCACTGTTCAAAGCTATAACAGCACAAATGTCAATTTTTTCCATTTACTGAACTTTTTTAGGTTATTTTACCAATGTTAGTGGTCTTTTTCTCCCTGGCTGATAGTTGGGTTAAGAATCTAATCGGAAGATACTGTGCAGCTGCTAGATCAGAAAAAGTCATTCCACGCTGGGAACACGACTACCACCTGCAACCCATTGGAAAACTTGGACTGTTTTATGAGTATCTTGAAATGGGTAAGTAGCAGTTTAGTTCAGATTCGCTACCACTGCTGGGCACAAACATACTTCAAAGAGAATCTTCATACAAGCAACACTTATTAAATGCGTAGAATAGAATCATAGAATAGTTAGGGTTGGAAAGGACCTTAAGGTCATCTAGTTCCAACCCCCCTGCCATGGGCAGGAAGAAATGCCTCATGCATAGGCAGAGGAAACATGAATGTTTTCCCAGATAAATTTTGGTGGTCCATTACAGGTAGTTTTTCACGTTTTTATTAAACAGCTAAGCCTTAACCCAATTTACAATTAGGAAACAGCACATGGTTGTACAAGGAGGAATATTGCCGCTTGTTTGCCCCATCCTCTGAGAAATGCATTCAGAAGGCAGATCACTGCCATGTTCGGGTGTTGTATGCAGAGCTGTGTGTCACACTGCTCTGCTTGGGGTCTGCAGTCACCAGGACTTGTCACTGGTTTCCTGGGAGCTGGCAGATCTCTGGTTTTTTGCCACCATCTCCTCTGTGACAGCACTGCCAGCATGTTTGTTGCAGAACCTGGACACCAATAAGATGATTGTTAGTTCAGGCTTTCCAGCATAGCACTGAGACAGTCATTAGATTTCCAGGTCTTTGTGATGAAGACATAAGAAAGAAACGGATTTTTAAATACCCAGAATAGTTCCTCTTGATGTGTTGTGACTCGAAACGATTTCCTGTCCCCTTCACCCAGCAGGTTTTTCAGTATTGTTGTGCCTTTATATTGTCATACAGAGGATTCACTAGGAACCAAGCTACTCCTTATTGTATCTCTCTCTCCCACATGTATACATACATGGTCATACATGCTTATCTCCACCAAGTGAAAGCCTCATTGATGTATGTAACCTCTCCCTTTGACAGTTATACAGTTTGGCTTTGTCACTCTGTTTGTGGCATCGTTCCCCCTGGCTCCTCTTCTGGCCCTTATTAACAACATGTTGGAAATCCGGTTGGATGCGTGGAAGTTGACAACCCAGTTCAGGCGCATGGTTCCACAGAAGGCACAAGACATCGGTGCCTGGCAGCCTATCATGCAAGGCATAGCCATTCTAGCTGTGGTCACCAATGTAAGTACGGTACCAACAATTGCAAAAGGCAAAATGACTTCACTGCAGGTGTTACACCCAAATGTGGGAATGCCACATGTGGCAATGTAGCTCTTAAATGATCCTAAATGAATTATGAGCATCAGTGTCTTAAGACTTCAGCCCCTGTGAAATAGTGACTTTCCAGATGTTTTGGTAACAAAATGTGAATACTGTCTATAATATTATATCTAAATAAAAGAAATTTTATTTAGAGTCGCTAAAGTCTTCAGAAAAATCTGTTACATATGAAGACTGTAGCCCATCTTTCCTAAAATTGTAGTGCGTACTGTGAAGATCTTTTTGGACTACTGCTAAGTGCATGAGGTTTGAGAAAAAAACAGGTTGAAGTTTAGCTAAGTTATAATTGATTGTTTTTTCTAATTGTTACAATTCTCATGGTCAATGCCTTCATATTTGAATTTGGCTTTAAGTAATTTTGCTCTTAAAACAGAAATTCAGCTTCTTTCTTGTATACTTAAATATACAATGTGGGCTCAAAATTGCAGCACTAACATTTTCAGGTCAGAATGATGAGAGTTTGAAAACTAATGTTTTTCAGTTGGATTTAAAATTAGTTTTAAAAGTTTATTTAAAATATTTAGAATTTAGTTTTTATGTCTAACAATGACATTCAGACCTTTCAAATTTCCCATACCTTGAATTTACCAAGATCTTATACATAGCCTTCATTGTGGAGAGAAAAATAATCCATAGGATTTTACCACTGTGCATTATTTGATTGCTTATTCATAAGCAGTAGCTAATACATACTGTCTTTCAAAAGATTCTCACTGCTGGCCATTCTAAAAGAGCAGTGACCACTGGTTACCCCTGCAGGGACAGTAACACCACAGACTGGCAATGGTTAATAGCCTTTTTCAACAAGATCACCGTTTTCTACTGTTAACGATGAGATTAGGGATTCCTTCTCACACACTTAGATTGTCACTTCCTCCAGGTCCTCGTCCTTGCAGTAACATACCTTACTGTAGTCAGTAGGAGCTTTTGGAGAAAGTAGTTGAGTCTGAAGACAAACGTTCATCTTATCCCAGGTTTTCACAGGAAGTTCACCCTGTTTGGAGAATGGTGGTCTTTGGGAAGGAAGATGGAGCTGAGCACTCTACTGTAGATATTAACTCAATTAGGGAACTTATTTCAAGTAAAAGAGTAATTCAAATTTCAGTAAGGGCATGAACTTGTATTCCTGTATCTCGGGCACCTTCTATGGTCAGTAGGTTCTTGGCTAGTGCGGTGTCTCAATCCCAAGGGTTCTGCCTTATGGAGGTCATATAGGGATAAATATGTGCACCTCCTTTTTCCCACACCCAGATGAGTGTCCCTACACATTCCTCTCACTTCCCCTTCTTCATTTTAAAAAGTTTGTTTTACCCCTGGAAAGATGAGGCTACATTTGAAGAATGGACAGATGAGCTTCCATGACCTGACTGTCTATTGGGTTATCATCTTCTCAGTAGTTGGTTTTCATTATTCTGGGGGATGGGGGTGCTGCCATATAGAAACAGGAGTCCAGGGTGGATGTCAGTGATTAGGAAAATTTTCTGTCAGCCTCAGCTACCAGATGTACTTTCAGGTATTTGAAGGTCTACCAGAATAGCCATTACTCATGCGCAGAACTTTATTTTGCCCTGTAGCAATTCAAGAGGTACAGCAAACATAGCTAGGATGTAGAGAGGAGACTTGGGAGGGCATAAAGGCAGAGAATTAAGCACAGAGAAATGTCAGAAGAAAAAAACAGAACTTGAGGATGAAAAATTTACAAGAGAATCTGGGAGCCCACAACAACCTGGAGCATATGCTCCATCAGTTTCACACTGCTCTGCAGAGGCAAGTCGAACATAAATCCAGCTGTTCCACAGACATGTGAACATCCAGGGCCTGGTAGTAAATCCGGTGTTAAAATGATATAAAATAATTTTTTAACATTGCAACTTTGGTAACACGTGTTCAGATCATCAGAAACTTCAGGTGGAGCCAGGGATTCTTTGGGGCTCTTTTGGTTTACTGCTTGTGCAAAAAAAATTGTTAATGATAACTCTCCTAGCAAACGATGCAAATCCCAGCAGATTCCCATGCAAATTCACAGATGCAGCACAGCTTCCTCTACCATAGCTAGAAGTAGAGGCAATATTGGTGCATCAATAACCTAGTTTGAACTGTGCAGCTAGAAAACTTGCAAAATAAAAGGCAAAAAAAGTTCCTGGTGCCCTGGAAGAAAAAGCAAGTATGTTGTGCCATTGGATAATTTAGATGTCTTTCCTAAACAATCCAGCTGGATGTTGTAATACCACTATGAAATAAGCTGCATATACATAGAATCATAGAATCATAGAATAGTTAGGGTTGGAAAGGATCTTAAGATCATCTAGTTCCACCCCCCTGCCATGGGCAGGGACACCTCACACTAAACCATATCACCCAAGGCCTCGTCCAGCCTGGTCTTGAACACTGCCAGGGATGGAGCATTCACAACCTCCCTGGGCAACCCATTCCAGTGCCTCACCACCCTAACAGGAAAGAATTTCATCCTTATATCCAATCTAAACTTCCCGTTTCAGTTTGAACCCGTTACCCCTTGTCCTGTCACTACAGTCCCTAATGAAGAGTCCCTCCCCAGCATCCCTATAGGTCCCCTTCAGATACTGGAAGGCTGCTATGAGGTCTTAAAATTACTTTAACATATTGTTATAAGTACCTTAGACATTGTCTTTGTGATACTCAGGATAATGTTAAAGGGGCTTTGGTGACCTCACAGTGACTCAGACATGCCTACACTCAGACATGCCTAGGCTTCTGTCAGGAATGTACTCATGCCCTGCTTTCTGCAGACGAATGACCCAGCAGTAGGTGTTTATCACTACCCAGTCATGGCCCACCTGAGGCTAATCTGAGCTTTGCAACTTTTTTCTCTCCAGATTCCTCCTTACATGCTACACCCTCAAGGCATCACTAAAAACATGGAGTCCTCGATGTGCGAAAGTGTATTTACAGCTTGGTTTTACTCTCTGTCCTTGACAGGCACTCAGCCCCAGTGTTCACATGACTCAACTGCAGGCACATTTCTTTCAGATTCACCCTTTTTGGAGATGTCAGATGCTAGGTATAGCCAATGTCAGTGTGAATGCAGTGCATGTGCCACTGGCTTCAGTGGGCTGTTGGCGTGCAAGGGGCACAGCACCAGTGACTGTCACGTTCAAAAGACCCTGCTGCAGGAGTTGTAAGGACCTCAAAAAGATCTGTATTTCTTGCTGGTGAAGTATGGGCTATACAGCAAATGCTGGAAGCGGTTTTATTCTTTTATGTATGCTTTTTTCTTGTTTGACATCTAATATCTACTATAGTTCATCAGTCTTTACCACCCCTGCCTTGATTTTTCCTTCACAGAAAGTGTTTCTTCTTTTCAATGTAACTTGTTATAGCTGATTAGAATTCAGGTAGCGTATCATTTTTCCCCCCATACATTACCTTTCCAACACCCACTCGTGACGTGCAAGCAACTTTTGCACAAAACTATCAGTTTTGAGACTTGCTGCTCAGTCACCGGACTTGGTATTGCATGATACCAAAGCATCTGTTGTTGATTTGAAGACTGATTTTAATTAGTTACGGTATAAATGGAAAACTGTGTGCAGTAACGCTTGGGAAGTAGAGAATGTGCTATTTGTTTGTAGCTCTCCAATGCAATACTCTGAAATGCAGCCCATAATTCAGGAGGAAAAATTCTTTTCCTTTGAGAGGACGCTGTAGGATTAGCTTTCATATTTCTGTCCTTGCAGCTCTCTGGAGCACATCTGGAGATCGTTCTGGGAGAGGGAGGAGAGTGAGACAGGGTTCAGATTTAAGATGATGAGAGACCTAGGGCCCTGCAAAAAAAAAAACAGTAAGAGCAAATATTAAGTTGTGTAAATACCATATTTCAGCATCTTTCTAAATGATACAAAGCAGCATCATCAAACTTATTTGATCCAAAAAGAGAAGGGATTCTTTTTTGCCTTACTGTTCATTTGCTACTAGTTCATTTATGGTCTGACTGGATGAGCTAATGAACAGAAAGAAATTATGTTTAAATAAAACTTTTTATGCTTGTACTTCAGTTAAAAACAGAGTAATTTAGGTGTGAGGTCGTCTCCCTGCAACTGCAAGACACAGTAATATGTATTTCTTGTCAGCCAAAAACACCTACTCTCCATGTAAATATAAACAACACATAATTTTCACTTCACAGTGGCATGTAAAAACAGTTAAAAACAGTTTTAAAACTTAAAAACAGTTTTTGAGAGTACATGCCAACTACATTTGATTTAAGCTCGAGTAAAGCACAGAAAAACCTCTTACCCTTGAGAATTTTAAATGAGTTTATTTTAGTCTTAGGACACCTCTCTTTTTTTCTCTCATCAGCCAAATTAACTTCTTCTCCACTGAACTCAATTATAACAATTTTCTGGAGAACCAGATGTAGAGCTTGGACAGAATCACAGAATGGTTGGTGTTGGAATGGACCTCTGGGGATCATCCAGTCCAACCCCTCTGCCAAGGCAGGGCCACCTAGAGCAGGTTACACAGGAATGTGTCCAGGTGGGTTCTGAATGTCCCCGGAGAAGGAGGCTCCACAGCCTCCCTGGGCAGCCTGTTCCAGTGCTCTGCCACCCTCAATGTAAAGAAGAACATGAAGAAGGTTTTCCTCGTACTCAGGTGCAATCTCCTGTTCTCCAGGTTGTTCCTATTGCCCCTTACCCTGGGCACCACTGAAAAGAGTCTGGCCCCACCTCACTGTCCACTCATCTAACCCACACTTTTTGACCACTTTGATGACCATGGTCTTAAAGTATTGTTTCTGCAACTTTTATCTTAACAAGAGTTTAGCTTCTCAGGTGCTGCAAAGTAAGCTAATTCAAAAGGCAAGATATTAGGATAGCATTCATCACTTGGCAGTGGTGCTACCTGAGGTTGGGTGGATCTTGCACCTTTTTCAACTCCCTGCCCTTTCCTTTCCCTGTGTCTTCCCCTTGTTGTCTCTTGTGTTGTGCTGGTACTAGCCCTTTGACAGACATTAACCAGCTCTTATGCTACTATTATCACTTAACTTATTCCCTTCCTCTGTCTCATGCCCTTCCAATGGCTTTTTTCTGCACCTTTTAGGCATCTCTACCTAAGCCTCACCCCCCCCCATGTCTTTGCCCTGGTTCTTCCCATCCATGTTGTTAGATGTTTTTTGACATTTTAATGGGCTAAAGGCTTCTCTTTCAGCCCTGGAGTGCAGCTTCACACTCCTCCCTAGGTGCTGGGCACCCAGATGTTGATATGAGTTGGCTGGGCAGCCTCTTGCTAGGCACTCAGCTGCAGATCTTGCCAGTGGAAAGTCTTTCTCACAGGGAAACCTTTTGAATTTGCAGTAGCGGAGGAGGAGATTGGATTAAACATAATTAACCTGTCCTCCAGAATAGGATGTTTTGGGAAGTTCATGCGTTTAGAAAAGGCTTCCAAACAAACCCACGGATCCAATTTCCTACCCAGTTTGTGACCAGCAGGCTGAGTAGGACAGGGACTCTCCTGGGAACAAGATAAAAACAAATGGTCACGTCATATATAAAACAGCACTATGCAGCTGCCACTGGAGAAAAAATTAGCTTGGCATCAACAACACTTTCCACATGTAGTGACATTGAAACTTATGAGGCAACAACTGCCAAGATGAATTGGGCTGGCTAGCACGTCAGAAAGAGTGGAATGTTACTAGGGTCAAAGATGGTTCAGCTATGTATATAATTTATTTAATTCCTTCACGCAGACCTCAGGGTTCCTGGTGAAACTGATTTTATATTACTGAAGGACTCTTCCTTTGTTTCCACGAGTTTCATCAGGCAGGATTTCTTTAAGCATCTCACAAGCACATCTGATAGTAAGCATGTTTGCTGGAGGTTACCTTGGAGTAGTTTAAGGTGAGTTTGGCTGCTGACCTCCACTGCATGCTCATGAGGAAAAAATGGATTGCAGTGTAACTTTTCTAAGGCATCCAGCAGAGCTAGCGTAATCTAAAATCTGTACAGAGTGCACATTCCAGAAACAGAGTGTTTTATGCCCATGAGTAACTATGTGCTCATTTACGGAGGGAACCACTAACTGGAAAAGTACGTATTTTCTATTAAGGCTTATTTCTTAAACACTGCTCTGCTTTTTTGTCTTCTTTTTTTTCTGAAATGCAGGCTATGATCATTGCTTTTACGTCTGATATGATTCCTCGCCTGGTTTATTACTGGTCCTTTTCAGTCCCTCCTTATGGAAGTCACAGCAGTCACACTATGAAAGGGTATATAAACAGTACACTTTCTGTCTTCAATATATCAGACTTCAAGAATGCAAGCAAGCCATTTTCCCCATGGTTTGTAAACCAAACATGCAGGCAAGTGTCAAATAACCATTCTTTTCCAATAACAAAAATAAATATAATTGTTTAATATCTAAATCATCTAGTTCAGTTAACGATATCTGGTGAGAAATGTTAAAACACAGTAAAAGCCAGCATATTCTGAATGGAAGGACTGACTGAAAGTATTCACCCGTAAGTTTGTGCTACTCAGAAGATTCTGACTTTTATTTTGGCTTTCTCATAATTGATAGTCTTAAAAAAAATAAAAAGGGCACTTTAAAAATTTTCTAATGATTTCTTAATATAGTGGCAAAAAAAAGATGTTTCAGCCAAATATAACTTACTCTGCAGATAGGATTTTACCCATTACTGTAGTTAACGTGCAACTGTTCCTGGATGCGTTAAGCAGGGACATGTCTTGCTCCATCCTCTGGCCACAGTGCCTTACTGCAGTGATTCCTGAAAATAGTTCCTGACATTCCTGCATTGCTTTCAGATACCGGGATCTCCGCTACCCTCCTGGTCATCAGCACCAGTATGAGCATAATATATACTACTGGCATGTCATTGCAGCCAAGCTGGCATTCGTCATTGTCATGGAGGTGAGAGTATGAGATTTTGAGCATTACTTACTTACCCGAACTTCTCTTCCCTCCATGCAGAAAATCCTTCAAAGACATTCTGTCCAGGCACAGCTATCAGAGCTGGTGATAAGTACTAACATGGGCAAGAGCTTGGGAGATGTAAATTAAGTGTAGCACCATTAGAAAAAGAGGTCTGTGAAGTCATTAGCTCAGCTGAGGATTGCCCCACATGTTTGCAGGTTCTTTTCTCAAGAATTGTTAAATTATTTTTAGCATCAGAAATAGAAGGGGCAGTTACACCAAAAATATTTTCACATATACTTAGACAAGTTTGTGCACAGCCTCATGAATGCATCTACATAATACATATTCACTAGCAGAGTGAAACTGATAAAGATGGTCAGTGCAAGAGGTGAGTCTCCAAGTGAGCATCAAAAAGTAATTGCTCATTCCTCTGGAGCTACATCTGGGTTTATGAAAGATGGGAGTCAGTCCAAGATGAAGGGAGGGGAATATAGGGCCTGATCTAGGGACTATCAACATCATCAGAAACATGCAACTGGTTAGATCAGAATTCTTGTGGCAGAGAAAAGTCCATTGTCCAGAATCATTTGAACAAGCCTAAAACAAATTGAAAAGAAATTGTAACCAGTATCATCATGGAGGGGAGAAGCACTGGGTACCCACGGTTCCCCCAAAGCAGGCAGAGAAGTCTTTGTTAAAATCAGGATTAGAAAATCAGAAATTCTTGTTTATCAGACAATTATTCTATTCATTAGTCGTATCTGCTTTTTAAGACACTGTTTCAGTATGATGAAAATAAAACAGAACCAGCTTAGAGTCTTAAGAGATAATGTGACGTTTTATTCTTCATAATAATAATAATAATAATAGTGTCCTGTTCAGCCTGACTGACGTTTTTTCATTTTCACCTTTCCCAGCATGTCATATACTTTGTGAAGTTCATTATTTCATACTTAATTCCGGATGTATCACAAAAGACCAAGAGCCAGGTCAAACGAGAGAAGTACCTAACACAGAAACTTTTGCATGAGAACGATCTCAAAATTGTGAAGAAAACCATGGGCAAAATAGCCGACAAAATTATCCAAGGAGTTGACAGCACTTTCCGACCTAAAGCTGACTAAGTACTTTTTTATATGGAATAACAGTATTTAGCCAACTAATACCTGTCCATGTATTACCAATCACTAACCAAACACTTTGGATTAATTCCCTTTACTAAGCATTGATTCTTGCAGCTGTTACCTGCTCATTTACCTCTTGCCCTTGGACAAAAGCAACCACTGCGACTCAGAGAAGAGTTACCAATTTTTTAAACAGCTTTAGTAGGACATACTTTTTTAACATGTGAAGATAAAAATTGTCTATCATCTCACGACAATGAACATTAATTCTGAAATACATACAGTGCTTTCCACTTTAGGCAAGAGCTATTAGATCTCTCCTTTTGACTTGAATAAAACCTTAAGAGCAAGAAAGATTTGTTGTAAGAATAACATCATGCCTTTTGAAAGAGTTGTGATTGCTTGCTAATGCAGACCCCAACTATAAAATGAAGAGAAAAAGACAAAATATGAAGGAAAAAGAAGGAAAATACAACTCAAAATCATGTTGTTAAGCCATTGAAAGTGACATACTAAGCGCTGTTGTGTGCTACACTGAATTAGCTATGCATACTGAGACTTAAATGGATAACAAGATATTTCAATTAATCATGGACTTGGATCACAAGAAGCAGCAGGACTGTAAGCCCATCCTGTTCATCAATCTGTCTGTAAACAGGAGAATTGCCTTTAAAATCAATGCACACAAACTGACTTTACAGCACTCCAAGTGAGTAGAAAACTCAGGCATTTTATCTTTCCTTAGTCAATGTACTTTCATTAGTTCACTTGCCCATTCTGCTCTCAATGACCACAGCCTTGAAGGTCTCCTACTTGTAACAGTAATGGGTGTTAAGCTCCTAACAGTAATGAGTGTTAAAAGTCTTTTCACGTAGTAAATCAATATTTGTGGAGGGCTGTCTTCTGTGTTTCTCCCACACTGTGCCTTTCCTTGAGATTTTGACACAGGAAGAATGTGCAGCTGGACTTGTTGGGGTACAACATTGCATGATAAAGTGAATTCTGACAAGACCATGAATCTATTGAAACTCAAGATTGGAATGAACCATTTAATATGCCTTAACCACGTTATGAAGCTTTAAATAACGAGGAAGGATGTTAGAGGTGTGGATGCAAGTGTTAGAGCCATCAATCATCTTCAAATTAGGCTGCAGATCTGCTTGGCTATTTTGGCTCCAGTTGCAAACTGGGAGATAGGGAATTATAGATTAGGCATATATGGAGAGCTCTGCTTTGTGTCTGCACCAGTGATATTCCAGGTTATCATTTGCTTTCTCTTTTAACAGCTTTAGTGGACCAATTTCTGAAATCGTGAAAATCAGAATCTTGTTTAAAAAGCAGAACTATGCCCGTACTCTGTAAACCAGGTGATTGCTATTGCATTTGTAATTTTGTACTCTTCTTAAATGTAATAGATATGCAGAACTTTTAGTCAGATTATTCATATAGCTTTTTATATGTTAAGAATTTCATTTGCAGAAACTAAGTAGCATTTATAAGCGTTTTTGTTCCATTAATAATGAGAAGGAATCATACATCTGAATTTTGTAGCAGAACTTCCAGATACTGACTGCTGTGTACCTCAAGCATATCCTTTGAATCAGAATAATTTAGATTGGAAAAGAACTTTAAGATCATCAGTTCCAACCAGTAACTAGCACTGCCAAGTCCACCACTACACCATGTCCCTAAGCACCACATACACAGGTCTTTTAAATAACCTCCAGGGATGGTGACTCGGGCATTTCCCTGAGCAGCCTGTTCCAGTGATTGACAACCCTTTCAGTGAAGAAGTTTTTCTAATATCCAATCTAAACCTCCCGTGGTGCAATTTGAGGCTGTTTCCTCTTGTCCCATCACTTGTGACTTGGAAGAAGAGACCAACACCCACCTTAGCACAACTTCCTGTCAGGTAGTTGTAGCCAAGGACAAGGTCTCCCCTGAGCATCCTTTTCTTCAGTCTGAAAAACCCCAATTCCTTCAGCTGCTCCTCATAAGACTTTTGCTCTAGACCCTTCACCAGCTTCCTTGCTCTTCTTTGGACACTCTCCAGCACCTCAATAGCTCTCTGGTACTGAGGGACCCAAAACTGAAGTGCAGCCTCATCAGTGCTGAGTACAGGGGGAGAATCACTTCTCTAGTCCTGCTTCCCATGCTATTTCTGATACAAGCCAAGATGTTACTGGCTTTCCTGGCCACCTGGGCACACTGCTGGCTCATATTCAGCCAGCTGTTGCACAATACGCTTCCCACCATCAACAGGATTTAACTCCATTCACCACCACTCTTTGGACCCTGCCATCCAGCCACTTTTTTACTCAGCAGAGTACACCTGTCCAAGCTATGAGCAGCCAGTTTCTCCAGGAGAATGCTGTGGGAAATGGTGTCAAAGTCGTTACTGAAATCTAGGTATGTGGGTCACCTTGTCATAGAAGGAGATCATGTTAGTCAAGCAGGACCTGCCATTCATGCACCCATGCTGACTGGGCCTGATCACCTGGGTGTCTTGTACATGCTGGATGATGGCACTCAAGATGATCTGCCCCATAACCTCCTCCAGCACTAAGGTCCCCAGATCCTCCGTTCAGCCCTGAAGACATCCTTGTAGACCTCCTGATCAGTCTGCACCTCCTTCCAAAAGTCATAAACTCCTTTTTGTCCTGAGTTCCAGCCAAAGCTCTCTGTTCAGCCAGGCCAGTCTTCATCCCTGCCAGCCCACCTCTCAGCACATGGGGATGGGCTGCTCCTGTGCCTTGAAGATTTCCTTCTTGCAGAATGTCCAGCCTTCCTGGACTCCTGTGCCCTTCAGGCCTCCTCCCGAGGGGCTCTATCAACCAGGCTCCTAAACAGCCAAGGAAGTCTGGAAGACCTCTGGAGGTCTGAGGTAGCAGTTCTGCTGAATCCCCTCCTTGCTTCTCTGGCAACATTTAAACCAGAAGAGGTAGCACAAGAGGGCGGCCTTTCAGCAGCCATGGTACACAGACTTTCACTCAGCAAGACTTTGCATGATTACATGGAAGAATGTGAGAGGAAAGCTTGGTTCAAAATCAGGGAAAGATGAAGGAAACTCACATAGGTTCCAGAGAACCACTTGCATTTCTGACATTGAAGGACTGAAGCTTACTTATTATAATGCCCAGAAAACTTTGTGTAGGTACCAGCTGAAGACAAAAAAGAAGATGAAGGACAGAAAAATAAGATAGACCATCACAATAAAGGGCAGTCAACCCGAGAAGCAATGGGACCAGTGCTTCTTTGCACAGGGGACTCTACCCTTTACAATTCGTTTTGATTTTGTCAAAATCATGACAAGTCTTTAATTCACCAGGAAATTGGGCAGATGGACAAACACTCAGAAGATTCTAAACAAGACAACATTTCTTATCAAAATACATCTTCTCAACACTGGTTTGACCTTTTCCCCGATCACAAGAGGTTGGGGTTGGAAGGGACCTCGGAGGTCATCTGGTCCAACCTCCCTGCTCAAGCAGGGCCATGTAGAGCAGGCTACCCACATGTCCAGATGGCTTTTGAACATCTCCAAGGATGAAAACTTCATAGCTTCCCTGGGCAACCTGCTCAAGTCATCTTCACAGTGAAAAAGTGTTTTTTCATATTCAGAGGGAACGTCCTGTGTTTCAGTTTGTGCACATTGCCTCTGGTCCCGTCACTGCACAATATACCAAACTTTGGTTTAAAACAAACCTCTGTCAAAAAAAACCTGTTTCGTAATACCCTTTTAGTGAAGTACTCGGGGCTTCCCTGGGCAAACTTGACTTGGAGCCTTGATTTTTATCTTTGAGCTGGCCCTCCACCATTTGCACTTGTGTTCAGCTGAGAGATAACATTTTCTTACCCCCATCAGTGATCGCAACCTCAATGTGCCTTAAATACCTTTCCAGGTATTGCTGCTTTTCAGGTATTTGCTGGACAGGCAAGGAAGCATCCTGTGGTAAAGGGGGAAAAAATGCACGACTATTTCAAGTAGTTATTAGTCTTAAGAAAGCATTAATTGCCCTCTTTGAGAGGTAAAGAGAGTGAGAAATGCATTGAGTGCCTTGCCTGGGGTCACACTGTGAGCCTAATTTTCAGGACTGCCTGGTCTTCCAGTAATTATTCCTGTGGCCTCTCACGTTCCCTTCTTTTAAATCAGTTGGAGCATTTCCTAAAGGGGGAGTTAGCTCTCAGTTGATATTGAGAGTTTACATCCCTGCCGTTAAAATATGAGATTAAAAACATGCTACATCTGCGAAGTGTGATCTATGACTTGGGCTCCTCCCATCATAAAATCATAATCAGTTTTGGATGTGTTTCCACGTTACCACTTTTGTTCAGAGCAAGAGTGTGCTTCTGAAACTAGTCTTCCACTTGTCCACTTTCTGGGCAGTGCTTCCCACCACAGACTGGGCTCGAGGCACGTGGGCTGAATTGCTCTTGGTTCAAATTGAACCAGAAGGCAGGCTGTAGATATGCACTTAGTGGTCTCTGACAGGTACTTAGTCTGGAGAGCTGAAACCAGAGCTAGGCTGAAGAGAGTGGTGAGTACTGCATGGGCATCACCTAGTCAACATCAACTGTTTTGCTCCAGTGATTCTGAAGCACCGCGCTCCCTGCTAATGTAGCTGTAACATTTAATTTCAGAAGACATTATATCAGGAATTCAGTTCAGTGTGCCATATGCACAGTGTTATCCACAGCGCAGTTCTGAATGAGAGAAAGATGAAAACCAACAGAGTGCCTAATAATTGCATTTTAATAGTTTGATTTAAGCTGTTCAATTTCTGTAGCCGCTACCTCCAAATGCTGTAGGCAGGGAGCTCTGCAGAGGCATCAGAACAAAATGCTGGGGCTGGGGGGCACTTGCCAACATACGAGTATTTGTAACTTTATTTTTTTTTAGGCCAGGTCACTTGAACAACATCTAAAGATCTGCTTGAAGGGAAAATTAACATTTGCTTTACACTATGAATCAATTTTACTCTTTTTTTTTTTACACTTGATATATAGACCAGACTCTTACTTTGTACAGATGTGTTGACATCAGGGTGAATTTTGACCAGTGACCATTTGATTGCCTTAACACACACCATAAACTGCAGACCATTGCCACTAGTGTAGATTCTGTGTATGTTGATAAAATTCAGAATGTAAAAAGGTATTTTTTGTATTTTTTCTAAGAATGTTTGCTGTTAGTTCCTCAATATTAAAATTTCTTTATATTTATTGTCATTAAATAAAGTCTATTTTAAAATAGCAATACATCTGATGTTGATTAGCATTGTTTTTCCATGAACAATACTGCTGCTCCCAAATGCCACGTTTAACTTATTACAATATCATCCCTGTCTAATTTCCATATTCCTCCTGTTTTTCAATCTTTTTCCATTAAACTGTTACTAGTACTGAAATTTATCTCCTGTTTTTTCTGCATCCTCTAGATGGAAGTCATTCCTTTCAACACCAAGTCAATGACAAGGACCATTATGTTCTCATACAAATAAACAGTTTAGGTCTTTATACCCTCTTACTCCTGTCATGATAAACCCTGTGTTATGTTTCAGAGTCATCATTTATTTCTTCATCTGGATTGAGTCTGTGATGCTCCCACCTCCAGACGTTCCACACTGTGTCTCTCCCTGCCAGCCAGCCACCTGCTTCTGCTCTGACTCTTACTCTACTTCAAGGAGATCCTTTCCTAAGACTTAGAGAACAGGAAGGTTAGACAGTAATTTTAAACAGAGACCTTCTTTGCACTGAGTGTGTTGGTTTTATTGCCCATAGGGATTTCCAAGATCTGCTTTCAGTAGCTTTATGATAGCTGTGGAAGCAGAGGTACTACCACTTTCAACCTGTTTTCTGCTGACTAAGGGCCATGTGTCATACAGATGCCAGTACCAAAACTGTTCTCTTGCATTGGTTTGTCAGAGCAAGAACAAAAGAATCTTTGTGATGAAGCATAATAAGGGTTATTTTCCTACAAGCAGAAAGATATAGTATCATTATAGTCCAAATATAATCTAATCTGGTTATTCCAAGCAGTCCTAGCACAGAGTATGGAAGTGCACATGTGAATACGTGTCCTTCACCCTTTTTCAAGCACGCACACATGCACACACTGATAGGTGTTCTGCCAGCTATAAGGAACATAACTCCCAGCTTGCCTCACACTGCAAGATGCTCCTTTCCAGTTAAGAAAAAAAAGTCTCCAATCCCGCTGTATTGAGATATGTTATTATTCTCTATAAATATGTAGGCTAAGCTGAAGAGAAAGAAAAAAGAAGAATACAGACCCCAAAGAAAATCCCACTGCATTCCATGGTGCAGGGAGCACAGGCCAGGACATCAAAAAGCCACATCTAGCATATAAAGAGAGAGTTTACAGGGGAAAATCAAAAAGAAACTAACATTCTTGAGCTGTGCAACTTGAGGGAAATTACAGCCAAACCCAAAGCATTAACACACAGTATCAGGGATTATTATTTTAATAGATATTCATGTAGCATCCATGTAAGCCTCTCACATCATTTCTCAGCTTCTGGGTGGATGTCACACAGCAAGTGGCTAAATAAGCTGTGCTGGGAGCCACAGCCACCTGCAGCTATTGCCTTACCTCCCCATTCTCTGGGATCCCTTTTGGTCTCCTGTTACAGCTGCATTGTGCTCATTCATGCAGTCACTTTCTAAACCGGTCGGGCTGCTCGAAGTGAGCAGAATTCCGTGTAAGCCTCTGTGGCAAGGACACAGGATCCATGGCAGGATCTTCTCTTGCTGGAGCCTGGCAGGCTGGTGGAAATAGTGACCAATACCCATACCTGGTCATTCAGCCCCGAACACCCATACCCTCCAGCAAGGGTCGATTATGGTTGGGATCTGTCACGTAGGCTTTACAGAGCTGAGAGCATCCCAGGTACCAAGAGGTGAGCCAGGGGTTAAGGTTACTTGTCCTGTGAAAATACTTTGGTGTCCTTGCCAGCATAAGCAGGGGGGTTCTGCCTCCTCCCAGCACTCAAGGCTGCCTTGTGCCAACCCCTCTGTTTGTGCAGCTGTGTGCTGGGCAGGGCAGGGCGGCTGTGCTGGCACAGGTGCCTGTGCTGCCTAACGTAGAATCAGCTAGGTTGGAAAAGACCTTTAAGCTCATCAAGTCTAGCAATTACCACAGGACTGCCAAGTCCACCCCTAAACCGTGTCACTGAGGGCACCATCTACATCACTCTTTTAACACTTCCAGTCAGTGATTCCACCACTTCCCTGGGCAGCCTGTTCCAATGCCTAATCACTGCATGGGTGTCTGTGGTGGCATAGCCAGCCCAGCAGGTCATGCAGGCTGGGAAGTGAGGAATGAGACAGTGGGACAGTGGGAGAGGCAGACCAGCAGCTGGGCAGCCTCTGGCCCAAGAAATCTACCGAAATGCAACCAAATGTGCTCCTCATCCCATGATTATTTTAATGAGAGTTCAAGAGACTTCCCTGCCTCCCCGAGCTGGTTATCCAGCTGTAGGAGCAGGACTGTGCCTTTAAGATTCCCCTGCACAACTGTGAACGGGCAGGGCTGGTCTTGGCACCTGGTCCAGGTCCTCTGAATACCCCTATTCAGGGTACTTATTGTGCCTTGAGCTCAGGCTTCACCTGAAGCTGAGTGAATTTTTCAAGTTCAGACATGCCCTCTGGGTCTTCATAACTTTATGTAGAAGATTATACAGACAGCTAGACTGTCTGTATACACTTATATGACCTTAAGCTGTCATATAAGTGACCTTATACGCTGTCCTAAACGTAGTTTTGCAAAGAATGTGACCTTGTTATTTCTGAGATTGCCAAAACGTCACCTGGCCTCTGAAAACCCCAGGGTGACCAGGCAGTTTTGGGATGGCAGCCTGCAGAAGCCTGCTGTGCTGCTGGAGACAGAGGTGACACCAGACAGGGGTATTTGCAGGAGGTTTAGGCCAGAGGCAGAGGTCAGGGGGCGAGGGTGACAGCAGCAGCTCCATCCTCAGCCATGCAGCCTCCAGGTTACAGCTCTGACAGCTATGCCAAAGCAAGAGCTGAAAAATTCTTGCCATATCTACTGTTAATTAGTAACTATTTAGTTAGATTTGGGGAAGGCAAAACCTGATCTGCCTCTTGCAGAGTACCCTACTTCCATATTAACAATAGGTTAGAGACCTCGTACAGCTTTTAAGGAGATATTAAAGTATCTCTTTTTTTCCCCCTCTTAAAAAGGTATATACAATAGGTACAATGCATATTATATCACTGTGCTCACACACAACTACAAATAATAGAAAAAGACTGCATTTGTGCTCCTCATAACTTAAAGCATTAACTGGGAGGGATAAATACAACACATAAGCTGAACTGATTTTCTTTCCTTGTCAGCCTGCTCCCATATTTTTTCTGCAGTGATCTGTAAGGGGAAAAAAATGTCACCGTCCCCCAAGAGGAGACATTAACAAATCCTTTCTTATCTTGCAGCTAAATAATGACATCTTATTGACAGTGCAGCAGAACAAACAATGTCTTATTGAAAGCTCCAGTGCTGGAGGATTTGGGCTATCCTCAGGACTTGAGACCAAGTAATGAAAACAGGTTTTGCTACTAAATCAAAGACAATGACTGCTCTAGTTCTCCAATGGCCTTTAGCAGTCCCAGGCACACAGAAGGTGTGCATAGCTCACCAAGGTATCACCTGTACTACAAACTCAATCAAGTACATGGACCTCACTATAAGAAGGATACCCAAAGCCTCAAGCAGTTAAAGTATGAGCTATGGTACATATGGGAATAGTGCTGGAACCCTTTCTCACTGCTGTTCTTGACATATGCATGGACCTGCATTTCCAGGCCCATCCATTTCTTACAACCCAGTTTAGCCTTATCAGAGTTGAAGGTAAGTATTTGTTGATTTCTGTACCTCATCAAAATAATTGAAGCAGCTGTGGACATTTTTCATGAGCAAACACCAGTTGATTTGGGTTTTGGTTTTCACATCTGGGTATGATCATCTTAAAATTATTCATGCACCTTTGCTCTTTGGCTGGATTCTCCTTCTTTTAGGCTCCTCTCAGCATCCTGTAGGTAAGAAGAGATTTTTGCAAATCATGTGTCAGTTAGGTCCATTGTATGCATACAGCTTTGTACAGATGAAAAATCAGTCAGACAGAAAATGTAACTGTGCCTCTCAAATACATCCAAGCAAATGGGAAACAGAAATGCAGTAAGCAGATACGTTATGGAACTGCAGCCTACAGTTTTCAACTAATCTAAGCCACCTCTGTCACAGTTCAACCACCTCCCTGTGTCCCCCAGCAAGCTTTCCTGCACGTTTCTCCATTATCCTTTGTGTTCTGTGTTCATTTGACATCCTGGAGAACCAGCTCAAGATGCAAAACTGGGAGAGACCTAAATAAAACCATGCAAATACCGATCACTTTTCTGACAGTCTAGCACACTGAACCAGCTCATTGAGGGGCCAGATGGACACAATTATGTGTCCGTGCTGGTGCATGGAAAGAGCAGGGCACCGTGTCACAGCACAGCAGGGGAGGACAGCAGGACCCACATGGATTGCTTTAAACTCTTATGGACCCGCATCGTGGCTGGGGAGGTGGAAGAGGCAGATGAGGGGGCCTAACATATTTCTGCTACCAAAAGTGCCCTCACTCCCCCTCTCCACCAGCCTTCACTGTGCACTTCTGCATGGCATTCCTCAGGCTCTTTGTGAAGACAATTCACCAACCCAGCAGAAAATTGCCCCCATTTTTACCTATTGAGTTTTGCTCTGGATCAGTGCGTCAAACCAGCTCATTACAGATCCAGCTAGCACCAGAACCCGTGCAAGGGTGAGAGAGCACACAGTCGAAACCTGCCCTTTCAGAGGTGATGATGTATTAGATCAGATGAGCTATCCTCAGCTTCGCATGGGGTGAACTGCATCTCTCACAGCCCCATTACTCCACAGAAAAGTAACTTGATGTGCAAATGCTTTTTTTCTCCTTATTTGTGCGTTTACAAAGCCAATGCATCACATTTGTAGAGCACATATATAATAGACTAAGACAGAACATGAACATACATTAAGAAAGTGCTCCATTTTTCAGTATTAAATTTAACAGATCTTAGATTAAATACAACTTTTACTGTTGAGTAAACAAAGATTAATATTAAACCATGTCTGTGCTAGAGTAATATGTGCTGTCTTGACTTGTGAGTACGCATCTTCTAAATGCAGAGCTGAGGCTGGAAGGAAAGTGAGAGGGGCCTGGATCCAAATGAAGCTGAATATCCACCAAGGCTTGGCTGGGAGGATCCTGGAGGACCTGTGAAGGAGCAAGGCTTGCTTTCTGAAGTGGCTTCTCAAAGAGATGCTAACAAAGCCGGCAAAGAGCTGGCTCAGGAAGACCACTTCCATTTTCCAGATACCTCTCCTCAATTACAGTTGGCTTCTGAGGAAAATAAAAACTTCTTCTGAAATATTTAAATAGACATTTTAAATAGAGAAAGAAAATTCTACAACAACCAGTCAGGACATTTCCAGTGGTTCTGCTCCCATATTTGCTACTATAGCTTCTACATGGCTGTTGGCTCTCTACGATGCTGTCCTGGGAGATCATTCCTGATTTAAAAGGCAAGAAGTGAGCTGAGGATTCAGACACTCAAGCCCAAAGAGACAAACTTTGGCATGGTGGATAATAGGCTCTCCAACTTTCCTCTTCTACACCCAGAAATAAGATATAAGCATACCTCAGCCTTGACTCTGGGGTGGATTGCTTTCCCCACCTCCAGATTCAGGACTGCCTGTTGTGTGCACATGACCTAATAAACATACTCTGATTTGTCTTGCTTTTACAAAACTTAGAAATCCCTGATTCACCCGCTTTGAAATCCCAAAATGAGTCACATTTGTGCAAAAATTCCCAAATCCTTGCTTTCTCCTGTTGTTTCTGATTTTCACTTGGTCTTGCAAAGAAAGAAGACTGACTATACTCACACTTTGTAGCTTATGATCAAAATGGCACCAGGACAGTTCTTCTCTGTCCTGCTCATGAGAACACAGCAGCACCACATCTAAGTCCAGCATCTCCCGCAGTCATCCTCTGACATAAGCCTAAACACTTAATACTCTTATCTTACTAGCCTTTCCAATGTGACAGGAATTTCATCTCTTTAAATATAAGCATCCTCTGTCTTTAAAGGCCAACAGCCTCATCTGGCCTGACTACAAATAAGATGTTATGAGGGTGGCTTACTTTCATTTCACAAATGAGTATCATAGCTCCAGAAGTATGAAAATCCTACAAATTAATGTGTTGCTCTTTGCATCGATTTCATTTTTTCGTGTTGTCTGCCCTTAAGTAGGATTCTGACTTGAAAGGTCAGAGTACCCTGTGGATAAAATTTTTGGTTGTCCAGTCCTGGAAGGGTTAAAAAATTGCAATCACATCATCTGAAAACATAATTTACTACTTCAAGAACCTTCACTGTTGAATTCATAGACTCCTTAAGTTCACATTATCTGATGATTTATCCTCAACCATACTTCAAATATATGAACAGAAGCATTACGTTTGGTCACAGTTTGTAAAACTTACAGGTAAGTCTAATCAGATCTTTTCACTAGTTCCAGCTGCAGGAACATAAGGTACATCACAGTTCTTCTTGATGCAGAAAAACAACTTTCCAAGGAAGAAACTTCACATTCATAAGCAAGTATGATGAATAGCACACACACTTTTTCTCTAACAAAACCACTGTAGCTGTTTGCACTCTACACTTTCAAAGCATCTCCTCAGTTGTTGGCATGTTTCCATGAAGAACAAATTTCTCTAAAAGTCTCTGGAAATGAACCTTGCAGAAAGATCTGAAAAGCCATCTTTGGTCTGTTTTCCTCTTTGGATTTGACTGACACAAAGGTCAAGAGGGTGCATCTCCATTTAGTCCCGGTGAAACAGAACATTGGTGGATTTTTATCTTCATGAAATAAAAACTGCAGAGCAGATGATCACAATTATTAATGAGCTTCAGATATATTGAAAAATGAAGTATTAAATGGATTCATTTCTAAAATTCGGGTAAGTAAAGAAACACAAGAAAGGACACCAGTGATATGAGGAACAGTCCCATGCCTTGCCCTTCTCTAGAGGATCCCATCTCTAAGGTGACACACAAATACATAGTGCAGGATTAATTTTCCTTTTTTTTATTTTGTACTGTAAAAAATTATATTACTGAATATCTCAAGTAATGGCTGAGAAAGCAAACTGTACTTTTAGGCTGGTGCTGATCTTGGTGCGTGTACAAGCCCTGATGCCACCCTAGCCTCTGTCCCTGGGCAAGGGGACATGCCTGGGGTCAGGGCATTCCTCCAGCCTGGCTGATGGCACCATCCCTTACAAGCGCAGTAAGAGAAATGGGCAGTGAGGGCTGAGGGAAAGGCAAGTCACAGAGCCAAGTTTCACCTAAATCAGCATGATAATCACATTTCTTTGCAGAACACTCCTGAACAGAGGTTGTTCTTAGCCTGATCCTTAATAAAGGGGATAATAGCTCATGAGAACAACAGACACAGGAGGTGTTTCTAGTCAGCTTTTGTTCTTGTACTTGGCCAGTTTGTGTGCAGCCTAAGGGTATAAATAGAGGAACTATAGAGGGGATTAACAGACTTTCTTTCCAGCGCAGCTCACGTGCCAAAGCGATGACTCTATTAGCATTGTTTTCTCTGAAAGGTTTGTTTCAATCAGAAGCACAAAGGCACCAACCTCTTTCCTGAGGCCCCTTTTCTCCTCTGAAGAGGAGCAAGACTTCAATTGCGGATCTAAATACTTTGGGCTTCTTCCACCTGGAACAACTCAACCAAATTTTCCACTTCCCATTTGCAGACCATCATCAGGGACAAAGTATCTAAGGGGGTTTTACACCCCTACATGCTGCGTATCAGCAGAGTTACTTTTTAGAATTTATTTGATGAATAGGCTGTTAGTGATGACTCTGGCCTTTCACTTACCTGTGGGAAGGAGACAGCATGTAAAACATCTCCTGTGTACTGTCACCCCAACAGAATGTGATAGAGGTTGGGGTAAACAGGGATTTAAAGGCTAAGCCTCACCTCCCCAAGTCTTAGGGCTTTGGAGCATAGGCATCTATCTCTGTGCAAGCCACCCTAGAATCCTGTTGTAATTAACAGAGAAAATCTGGCATTTTTCAGGTGTGACCCTTCTGATCCATTTTGATTGACACTGGGATATGGTAAATCACCTGGAGGTAAACGAGAATTGGCTGAGCTGTCTGCAGGTGACCAGGCAAGGTTGGATTTCTGCTTCTGTTCTCTACCACATATGGACAATTTAATTTACTAAGCCCCCAGCTTCTCAGGTTTTCTTTGTTTGTTTGGTAAGCACAATTTAATCTTTGTAAAGCTTTTTAAAAATGAAGTGTTCCCTTTTAAGGGATAGATCTCACACAAACATGAATGTCATGGAGCACATGGAGAGGCACAGAGGAAAGTGCAGTGAGTTCCCATAGGGTGAACAACATGACCACATCCATCACTGGAGGAGCAGCAGGACCTTGCTCTGCACTAGGCACTTTATAGGATCCACCACAATGTTTGCACATGTGATTAAATCTGATCACAAGTTTAAACAACTCTTTGGACCAGCTCTAGGTTGCCAGCACACCAAGGACAGAGCCCTTGCAGTCCATGGCGAACAGATGTATCATTAAGCAACTTGAAAAATTCATCCTTCTGATTTTGACCATCCATGTGGTGGGCGAGGTCTCTCTTGTGTACCATAATCAGCTGTATGATCCCGTCTGATATGTACAGTGCTCAATTTAAGTAACTAGAAACAACAGTCTGCATGACAGGGTAATCATTCAGCTCGGGTGCCTCATGCAACTCTGGATGCAGGCAGAGAGCCACTAAACAGCTAAGTGTGAATTACTACACCATAACTCAAAGTCAGTGGTATCCTTTATTAATCATTCATAGAGCTGTGTATTATTAATATATGCAGAAACAGCTGCCTCTCTTTCTGGTGGAATTTGCTTTTGTGAACAATTTGGAGGAGACCAAGGAGATGAAGCAGAAGCTGAGCAGAACCTTCCCAAATGAGGAGGAGAGCTGTAGAAATAGGTAGGAAGATGGGTTTTTCCTTCATTAGGCTGTTTTTAAGCACACATGGACCAGATCCTTAGCTGGTATGAAAGAGTTTGCTCCCAGTGTTCCATTGCAGCCAGATATATTGGCACTCCTTGAAAATGTCTGGCACATGATTATTTAAGTATAAAGAAATAACCCCAGCACACTTCAATTACAATCCCGAAACATACACTGAGTGTGCAAGCACATCAAGTGGGACATGTGATGCACTGCAATAGCAGTAAAACTTGAATGTTCCTCTTCAGACGTGGTACCAAAGTGCTTTTTCTGCTCCATGATGAATACATTACAGAGAAGAGGCTCTACGTATGTGTTTATTAAACAAATACTGGTTTCTTATTCGCTGGTCCTTGTCCTTTGTTTACCAACACATGGCAGCGGCCTTCTAGGACTTCTTCCACTTGAGGACTGAATCTCTGAACCACTCTGGAGATTAGAAAGCACTCTTGGTTTTACAGAAATCAGCTCCTCCTGTTTAAATACCTAATTTCATGGCAATTTTCATAGCAAGCATTTCCCACCATTTTTTTCTTTTCAATCTATTTATGGGTCTGCTGTCAGCGGCACCTTCCCATACAGCAGGACGAGCTTGTCTAATCTGCTAACATTATTTGCTCCATGAAAACGCAGCTTTAAGGAATTAATTAACGACCCTTATCTACCTTTAAATTTGAGTAAAAAAGAAAAAAACTTTCTTTTTTTGCAAGAGCTGAATGGGAAATATTTTTTGTCCCCTGAGAGTTTCTAAGAGTCCAAACTGGTTTATATTCTACAACCCCAGGCAAACCCAAGACCTTGGGAAATTTTCCACAGACAGATTTAAAAGCCTGGAAAAGGCGAGAGAGTAAAGCATTTTCACCTGGGATTTGAGGAAAGCAGACTGAGGTCCTTATGCCATGATAGTATAAACTGATGTTGTTAGAAGAAACTCGGAGAGTCCCTCCCAGCTAGCCCTTATCCCAGGTACCATCCAGTACCTGCCAAGTTTGAAGGCAGGGAAGGCTGATCTGAGTCAAAGCCTTCAGCATCCCAGGGTGAGCCTGGACACTTACCCATGGCAGGAAGAGGAGAAATGTTCCTCCTTGCTTCTTCTTTCCCTCCTCTGCCACCATCTCCTCCTCTTTCCTCCCAGCTTGGACCAGAAACACTGCGCTTATGCCAAGATGCTCTCTGCAAGGATTTGTGTGTATTAACAGAAGAAAAAATACATATTTCACATTAACAGATTCAATTTAGATTATTAAGCTTAGTGATGATAAAAAGAGTGAAAGATGTTCACTCCATAGAAAGTGTGTGAATGAGCAAAAATTTATGTGTATATATATATATATGTTCATATTGAGCTATAGATCTCATGGTGTAAAAATTAACATAAATCTACAAATCCCTAAGACCAAGGTGTTGCTGCTAAAGTACATCTAGGCCTACCTTCTCCTAGCTTTGTAATGAAATTTGACTGAAATAAAACAATCCAGATTTTATGTGACCCTTCCCCGTTAGTGACATCAATATATGCCTTGAGAGCAGTTAAAGTCCAGAAGCTGATACTGGCTAGAACTGAAAACATCAGTTACCAAACAAAGTTGATTTTAAGATTAATTTCGCTTTTAGGCTGATTTTCGGTGCTCTGTTTCTGTCAAGAACTGTGTTTGGTTTTTATCCTTCCTGGGAGGTTGCCTGGATGTGCCTTATATATTTTATATAAGTCGTAGAAGGGTGAAGAAAAGTTCCATCACTTTTTGCATCAATCAGCAAAAAGGTTACATGGACGTTAAGTGCTTTTTAAGATTCACATTTGTAAACTGTTGGAGGAATTTTTAGTTAAGACATCTGAGTGCTTTGGGATCTGGATGTTAGGTATGTACCAAATGTGACTGAACAATTTTTCAGGATTGTAAATTAGGAAAAAGCCCAATACACAAAGAATCTTGCAATTAAAAAGAAAAGACTTGGATACTTACATCAGTTACAAAGGTATGCACTATTTTCTGATATACAGTTTACAGTCGTTACTGATGGTTTAGCTTAGATATAAAATGAGATGTACGACACCATGTGGAATGAAGTGCTGATTTGCATTGCTTTGTAAAGACTGGGTTTATTTTAAAACCTGTTTTCATCATCTAGTAAAACCCAACTCATTTTACTGATAGAAGCACAAGTATTTTCAGTTTTGGGAAGCATCAGGTTGAAGCGTGGTCCACTCACAGGGAACAGCAGCATGGGTGCCTGCAGAAGGAGTGGGCTGCCAGCTCCCACTCCTCCCTCCGGCACACTATGGATGTGGTTTGGGTCAGCACTAGCCACTAGCAGTTTTAAATGAGGAAAAGCAGAAGGGAAGTACTCCAGTGCCTGGATTTTCTTTCCATGAGTTATGGCCATCTGAAGTCAAGTTTTCAATTTAATTATTAGGGTTTTTTTTAACAAACTTAAGGTCCCATCCATCGAATTCATCATTACCAGCTTATGGCCAGCATAGGTTCACGTACTTCTCCCAAGTAACAAATGATAGGACAAGAGGTAATGGCCTCAAGCTGCACCAGGGAGATTTAACTGGATATTAGGAAGAATTTATTCACCGAAAAGATAGTCAGATATTAGAACAGGCTGCCCAGGGAACTGGTGGAGTCACCATCCCTGGAGGTGTTCAAAAACCAGACAAGGCCCTCAGTGACATGGTTTAGTGGTGGACTTGGCAGTTCTGGGGTAAAGGTTGGACTTGATGAGCTGAAAGGTCTTTTCCAACCTAGTTGATTCTAATGATTCTGTATGTGGGATCAGAGCCACAAGACCCAATACTGCAAGTTTCCACTGTCCTTCCAAGCTCCCAGCCTGAGACAGAAACCAGCCATGGCACCCCATTTATCCTGGCAGATGGTGGGAGCCCTGTCTGGTACTACCACTGACATCCTGCACTTGGGTTTTCCCCTCTGCCGTATCTGCAACACCCCTGAGCTGTTTCTGAAGGCTTTTCCAGTGCCGATGGCTGTGTTTGCAAGCTGGTTTTCTAACCATGCACTGTACTGCTAAGGAAACCAGCTCTCTGGGAAGTTTTTCAGTCATCCTAGATACAGCTGACTGGAAACTTCTCAACAACACCTATTTCTCTTCAGGAAAGAATACCAATTCATCAAAAGGGAAACCCCAAGCTGAAATCTGTTAGGGGGAGCAGAGTGGAAGAAAAGAAAACTGACATTTTTTCTCTTGAGAAGGCAGGATTTCTGCTGAAGTCCTAAGAGATAAACAGCCCCAGCCCTGCACCCTGCACCCTTATCTGAGACAGCTCCACTGTGTACAACATCACCTGGAAAAAGCAGCCTGAGGTTGAGTCCCCAAACCAGAATCCAACCACAGAACCTCACCTGAAGTTTTCACCAAGCCGTGCAGCGGCCCCACCACCTCGTCCAGCCTGTGCTAGGATCTGAAACACCATCAAAACCAGAAACAGGAGTAAAGAGTGGATAACCCACCCTGTTTCCAAGGCTGGTATTGGGATGGCTCAGAGCACATGCATTTGCTGCAGGCTGTGGTGGGGTGAAGTCAGCCTCTCCTCTGCCCTGGAATTTGACCCTGCTTACCAGGAGGAGTCTGGGGGGTTTGGTTGTGGAAAAGTCCCCTCCAGTGCCCAAGATACCATTTGCATGTAAGGCACAACACGTGTAGCACATGTGTCTCTCATCAGTATTGCAGTGAATAAGAAGACTGTAAAGGGACTTACTCTAAGCTGTGTGACTCACCCAGAGCCAGGCACCATGTCTTTCTTTTTCCCAAACTCAAAACCAGGAGGTGATAAGAGACTTGGTTGCTTTTTCACGCCTTCGTAATCTATTTCTTCAGAAACATCTCTCTAGGACTAGTAAATGGTAATTTAATGGGCTGTTTCCTCCAATATCTATTATTTTACTGGCTAAATGCAACAGGATTTACCGGTCTGAGGGATTAAGAGCTATTCCTCCTTGTGTGAGGTAAAGCCTGGAAGTCACATACCACCCTGTTCATCCTCTGAAGGTTCAGTATGGAGTTTCACTGAGCTTTCAAAAGAGAGGATGAACAGAAACAAGGCAGCAACTGAGTTATTTTTCTCTACTCATTTATCTGTCATGCTTCTGATTTTAGGTGCTTCCTTTTTAGTGACTTTAACCCCTCTTAGCTTTCAATCTTTCCTCCTTTTAGCTCAAGTGAAACCCAGCTTTAATAAAGCTCAGAATTACCTATACTAGCAACCATCAGCGTGTCCCCAAATGACAGCTTAGCAGTGCTAGTGATAGTGGGGCAGGTCCTGCTGGTAGCTGCAGCGGGGTACGTGAGGAAACCCCTTCTGCTGGGGTCCTCATCGCTGCTGTTAATAGCAAGCCTGATGGATCAACAAGCTCCAGAGTTGCCCATATAAGCTTTCACAAAGGCAATAATGAAGTTATTAAGCAGCTTGTTTCTGCCCTCCGCAATAGGGACCTTTTTGATGTGATCTAATACAGGGTCTATTTCTAAAATGCAGCCTACATTAAATGTGGGCTGCAACCTGATGTTGTTAGTGAAGGTATTAAAGACAAACAATTACTAGCAACAGTCTTTCAGCTGAGTACTAAACTGTATGGAATGGAATAAAGACGAGGGCATTTCACAACCGAGGCAACACAAGTTACGTTATAAATTTCAATGTGCTGCCATGCTACACGAGTTATGTTAAATTATTTTTCCTATATTTCCTGAACCTATCAGCTGTTTCCTCGCTCTTTAAACAGGACATTCTCCCATGCAAAATCATTAAAAGCCTATTAACATGAAAAGGAAAACAACTTTGAATGTTAATAAAACACAAATACAATTTGTTGAACTTGTCTTCCCTCTTATTTTTGCCAGACACATTTGTAGAGAGTGGCTGGTATGGCAATAACCATCCCTCCTCACGGGCAGCAATGCAGGGCTGTTTTCTAATGTCATTATAAAAATAATTTGCAGATATCTTCATAAATTAACCTTTGCATCCGTATTCTGAAGAGTGGCTCAGGAAATGTCGGAAGTTTACCTAAAAAAGTACTGCAATTGTTGCATGAAACTATTATTTTTACAGCTGACTTTGCAAATGATCTTTCACTTTTTCACATACATTACAACTGGAAACAAAACAACCAAAAACCAGAACAGGCAACATGATATCTGGGACCTAAATAAGCATTCCTACACTCAGTCAGAAGAAAGCTCATCCTATGAGCTTTAGGTTACACAAACCTGTTATTTTTGTCTGGGTATTAGAAAGGCAATTCCTTTACAGTCTTCTTTTCTACTACTATTTTTGTCCACACATATACCCAATTTTCACATAAGCATCTTAAACCCACCCAACCCCCTATAAACTGAAACTGCCTAAATTCCTTAGATAAACTCACCTAGTCAGGTTAGTGTGTACAAAGGCCTCTGAGAACACAAAGGGGGGCGGTCACAGAGGGCTATCAGATAAAGCATCCTAGCTTCTATTTTATAGCTGCTATCCCTCTAACAAACTGCAAACCATTTCAAGTTAAACAACATTAATTGGGTCAGAAAATGAGAAAAAAAATTGAACAGAAATGTAGCAAAATAATATAGTAAAGGGAATTTAAAACTAAAGGGAATGTGTCTGTGGAGTGCATCCCATCCAGCTCCAGCTGCTTTGCTTTGGACTGGGGGGGTACCCCAGTTTTTGCAGGGAGCTCACCTGCAGCCTCAGCTGTCACTGGAGTCAAGCTGAAGCAGCTGGGGGAATCACTGCAGCTGAGTCTTTTGATATTAAAAGTAAAGACTCTCTGCAGGAGGGAAAAAGGGAGTCCTTTACACACCTACAACCTGTTCTTTTGGGGGGGAGGTTGTTGATACTGTGTTTGAAGTCACAAGCACTGTAAAGCTCTGTGTCTAGGGTTCTATGTTACATACTTAAGCTAAAAATACTTTTTAATCAGAGAAGCCAATATAACATCAGTTAGGCAGTGCAAAGGCCAGTCTGGTCGGGTTTTTTTCTTCCCATGAATGCTCACAAATTTGAGTTTGCTTTGAAAACTAAAATGGTACTTCAAAACGCAGGAGATTTAAGAATAAAATTCCCATTAGCAGCTGTTAACAAGAATGATCACTGTAAATCCCTCCATATTAAGACAAGAATAAACTCCCCGAATTCAAAGACTCTCTAAGGAAGAAAGAGGAGGTAAAAAGAAAAGCCCCAGAGACTCAGAACCCCCACAGGAGCAGGCTGGGAGCAGGGACCCACTGCCATCTCCAGGGCTCTGTTCCTGCAAGTGGGTCCCGATGCTCCGGCACCTGCCTTGGCTCTTCCCATCTCCCAAGTGACCCTTCCTGTTTCCCAGATGATGGAGCTTCTCCCTGTGGGTGTTTGCTGGGCAGTAAGGGACCAGCTAGGGTACCCACGCCCCAGGCCCAAGAGATGCATTTTCACCATTTCTGGGGCTTCCCAGGTTACAAACCCAGGTGTGCAATGAACGAACCACCAAGGACATGACTCCTCATCCCTGCTACTGCTGAAGCTGTGCAGCAAAGAATGAAAAATTCATGGAATAAAGTACACTGACACAAAATTGAATTTACTGAGGAAGTACAGCACTATCGCTGGCTGCTTGAGGAACTCATTTGAGTGAGTCCTCAGAGATTGCTGCCACGGTTGTTTCCTATGAAATACAGGGGCACGAGGTGGCACGTTCTTAGGACTTGGTCTCCTGATATGTCACCGTCACCTCCAGAGTTACCAAAACCCAAATGAACATGGTAACTGATGACATGTTTCTGATGCCAGTCTGCTGTAAATGTGTGAGAAACTGCGCTGGCTCTGACCCAGTTTCATCCCTCTGAGGGATACTGCTCTACCCAGTGAGCAGTGAGATACTGCTTCCACGCCGACCATGGGGTGTGTACACACGCTACGTTGACTCTCACGGCTCAGATGATGCAGGATAATGGCTTGACTCAGGCAGCTGTCTCCCCAGTGTGGCTCAAGCCCCAGACACCTCAGCCTTGCCTTTCCCTGTGAAGCATGGTTGCCGCCTGTCTTTGTGCATCCTCCTCTCTGGTGCAGGGAACCATGCATCCCACAGGATCAGCCAAGCATCTTCCCACTTGCTGGCACAGGCTTTCAGTAAGCAAGAGGCAATTAAGGGAAATTAACTTTTCCTTCAGCAGTGAAAGCAGTGGAGGGCAGTTCTGTTTCCCAGATGCGTGTTGTAATCCTGTCGTGTGAAACAGGGTACTTCTAGCTGTAAAAGGGCCACTGAGTCCAACCTTCATTCTTGGAAAGCAAGCAGCACCAACAGAGCAAGAGATTCTTAACCAGTTCATCACTTATCAAATTGCCCATCCTAATAAAAGCAACCTACTGTATAAATTGAAACACTGATACAGAAACAGTAGCCTAGGCCTCTGACAGTCCAGCTGAGTGCCCCAGCCAGCGGGTACAGTCAGCCTGCTCTGGGCTGGGTGTGCTCTTCTGAGACCAGTGCATGTTTTAAACATGGAGACTAGACTACTTTCATCGCACAATGCCATATAACCTACCTGCTTATCACAGTGGTTGGTTGTAGAAGATGGATGTATAGAAAATTGTGAGTTATCTCAAGCAGAAGTAAAACACAACCCCAAAACCTGAGCTTGGTGTCTTGCAGCTAAAAGCAGCACCCAGTCATCACTCATTTCAGTTGGAATCAGCCAGTTCAGATCACCACCCCAGCAGATGACTATTCCAGGTTTGTGTCATGTTAGGTTTTTGCCTGCATTGTGAGTCACATCAGCTCAACAGAGCCCAAGGCCAACACCAGCAGTAAGCACGAGGTGGATGCAGGAATGGTGGGGTGTGGAGTACTCCCTCAGTTAGTGTGGAGTACTCCCTCAGTACTCCCTCAGAAAGCAATGAGCTGCTAGAAAACTTCAACACGTCATGTAGTTTTAGTCTGTTTCCATTTATAGCTTCAAACTTTGATGACTTTGGTGTTACATTAGCCCCTAACTGATCCCAAAAGGTACTAGGTGGTCTTCTTAGCCATACGAATGAGATGTAACTAAGGATGGAGTTTGAAACAGCACAGGAGGACCTCTCTTAAAAGCACTAACTCCTCTCTAAAATGAAAGTATTTGCAAAAGCTTCTCTTCTGGACAACAAAAGGTTGTCAGAGTCAAGGCTGAAGCTATTTCCCTATTGGAGAAGAAATTAATTGCTATGGATTCTGGGGGTGCTGTGCAGCCCTGGTGCTGGCAGATGCAGAACCAGGAGCACAGGAGCAGCTGTCCATCCACCATGCTATGGTCCATCCCATCCTATCCATCCCACCCAGTAGCCAACAGACGGTCAACATTAGGTGTGCATTAAGCAGAGGTGGCATAATGAATGTGCCATCTAAGGATTCCTCCTAAACTCCAGTTGCTGCCTGCTGTTGCAAACATGATAACATACCTGTTAGCAGTAAGCAGGGGCAGATTTACAGCAACAGGCTGAGAGGGCAGTGGCTCTCTAACCACCATCTGTTCGGCACCCATCATGGCTTACAGGATGGAGAAACCAGTGTGCACGGCTGCACCCAGCTTTTCCAGCAACTCTTACAATCCAGGAAAGTCTTGTTACAAAGCACAAGCTCTTCAAACGTTATTTATTGCCTGGTTCTGTAGATGTGTATTAGAAAAGTATCTCCCTCTCCTCTGGCATGGAATATTCTCTGACTTTCTGTGAATACCCCTATTTTCACGGGTGGGAAACAGGGACAACAGCTGCCCCTGTCCTGCTTTTCTATTCAGCCTTTATACCCCAAAAGGCAAAGAAGCACAGAGCAGAGAGCTTGACTGTGCAGTCAGCTAGCAGGGAGAGGCAGGTAGCAGCAGCTTAATCTAAGTTCATTGTCATGGACTTCTAAAGGTTCTTTAGTGGATCACAAGGGGTGCGCGGATGAGTCCTTCTAGACTATTTATTATTTTGCCTCCTTTTTTTATGTGTCCTTTTTATTTGTCTCATCTCTAAGGGAAACAACTCCAACCTTATCAGTCTCCCTTCATATGAGAGTTTTTCTCTGCTCCAACGTTTGTCACCCTTCCCTGAACCCTTTTTAATTCTTTTGTTATTACTTTGAACAAAGATGGATGGAACAGCAGAAGCAGCAGCAGTTCTCCAGCCACATGACTTGCAAACTACAGAAAATCAGGTCAAGGCTAAGCTGAACTCTGGAGCAGCAATAGCGGGGTCAGTGGAGTAACCTCAGGAATGAGCGTACTCCTCTTCAGTTAAGTCTCTTGCCAAATTCACTTTCCTTAGTATTGTTTAGGCTGTGGAAAGCAACTGTTGCTGACAACAGGTTGTCCATAGTGCGTGCAACTGAAGTCGTGTCAAACATATTTTAGCTGGAAATGTGGATACACACAAGCCATACTAAGCAGTTAAGTAAAATCGTGTCTAAACCTGTCTGTACAGCATTGCAACACCTGACCACAGAAATGATCTGGCCAGCTCAGACTCCTGTTCAGATCACTGCCAAAAAGAAGGGACAAGAAACACACTATAGGGGCCTGCCTTTTGTTCACGTGGCTTTTGTCATCTTGTGCTGTCTAACAGGGTTTAGATATTTTTATTCTCCATACAGAGACATTTCCTTGCTTTTATTTTCACTAAATCCTTCATTTTGATGCATCAATCAATACCATAAATTAATAATACAGCACTCAGGATGTGCTGCTTTTCACTTCCATTTCAAATTGCCTTGTTTTGGCATTATGCTCAAGAATAAATAGGAGACCTTGATTTTCTATTACATTTATTGTTTTGTTCATCTTCCACTCCATATTGGCTCTATTCATACATTTACTTTTTTATCTGCTTTCTGAATCAAGCAGCTGTGGTCTCTCTTTATACAGAAGTATTGCCAGGCTTTTAAAGGATGCCTGTTGGTGTGGTAAGAATCTGCTTTGTCCAAGTACTCTGCAACCTAAAGGGAACCTGATGCAATACAACCAACCTCCCGTTAAGTATAACAATGAATTATCTTTGTGTAAGTTCTCAGGCTTTGTGGAGTTTCAATCAGGTGTACAAATTTGGACCAGTGTCTTGAGCAGTGCCATCCTTCCTGCTCCCGTATAGTTTGACCTAATCCCATGGCAGCTGACAGAAGCTCTTCCAGCCCTTCGCAGGTCCTAGGGCTCTTTCATCCATTGGTTTAAGGGAACTGTTGGAAAAAAAGGAAGACGGAAGCACAATCAGATGAAATGAAATGAGATGAGTGACATAACAGGGCAATGCTGGAACCACCACTGGTCAATCTCATAGCAACACCTTCACACACTAGGCCTGTGAGATTTTCCTTCAGGCAGATGTGTTTGACTTGCCAGTGGCAATAATTGCTTCCCGTATTGAGGATGCATAGTGCAATATGGTGATTTGTATTCTGAATATATCTGTACAGTCACAGTTAAAAGTCACCAACAAAAGCCAAACCAGATGTCTAGTGATATGTGTGTTAGTGCTGAGCTCAGACAGGTTTCCACAATCTTGAATTTTCTTGTCCAGAACCAAACAAAAGCCGACAGGAGCCCAGTTTCATGAAAGTGATGCAGGTTTTATGAACCCCTGGATACAGCCTACTCTGCAGATGCAACCACAGCCACCATGCTAGTGCTGGCCCCCTCTCTTACTTGCACCAGAGCCCCCACATCCTTCTCCACCATGGGGCTGGGCTGAGCTCAGCTAGAGAGCTGACCTTCTTCTCTATGCAGAGAGCAAAGGGCTACACAGGCACTACCTGCCAGTTCCCAGCTGGACTCTGCTGAATAAGAGCATCACAGATCTCTGTCATACCCAGGCAAAGGGATATTCATGAATTCTCACTTTAAATCTCATTCCATTTAAAAAACTGCTGTCCCCTTGAGAGTTTTTTTTTTCAGTACTTGCAAACCTGCCAGGTTTTTTAACATATAAATAGGAACATTTAGTAAGAAAACAGGGACATGATTCTAACTCTATCGAAATACATGTGATAGAAAGAGCTTTTAGGAGAAAAAGAATTGAAAAGATTCACTGCTTTTAAAGAATGGTTAAACCCCATCTTTCATTAGAGAAAGACCTAGGAGGAATGGCTTTGATCCCTCAATATTATCAGAGCAAAGGGAGTTAATACCTACTTCTAGAGTAGCAGCATTAGCTTTTGTACAGAATTCTTTAAATGACTTCCAGGGCCATTAAAGTCAATTGTAAAACACCACTGCCTTTACCTAACCAGAATTACCCCAGCAGATCAGTCCACAAAAGGCTTTAGATGTCGCAATATCAAGTGCTGAAATTATGAACTTCTGCTACTTTCGGCCAGCTTCATCCCACTAACTTTGGGAACCTTAGCCGAGAACAAAAATCTTGCTCAGCCCCTCCGAGGTCAGTGGAGAACTCCAGGCAATAGTTTAGGCTGTTATGTGGGATGAATCCAAGATTTTGGACCCCCCAGAAATAACCTGCCTGGGGGTATGTTCCTAGGTTCCCTGTTGAATAAATGGAGACATATATGGAATAGTATCTGGGAAGGCCATGAAAAGGAATGGGGAGCCCTCTCACTGAGCTGGCACTAAGGGGATGGGGGTAAAAGCCTCTTTTCCCTCAGTCCCAGCAAGCTGCTGGTGCAACCTTCTTACTTTTCTTGCTTTCTAGAAGCAGCGAGGACATCCATACAGGTCTGTGGGAGCCTTGGTCACTCTGCTCAAGGCAATTTTAACCTAATCTTGTAGCCAACAGTATCAAACTGGATGGTGCTCTCCCAGTTTCTCCATAGTAAATTGTTCTAGTTTTTATCAAATGCTTATATGTCTGTTGTACTTGCAAGGCAGAAAGCTCCTCCCTAATCTAGTGTTGTGGTTTAAGCCCAGCTGGTAACTCAGCACTACACAGCTGCTTGCTCACTCCCCAGAATGGGGAGGAGAATCAAAAGAATGCAAACTGTACAGGCCGAGATAAGAGTTTAATAACTAAAATAAAGTAAAATATAGTGATAATAGAAAGAACACCAATAATAATAATAATAATGACAAGAGGAAACAACAAGAGAAGAAAGGAAAGCTCAGAAAACTCAAGTGATGCACAATACAATTGCTCCCCACTCACTGACGGATACCCAGCCCGACCTGAGCAGTGATCTGCCCTTCCCGGTAACTTCCTCTGGTTTATATACTGGGCATGATGTGTTGTGGCATGGAATACCCCTTTGGCTAGTTTGGGTCAGGTGTCCTGTCTCTGCTTCCTTCCGCCTTCTTGTTCCCCTTCTCACTGGCAGAGCATGAAACTGAAAAGTCCTTGATTGGGGTAAGCATTACTTAGCAACAGCTAAAAACATCGGTGTGTTGTCAGCATTGTTCTTAGACTAAAGCTGAAACAAAGCCCTGTACCAGCTACTAGGAAAGAGGAAAATAACTGTTACAGCTGAACCCAGGACATCTAGGCACCTAGAGTATGAGCTGAAGAGGGTTGCATTCTGTTTTCTGCTGTCATGATTATCACTTATTTTACATGAAACATTGACTGGAGAAGAAAAAACTTGATCTGAAAGAAGAAATGATCATGTTTAGTGGATATGGGAAAACACCTAGTTGCCCTAAGTAATGAGACAGGGTTGGTCATGTCCCTAAACTATCTTCCAAGAATTAAGGACTTTACTGGCAGAAACACTGGGGCCTGGAGACTTAAGATCCTGACAGGGTCAGCCAGCACCAGAGACAAGATTTTAAGTATTTAATTATGGATTGATATCCCCATATGCATATATGATGTGCTGGAGATACTGCTGCTTCCAGCTTTCTCTACAATATGAATCTTAAGGGGAAGTCCAACAACCACAAAGAAAAAGGATACCCTGGACTCCTTTAGTCTGGTTCCTCTCCCACATGTAGATGGAGGCATACATGTAGCACACTGCCATTAATAAGTCAAAATTATATAAACAACTGTCAATTTTGAACGACACAAGGAATGCGTTGACCTGCTGTCTACATACCACTCGCACTGGCATAGCATGATTGCAAAAGAAGATAAATAAATGGGGTTTTACCTAGTGGTCTGAGATCTGTTTTAAAAACATAAATGCCACTAAGAGACAAGAGTGTGCCACCTCTGGGATTACCACCTAAGGCTGTTTGGAAGACTGAGAAGAGGCTAGATAAAATAATGACGACCAAGGTCATCAGCTGCATTTCATGCATTTTCATGCATTTTTGTACTGGAAACAAAGTCTTCTATTCATTTACATGTACTGTTTGTTGGGTTTTTTTTCTGATTACAGCATTACAGAATGCTTTTGTGCAATATATTCCCTATTTTATAAAGCTCTCACAGAAACTACACACACACTTAATATGTATATAAACATAATTTATAATAAGATAAATAATTCCTTGACTTCACAGTGGAAATTAAAATTATCTGGTTTTCAATAATGAAGAGGAGAATCAGATACAGGTTAATGAGAAGATTTGTCTGATTAACCTTCTCCACAGTCAATGGCTTCTAATGGTCCATCAGTCATCCATGCCTAAGTAGTGTTGCCAAATGAATTCAATCCATGCCCAAGCATGTATTTATAGAAGCAACCATAGGTCACTAAATAAAACCTGGAACCACGTGTTAGTCAATGAACATCAGGCAAACCATGCCCAGAGCATTCAAACACCGAAAGCTGCACTCTGCATGACCGAATTATTAGACATTACAGTTTCACTGGTATTATATACCCATGTGAGAATTGAATCACATGAGAAAGAAGGGTCACAAGCAACAAGAAATCCCCAGAGATTTTGACTTGTTAATAGACACGATTCTTCACAGCAGTGACTGATAGACAATTGTGCTTAGCAATTGGAAAGTGACATTCCTGTGTGTAAAATTAGTAGTTGGTTTTAATCCAGTTAGCAGCAGTGAGAATGTAGCTGTATTATTAAACCCTCTTGTGCTCTGATGGAACAGGGGCTGGAGTTTGAGAAGCTGAAATAAGAAGGTGAGATGATAGACTTCATTCCCTCTCTTAATACTTTGATTAAATTGTCCCCATAGGACAGTGTGGGGAATTTCCCTTTTCCTCTGCCTTTCCAGCATCTGTTACAAAGACAGATACAAGTCCTTTTTCTGAAGATACCAAGTAAATACCTGAAATGTCATTAACTCTTCTTTAAAAAATAAAAACAAAGCCAAAACCACAATGTGTAGGTGGAACCCAGATGTTGTTCTACAGTGTTATCGGTACCAAAGGTCATTTTGGGAAAAGACTTGTGAAACCATTTAGGATTTTTGTTGCCATGCTTGAGGACATAAATCAGGCACCAGCTGCCAGAAGTTAAGAACTGTCCCTGTGATTTGGTTACTACATAATGTATTCATAGGATCTATTCAACCTCCCTTTGAAACATACAGTGTTGACCACCGTGCAAGAAACAGTAATGGACTCATCAGACTAGTGCTATGAAGACAGGCTGAGAGAGTTGGGCTTGTTCAGCCTGGAGAAGAGAAGGCTCTGGGGAGACATTATCACAGCCTTTCTAAAGGGCGCCTATAAGAAATCTGAAGAGGGACTTTTTACAAGGGCATGTAGGGACAGGACAAGGGCAATGCCTTTAAACTGACAGAGAAGAGATTTAGGTTACATATAAGGAAGAAGTTCATTACTATGAGGGTGGTGAGGCACTGGAACAGGTTACCCAGGGAAGCTGTGGATGCCCCATTCCTGGAAGTGTTCAAGGCCAGGTTGGATGGGGCTTTGAGCAACCTGGTCTAGTGGAAGGTGTCCCTGCATGTGCCAGGGGGCTTTGAACCAGATAATGCCCTTTCCAACTCCAATCAATCTATGATTCTATGGTTCTATGTTTCTATGATAATTAATAAAGCAAGGACAACAATTCATTGCCAGTAATTTATTGCCTAACTTGATAGGGTTTTTCTCTTTATGAACTGCCACAGACTAAGGTCCAAACTTTCAAATATGACTGTGATTCCAAATTAATTGTGATTCCCACTATAAAAATCTCTTACATATGAGAGGGTTCATTAAGATAAAAAGTGTAGACTGCATAAGTAGGCTTTTCATTGTTTCAGGTTTCAGTCAGTCTCATATCTTCAAATAAGTATCATAGTACAAATTGAAAACACTGAATAATCCAAATGAATATGCGATGAAAAACTTTTGAAATAAAGAACATAAATGATGCCTTTTGTGCACACTGGTGATGCAAAGTTGCAAGAGATCAAGTGCTTATAAACCCAAACTGTACTGTGTGTTGAATTCCAAGTGCCAGACATTCAAGCCTGGGAGCATTTTTTTTGCCAAATTCTATCTTTTCCACAAGCCTGGCCAAAGGACAGACCCTGCCTCTCACCCTGCATTACTGTGCTGTCTAAAACCAGATTTTGGCTTCGGTGTCAGGGGTACACCCATCACTACTTGGCCCTACCATCTGTACTGAGGGAAGCATCTAGCCAACAACTTGGCTCTTCAGCACCACTTTCTTAATTATGTTTTGCTAATTATGTTATTGACCTTCCTCTGAGGAAGTTCCTCTCTTGTGAGAGCAATATTAACTCAATTAATTTAAAAAACAGAAGGTGTTTCTTCTTTTTTTAACAAAGCAGAGAGCATTCTAAAAATGGCATGGAAAGGAAGGGTACCACAGCACAAATGCCCCTGCTGCCTACATTTGGCCATCTCAGACTAATGGAAATTATTCTCTTTCTCGTTACCAAAAGTATAGATTGTGAGCAGAAATGGGCAAACTACGGGTCCTGGGTTCAGCAGCAGCAGTCATTTTTTCTCCTCCTTAGTAGCTGGTGCAGTGCTGTGGTTTTGACTTTCAGCCTGGGAACAGCACTGATAACACCGATGTTTTTAGTTGTTGCTCAGTAATGTTTACTCTGACCAAGGACTTTCTGAGTCTCATGATCTGCCAGGGAGGAGGGGAAGTGGGAGGAAGCAGAGACAGGACACCTGACCCAACCTAGCCAAAGAGGTTTTTCCATACTACAGCACGTCATGCCCACTATATAAACTGGTGGCAGTTACCCAGAAGGGCTAGATCACTGCTCGGTCGGGCTGGGTATTGGTTGGTGGGTGGTGAGCGGTTGTATTCTCTCCCCTTGTTATTTCCTTTATCATTATTATTATTGGTGGTAGCAGCAGTGGTTTGTGTCATACCTTAGTTACTGGACTGTTCTTATCTCAACCCATGGGAGTTACATTCTTTCGATTCTCCTCCTCATCCCTCTGGGAGCCAGGGGGAAGGAACAGGGGGGAGTGAGAGAGAGACTGCATGGTTCTGAGTTACAGCTGGGTTTAAACTGTGACACTATCTCTTTACCATAATAATAAGGAAATAATATGTGCCTAATGTAGATCATTGCTTCACTTACTCTAAACTGCTCTAAACAGGATATTGTTCTTTTACAATATAAAAAGTATTTGATTGATACAAACAACACATAGGACAAATTGCTAGGGGGCAAGTAAAGAATACATTCTGGTAAGCAAAAGGTAAAGTCATAAGGAGACAAGTAAGAAAAACCTTTTGAGAGACAACTGGCTAAAAGAATCAAAAGAAGTAGTCAAACCTTTCTCAAACAGGCAGCCTGTCAGGTAGTCAATGAGGCCCACAGGTCTTCAAGAAAGGAATAGCAAAGTGGACTCTAGCCAGGTAAGAGCATCTCATGGAGATTCCCACTGCATCAGCTTTCCTGGTGACAACAAATAGGAGCAGCTCAAAACTAGTAGGGGAAGATTACTAAAATAGGTAGGTAGTAACGAATCAGCGTGACCATATGGTATTTACCCAGGATTGTAAAAGCTCTGCTAACTGCAGTGCACAACCCACTACTTAAAGGGTACTAAAGCAATAAAAAACCAGATGTGAACATAGTTTTGGAAAAGAAAGTTAGAAAAGGTCCAGAGACCTACAGATTTATAAATCTGACTTGGGAACAGTGACCTGGGAAACTTACAATAAAGCATAGAACTGAGACACGGGGCAAATGAGTACAACTGGGAAAAAATACTATGAACTTCTGTAGGGAGAAAATCTTACCTCATAAATCCACTGAGCTCCTTGGAAAAAGTCAGTGAGAGCACAGATTGCAGTGGTGCTGTCAATGCAGCACACTTGTGTTTCCAACAGGGTTTTGACAAGGTCCCTCCCAGGAGGTTTCTAAATAAATAAATAAAGCTTTTGTGGTCAGAAAGGGTAGGCACAAAAGGTCATTTTTTTTTCAAAAAAGAGAGATTTCCAGAGGAGGCTCAGCAGCATCTGTGAAGTTGTGAGCTCCATTTGCCCATAAATCATCCGAGAAAGGTGAATGGCAGCGTGGCAGGGTTTGTTGATGGTACAAAATAGTTTAGGGCAATATAAACAAAAGCTGACTGCAGTGTGACAGAGACCACTCACAATATGACGCACGTGGGAGTCATCTTATCTAACCACCAACATCTACAACATAGCTCTTAGAGAAATCAAGAGTCACTTGAGGCTCCTTTTGTACTCAGTGGAGAGAAACAGGCACTTTTAAGGCTCGATTCCCCTGGTCTGTCTGGGATACAGACATTAGAATCAGACAAATCACAACCCTGAAGATGCCTCTTTCTGCTGCCTGGCTCAGATGCCATTCATCTACATTTAGTAGGATGAACACGCTCTGAATATGCAGGCAGTAAAATAGCAGACAAAATTCAATGTCAATAAATGTGAAGTAATGAATATGGAGGGAAACAACCTTAACTAGACATATATAACTTAATGGATTTTAAATTGGCTATTACCTTTCAGGAAAGAGAACTAGGAGTCACTGCTGGTAGGTCTGTGGGAAGCTCTCAGTTCACTGTTAACACCAGCCAGAAAGACATGCAGCTTTGTCAAGCGTCAGTGATCTGGAGACTCTGAGCCCATAATAACACAGGTACAATTTAGGACAGGTCAGACAGGATTTTTATTAACTGTGATTGGAGGGAGAGACCATTTGGACAGCATTGCCCCCTCTGCTCCCCAGTGCTCTGCCAAGTGACTGCAGAGACCTAGCCTATAGACTGTGCCAGTATATAGGAACGGGATAAAAGCCAAACCAGAAATTAAATGATGGCATTGTACAGATGGTGTGAATTTACCCATCTTATGGTGACAGTTCAGGTTCTATAATGTGAAAAATCACTGTAGAAATGATACAGGTGTAGGAGAAAGACAAAGGGGGTGGTCCAAAGGTTGAGACACCTTCTGTATGGAGAAAAACTACATCAGCAGGATTCATTATTTGGAAAAGAGACATTTAGGTCAATAAAATCAGAATTGATGTGGAAAAGATGCTTACTTATTCACTCTTTGTTGTAATTCTACCAACATAAATGGAAGGAAGAAAATTCTCAGAATGGGCTTGTCATCACAGGCACATTGACAACAGCATATTCTGAACCTAAGCTAGCAAAAGCCCTGATACACTGAAGTGCACTGCAGCTGGCTCCCAGGGGGTGGTGTGTGGGAAGGAACAGCAGAAGGAAGATGTTCAGGGGCAACCTTTAGGGGAAACCATAGATGAGAGGACAAACAAAAAGCTAACAGAAGGCCCATCAGACCCCGTGCAGCTGGAGAGCAGGGGACTGCCGAGAGAGGCTGTACAGAGTGCAGGGTTCGGAGAGCTGGGAGAAACATAGAGCTTGGAAAAACCCTGTGCATAATGAAAGATAAGGCAAACAAACATGTGGTTTCTCAATCCACTGACAGCATAGAGTCTAAGTAGACAGACATGTGGGGCTGTTGACTGTGAATCCCAGGGAAGCCTGTTCCCTAGCTGTAGGTAGATTATCCAGCACTGCATTTAGCACAAGGCCAGTGAGTAATCACCTGGGGCATCACTTAGGGTACAAAGTTTAAAAGGGTCCTAATAATGCACAATGAAACAGAAAACTGACAGAGTGCAGGAAACACTGAAACTCCTGTAGATCAGAACTGTGATTCTTCTACAGCAAGCAACCTCAGAAAAGTTCTAAAAACCTGAATTATACCTGATATTTTGCATACATTGTATAAATACATATAATTTTTGAGAGTCTGAATATAGGCATTTGGGAAGATGTCTAAGCTGCTGATCAAAGATCAATTTTTAAGAACTGACAAAGCTTCAAATCTGGTAACGTGCAACAAAAAATTGTGAATTAGCAGTTTCTGTGTTGAAGGTCTTCCAAACACAGAGGAGACTGAAAAATGGCAGGAGAAAAACTAAAAAGAAGTACAAATCTTCTCCCATGTCCTTCACAATGGGTGAAGCACTATGCAGGAAAGAACAGCTCTATGCAGGAAAGAAAGCAGATGTGTTTCCAGCTGTGGCATCCACTTAGAAAAGTATCAGATTATATTCTGTACTGCTTGAAAGAAACTAAAAGAGCCAACTCAGTATCCAACAGACCTGTACTAATGGAGGATTGGACGGAGTATTTAACCCACAATCTTTGCAAAGCTTGGAGAAATGCACTTCTTGCTGGAAAGAGGCACAACCTTGATTTTCCTTATGGATCCTGTAGTACTGGTTCCCAGAGCAGGAGCAATAACAGGCTGGGCAAGGGGACGGTGGTGGTGGGACAGCAGCAGTGGTGGCACTGTCTATGGTGGCTCTGCTTCCCCACAGGTCCCACCGCACCACGACTGACATTGAAACGTTCAGCACATAGGCAGGAATTTGCCTGGCCCCTCCATTCACAGAGCATGAAGTCTCTGCATCTTTCTTTTTTATTGTTTTCTTTAGCCTCTCCCTTGTTCAAAGGCTCATGCTGGATGATCTAAACCCTTGTGGTTAACAGCTTATTTAATGAAATATTGATATTTTCTTTTTCCCTCATGCTTTAGGAAATAGGTCTTTGAGCACTTTGATGAAGTACCGTAGTTTCCTCGAACTCTTTTCAAGGTCTAACTGAAAGCCTAAATCCTAAACTGAATGTTTCCTATTAAATTATATCCACATTTCCTACAAGTCCTATAAAAATAAAGTATGATCTTGGTGGATCTCCGATGAAGGAGAACACCACAACTTTTCCAGTTTTTCCAGCGGTAGAGGTCCATCTACAGCCACACATGGAAAAACAGATGAGTGTGGTTTTGAGAGGAAATTACCCTCACCAAAAACCAGAGGAGTGAAGCAATGAACTCTGTAACAGTCACTTGGTAACTAAAATTAAACAAAGTGGAAACAAGATGATGTGCTTATCTTGAAGAAAAAGAAGAGTAGCATGTATAATTTGGATAGTATAAAATAAATGCAATTAGAGAATATATAAAAGGAATGTGTACATTACTTCTGATTACTGATTTATAAATTCAGTACTAGAGATGAAGATGCACTAGGAACTAACGTACACCCAATTTGATTAATATCTTAAAAAAATTGGAAACAGAAGCTATCAGTAATTTAAAATCATAAACGAAAATAAGAGCATCTGTAGGGTTCTGAAACAGATTTTAACTGAATGTAACCTGATGTTATAATAAAAACATCTCTAGAGAAAATTTTTCAAAATACCCATGGTATTTCCCGTTAGTATTCATCACAATGTAGTCCGAATGGAATCATAGTAAAGAGTAACAGTACAGAGGAGGTGTAACTCCAAATTGATAAATTCTGCAATAAAGTACCATAATCTGAAATACTGCCTATGCAAAGCACATTTTAAATATTTTTCAGTTTCCTTCATGGGTAAGTTTCAGATTTAATGATTCACAGGAAAATTTATTTTGAATCTGATTCTGCTTTTTTTCCTCATATGAGTTCCCTGGGATGAATAGGAAAAAAAATAGGTTTTTTTTCTGAAAACTTCTGGAACTTTTCTGTACCAGATGAATTCTTTCTATGGAGCATCAAAGAGACTGAATATATGCTGGAAGCCTTTCTGAACCAGGATTTTCACTTTGCCCAGTGGAAAGCATCTGGCTGCATAGCAGTTTTAACCAGTTTTAAAATTTCTATCACTCAAGTACGAATAAATGGGCTCTTGGTTAGAAGAGTTTGTGATCCACAGCCATCTTTAAACTTTGTTTAAATCTGAGATAAACATGGGTTCAGTGCACATAACTGAGGTAATTTAAAAGTGTAGCCTACACACTAATGCCAACTTGAATCAGCTGAGGATCTAGTCAGAAATATTGTCCAGAGCACCCACAGAAACCTTGCACAGATTGCCTGTCTGCATATTTTCAGTATGCTCTGTAAGAGATTATGCTGGAGAAAGTCATAGGTAAATGCTGTTATCTCCTGTGTGTTATCTGCACGGGCAAACAAATGCTTTATGTTTTTTCTCTTTTAAACTCTACATAATTAAGGCTTGCGGCCATTAGCAGAGAAGTCTGCGTTGGTAAGAGGTAAAGTATTTGTTAAATACCTCCAGGTTACTCCTTTTTTTGTGATGTGAAAATAGGAAAAGAACTATCCATCCATGTCATGTGCTGAAGCAATGAAGCTGCTAGAAAACAAAAGGCTTTATTTGTGGAAGAGAAAACACAAGTGTTGATTTACTTCACTACAATACATAGAAAAACAGGTTAAACAGTGGATAACTCTTTAAATTGGAAATTCAGAGCCATATCTGAGGAAGTTCCCCACTGGTTCTCTCCATTTGCAAATTACAAATGTGTGTCTGACAGTCAAGACTTCTGCTCAAACTCAAAACTAAGAAACAAATTAGATAGACATAAAATACAATAGACTTCAGGAAACGTCTCAAGGTCTTCCAAAACTTAGACTAAAACTAAACGTCACCAAGGAAAGAATCAATAGCTTTGCCTTGTTTTTCTTTCCTTTTTTAATCTCAATCACTATTATTAGTCACCATAAGGAAAAGACAAGGCATTTTCCTTCCCTAGCTAGGTTTAGAATAACGTCTTTGGCTGGTGGGTTTTGTGCGAGAGAGGATGAGAGGCAGGGGAAGGTGTTTGTTTTGTAAGTACAACACATGCAGGTCTGAGCTGAATGACTAGAAGAGTTATCCCCAGAGTACGTTGTCCTCTGAGAGTTAATTAGTGGACCTGGCTTGCTAATAAAAGGGTAAAATGCACCTTGACCAGCTCCATAATAAAAAAAAAATGGAAAGGAAGGTGGTATTGTGATATTGTGATATCGAATCATGAAGCCTCAAATATCCATGCAGTGAGTTGTAAGGGGTGGTGGTCTGTGACATGCTTCTTTGTCACCCCAGTCATCTCTGTGCTGAAACTCTACCCTCATGGCAAGGAATTTTCTGGCACTGATTTGTATGACTATTGCTCCCAAAGTCACTAAAGCCAAGGCAAAAATGCCCCAAATCCCACTGACTGCACAAAGGGTCATCATGTGCTCTGCAAGAGCCCCAGGGCATAGGAAGAGTTGTGCCCTCATGATGGCACAGCAAAGGTGCTGCTACCTGTTCTATGTCACATGCAGAGGCAAAGTGTGGTGACACAACAGGCACAAACACAGGTCTTGAGGACACAAGATAGCCAGGATGTTGAGCAGGGCACCGTTCTAGTAGGATGCGCACAGCAAATGCCAGCACAGGCTTTGTTCTGGGGCTAAATACCCAGCGCCTCTCTCCTGCCTCTCCCTAACAATCTCCAGTTCCTCTCCAAAGCCTCCCACCTGCATTCCTGAGCTGCAGGGGTGACCTCCATGGGGCATTTGCCTTGACATGGGATGTGGGGAGCCCTCTGCACACATAAAACTTAAGAGACCTTGGCGAAGGCCATTCCTTCACCTTTCTCCCACTCCCATTTCCAAATGCAGCATTAGAGTCCCTCCTGTCTGCCCAGCTGATGAAATATAGCTGTTGTAAAATGCTCGCTAACCACATTTAGCAAATGGAGATAATCAAATAAAAATTAAACTATACTTACTAAAGAAATGCAGTTTCCAAAACACAGACTTTGGCTAGAGACTGTGTTTTGCTTAAGAGCCTGCCAGGAGATCTGTGGACTGTTTGGTAAACAGTTCTCAAACGGGTGTTTGTGGGAGAGACACATGGGAAGGGGATGAGAGACAGATGGACATATTCAATGTATCCCAAGGGAAGTTCATCAGGAAAGAAAACACTTGAGAGCCGCTTTGATGGGGATTTTTGAGAACTGTGTACAGTGGAAAGGAGGTGAACAGGGAATTGCTGTTCATTGTTTCCCATTGTTTCCTGCTACACAGAAGCTAAGTGACAGCCTCAACTGTATGTTTAACGCAAACAAAAGGAAGCATTTTTCCAACATAACACACAATTTAATTTTGTAATTTCTTGCTACCAAAGTTATAAATGAGCTTTAAAGGAAATTAGATGAGTTTGTGAAGGATGGGATTACCAGGACTGTTTAGCAGCATGGTTTAGGTGCAATCTGCAGCCTCAGTCATCCAAACCCAATAACTGCTGAAGATGAGACGGTGTCCTGGGGTAGCAGATGGCATTCCACACAACAGCATTCTTCATTTGTATTCTTTCTAATACTCAAATCCTAGGCATTGATACCGATCACTGTTAGATTCTGCATCATGTGACAAAGACATAATTTGCCCTAATTGGTTGCTCTCGCATTCCAGAAGACAATCCATGGATCTTCCGGGGTTCTTTCTGACCTTTCAATAGCTGAAAATCTCATGCAGTTAGCCTGAGTTCAAAACAGTCCACTCTTCTACTCTATTACTTCCACTCTCTTCCTTAAAATAAATGTCTAGTTTCTTTCTTCCCTTATACATAAAATAGGCTTGTGATCAAACTCGTAGATGGTTTGAAATACAGAGGATGGTTTATTGAATGATAGGTTGTAAACCATGTTCATATATTTATCATTTCAATGACTACTTTTAATGTTTTGCTTTGGAACAAGGGAGAACTTCTTCACAGAGGTACTGTGTGGACCAAGCAGGGTGATGCTCCCCAGCATCTGCTATATACTGACAAGGAAGAGTTGGCTGGGGACATGACAGTCAGTGGTATCCATGGTTGTAGTGACCACCTAATAGTGCCAATAGTCCAAGATCCTGTGGGGTAAGTGGAAGGCACAGCACAGACCCTGGACTCCAGGTGAGCAAACTGCTGCTTGCTCAGGGAGTGGGCAGGTGGGATCCCATGGGGCAGCTCTGAAAGGTGCTCAGAAGATGTGGGAAGCCTTTAAGGACATCCTCCAAGTATGGCCAGTACCCACCTTAGTATTGAGAAAGACAGATGAGTGTAACAGGCTCTGGCTTGGCTTGTGGCAGAGCTGTAATGCAGAAAAGCAGCATAAAGGAGGTGGAAGAAGGATAGACTACAAAGGAGAAGTTTAGAGGTATTACTCAGGCAATGGCATCAGGAAAGCCAAAGCTCAGCTGGAATTGAGACTTTCAAGGGATGCCAAGGGCAACAAGTGCTTCAGGCACTACATTAATGATAAAATGCTGAACAAGTTAAAGGAGGGCCCATTGCTGCCTGGGTGAGTGAGCTGTGACAGCAGACACCGGTAAGGGTGAGGTTCTCAGTGTCTTCTTTACTGTAGTCTTCAGTTACAAGGTCTCCCAGGGTTCAAAGGGAAGTTCTGCCAGCAGTGGATAAGAGTCACGTCAGGGGTTACTTACGAGAACTTCACCCATACAAGTCCATGAGACCTACATCCAAGGCTGCTGGGAGAACTGGCTGATGTCCTTGCAAGGCTGTTCTCTATCATGCAGATCATTGTGGGGTCCACAATAACTGGAGACGGGCAAGTGTTTCATCCATCTTCAAAAAGGCACAAAGGTCCATCCACAGAACTGCAGGCTGGTCAGCCTCACTTGTTCCCTCAGAAAATACATTTGATGAGTTCTCTTGGAAAACCCTTCTAGGCACATGAAGGAGAAGAAGGTGACTGGGAACACTCCAGGGCTGCATTAGCCAGTAGATTGAGGGAAGGGATTATCCCCCATTTCTCAGCACTTTTTAGATCACATCTTGATAGTGAGCCAAGAACAAGATGGAGAAGCTACGAGTGAGTTGAGCAGAGGCCCTCAAGCTGGGTGTGGGCTGGAGCGCTTGCCCTTTGAGGAGAGACATAGAGAAATAAGAGACATTCAGACTGGTTGGAAGGAAATAACTTTTCCCCAGCAGGCAGTGGAAGAGGCTGCCCAGAGAGGCTGTGCAGTCTCCATCCATGGAGTTTTTTCCAGATCCAGATGGATAGATCCCTGAGTGACCTGGTTTGTTCTCATAGGTGACCCTGCTTTAAGCAGGAGGTTGGATTTAGTGACCTCCTGAGGACCCTTTCAGCTGGAATTATCCTATAAGCCCATGAGACTGATAACAGTGACAATGCCTCCTTTCACTTAATGCTATAGATTTAACTATTTTTTCTCTCCCAGTGATTTTAGATTAATTGCTTTAGTTTTTGAAATAAATACATTTTGATGTATGCTTTTGTGTGAACGATGATTACTTTTACCGTCCTAACTTTTGACTATTAAACTTGAAGTCCTACTATGTAGCACTGCCAATATCAAGTTTAATTGCTATTTCCAGTTACAGCACTGTTGCCTGTTACTGGAGTTTCCTGCTAGGGCAGGAGATGCTGTCCTCTGCTTTTGAAAGACAAAGCATAGATCCAGGCTGATGGACGAGAGCTGAGTGCAGCTCTGGCACCATTAAGCTTGGGCTCCCTAGACACCCCATGCCCCCTCCTGCAGGAAGACAGTTACAACATATAGTAAGGCACTAAGGACCTCAAAGACCCTCTCTAGGAAGCTTTTGGGGACAGCAGAAGCTCTTGCTAGAAAAGGGTGTTTGTGCTCTTGTTACAAAACATTCTTATTACAAAAAGGGGGTGTGTGTTGGCTTTTAAGCTATGGTGAGGGACCTGAGCCCTGTGCAGTAGAAGGGTGCTTCTCTGGACATGACCTGTCTCTGCTCAGGCTCAAGAGCTACATACCATCTTTAAATGGCAAACCTCACCCTGGAAAGAAATGCATGCAGGAGCTTACTGTTCCAGCGTTCCCACATGAGTTTTTCTCAGAGAGGGAAACATGTAAGCCTTAGGTTATTCACAGGCTGGGGATAAATTACTTCTGTCATACTGCTTAGGCAATTTTATCTTTCTGAATTATATGGAAAGAAGAGCAATTAGCTTTGAGACTATTGCTCCTTTCATGCATTTCAGCTGCCCATTTCCCATTCTTCTTTATAGGGCAGCTAACAGTAGATATTTTACTCAGACAACTTTTAAGAACTGGAATTGTATTTTCTCTTTACATTTTCCCCACTTCTCAGGAAGCTGTGCAGCACACATTTCATACCATACCTGGTCTGTCTCTTTCCTTTCATACTCTCAAATCTGTGTGCATAGGATTAGTTTTTAAAACATATAATCCTTTAGCAAGCAAATAATGGGCCGATGCATGACAGCTGCAGGTTGTTGGCATTGTCTTTGCGCTCTTGAGACTTATGACTAGGGACAGTTTCAATGATGTTTTCCTGTTGCACTAAACAGCCTGATAGAGGCTGAGATCAGATACACCCAAGTTTCTATCTTCTTGCATAAGAAATGAGTTGCAAGAATCCACACATTTCCTGGCAATTCAGTGCCAAACCCTGATGCTTGCTGTAGAGGATCTGTAGAGCTGCAAGCCTGTACTCCTCTTCATCACAGACTTACAACCTCACAGTTCTGCCCTTCTCCACTGTGCCAGGTAGTGTTTGACAGAAATACCTGCCTTTATGCAGTGCATCTTTTGTGCAGGATTAGACATTGAAGCCTGGCAGTACAGAAATCTTAAGAAAAAAACTGTCTTCAAAGTGAAGGACAGCAGAAAAATCATTAACAAATGTCATGTCAACAAATACACTTAATTGCAAACTCTGGTTGCATGGGATGCTTCTTGGGCCAGGAATAGGATGGGCAAGATTATTGCAAGATGTTCTAATAAAGCAATGTTGTCTTGGAATTAAAAGATCACTGCTGTGGAATTGATCTTATTGTCTTGGAATCCATGGGGATTTTGTACATAAGGAAAAGCTACTGTACATTTTTCCATAGTAAATCTGAAATTAGGCTAGCATGTAAAGCATATTTCAATTTTGCTGTGTTAGAAATGTCCAATTTTAGAAGAAAGAGACTGAGAATGATTACTGGTATCTGTATTTTGGATTATCTTCTTCACACTGATGACAGACATCCATCCCTACGCAGAAGCCTGCACAAAGCCTATGGGGCACTTGTGGGCAGCCTGAACTGCTTTATGACATGAGATCCAGGCTTGGAAAAGGATCGTTTTGCAAATGTAATTTTACCTGCTGCATCCCCTTTGTCTTTTCCCTGCCTGTCCCTGCGACCTGTGTTACAGCCAAATGGTGTTTCCCAGTTTGTCTGCTGTGGCTTCCTGCTTGTTAGGTGGTTAGCCGTGACTTCCTGTACTGTACCTGCTGCACCATGTGGGACTCCCAGGTGGTCTCTCCTCCAGGTATTAGGCAAGACCCACGCTGCTTACCTCTTACGGAGAAGCCTACAAAATATAGCATCATTTGTGCTAGAAAGTACAACATAATTTCAATGATGCTGCTTGGTTTGGACTTCCTTTGCAATAACAGTAGGGGAAAGTAACTTTCTTAGGGAGAAATTCTGGTTCCCCTGAAGCCATTAAACATTATTAGTACCAGAGAGCTTTTGGGAATTTCTGTGGCACAGAGTAGATCTTTTGTATACTGCCAAGTCAAGACCAGAGTTATTATCTGGACTCTATGAGATTTCTGAATGCATAAAACCCATTTTTGTATTTTCCCCTTTGTTTGTAATGAAACAGAATGGGACTATGGTATTTTGTGCGCCAATGAAATGACACTTGGTATTTAATAAATCTCAGCACTGATTAGCTTTTTTAAATGCCAAGAGAGGTTTATTGATGGATCATTTTGTGGTCCTGGTATTAAAGTGCTCGTAGCCTCTCATTTCAAACAGTTTTTCATAATAATATGAAAACAGTTGTAGATGTGTTTTAGGCATCAGCCAAGATGTATCCAAGTGGTGCAATTATCACTTACTGTATTAAAGCAAAACAAGGAGTACTGATAATATCCTGACATAAACAAGGATTCTAGAAAAAGGATTGGTTTAAGTTTACTTTTATTTTTCCAGATATTCACTAAACAATGAGAGGTATTTTTCTGCACAGGTTTTATTCTTTAGTTTTGGAGGCATGACTAGCAGATGCGATATGTCTGAAACCAAGAGGGACTTAAAATGTTGGTTGATTCAAGATACCTGCATTTAATGAATAACTTCCAATAAAATCAGATTGCACAGGGCTGAATGGCAGTCATTGCCATGGGGCTCTTGCAACCTGTGGTCACAGTCCTCTGTGAGCTCCAGGTATGCGGAGCTACATATAGCCTGCATAGCACTGATTAAACCATCAGGGTCTAAAAATAAATAGCACAGACAAGATGATGGAGGAAAACTGGCTGAGACATTAGTGCTTTCTGACAGTAACTTTGTACATCAGAAATCACTGTAGATTTTCTGATCACTGTATTTCTATAGCTTCTTCAATTAAGTTGTTCTGTAAAATATTACACAGTCGCTTGCTGAGAAGGATCCAGGGCATGAGGGAGCCTTGGCACTTCTGGTTGTTATCTTCTTTAATGTATCCTCACTGCAGCTAATCACACAACTTTCCATCCACCTTACATCTGGAAGAATAGATTTACGTATAAAAGACAAAGGCTTTAAATCAGTCAGCGTAAGCCATGAATAACTTCATTAGAATCAATATATTCAGCCAGTGCAGTTTAGATAAGGCTCAGCCAGAAGGACTTTTTAACTGTGAGCCAGTCTCAGTGCTGCCTTACATGGTGAATCATACACAGCCTGATACATTTTAGGCTGGGCACAGATTTTAAATCAACAGGTTGTTGATAGGTTAATGGATATCCCTTTTCCTTGATACTTTCCTTCACATTAACAGTTGGAGAAAAAGTTCAGGTGATTGTACACTGTTATTTTGTAAAGGTAATATGGGCTGCAGAGTGCTTTATATAGGTAAGTGCACTGGCACCTCGCATTGGGTTCACTCTACTCCCCACAGCTTGTAAGCACTGTGAAACTACAAAAAACACACAGAGAAAAATTACATTAAAAGGAATCTGGTGAGTTAGGTTGGACAGAAGGAACTCGGTTTCTACAGCCTGCCAAAGAGAAGGCTCAGGGGAGACAAGATCATAGAATATAAATACCTTCAAAGGAAGGGGATTATCAGAAAATGACAAAACAAAAAGTAGTAACTTCAAACTAGGGAACACAAAGTACAGTGCAGTAATTAAGCCCTGAATGGAGTATGGTGCCAATGCATATGGGTCCAAGAGGGAGGAATGAGGTCAGAAGACTTAAACTGATAGAGGAAGACAGGATTACAAGTGTAATTAATTCAGTGTTTTGGAAGCTGTGGGATTAGGAGTAGGCAAAGGCAATATCCTTCCTCTCTCCATAGAAGAGCTCTGGAGTCTGCTGCACACTGCCCACCAAGCCAAGATGTCCTTGTCTTCAGTGGTCTTCTCTGTGAGGGTAGCACTTGTGAGGGAGAATCAACCTACTAAAGCAGAGCCATCATGAGCCTGCACACCAAGTTCAACTTCTGTGTAAATCTGCACCTGCTGAAGTGCCCCACGGGTGGAGGTGAGGTTTTGGTCTGATCTGAACATTGGCATCATGTTATCCCAGGAGGCACCAGAGCAGGAGCACCTCATTCTTTAACTCGCTGCTTCCACTGTGACTATTGACGACAAAAAACCCCAAAGAATTATCTGAAACATCACCATGTGGAAAATATAATTGAAGTTCACTGATCTGTAAAGCAGAGACGTTCGGGAAACTGATAATGGGGCTATTTTGGAATTTTGCTTTGTCTACACACAGAATGGTGTGTCTATAATAACAGTGGGAGAGGGCTGGGATGCCAGCCTCCAGAAGAGCTCCTAGAGAAAAAAGGAGGGGTGACCTGGCTGGCCCAGCCACCAGGGACTGACACCAAGGGGTGAAGCAGGGGTGCTCTCGCAATGTGGGGTGGGAACTTCAGACCTTTCAGACCAGTAAAGCATCAGGAGCTGGGAGGAAGCCCTGGACTGTGGATGCATGATATGCTCATCCACTGCATGGGCACCTTGCTCCCTCTCTAATCAATCTATAAATATATCTTGTCGCTCAAGGTCAGAAAAGAGGGAAGTAATGAAAGGCAACCATCTGTCCCCAGGTCCTCCTGAGACTGGGCAGTGACACTGAGACACTTGGGGGGCTTCAAACCTCAGGGCTCAGATTTTGCAATCCATTTCTCCATCTACCCACAACATGGGCTGCGTTTCCAGGAAGCTGTGATTAAGCTTTTTCCTTTTACTTCCCAATCATCTATGAGAGTTAAAGGCTTTTAAATAAAATGTGCTCTGTGTGGTATTTAATTAGTTAATGCTTTTAATGTCTTACATCATTTTAAGATTAATTGTACTTCTTTTCGCTTTATGAAGAGCTCCAGATGTGCAAAAATGAATCTCCATTTTAAAGGAAGAAGGAAGCATATTCTGAAACAAATAAAGGCAGATAAATCATTGCTTTCAAAAGACAAAGAATGTCTAAATTATTGACAATAGAGGGTCCAAAACAGTTCTATGCCCACAGCCACCATCTATCCTTTCTCCCGCTGAAGCAATGTCAAAGGTGAGGATTAGTTCATCATCAAAATAGTTTTCAACTTAAAAATAATTGCTTATTCTTCTTGTAAAAATGTTGTGGTCAAACAACAAAACACCTTGGAAATACCAGAAATAGAACACGGGTTCACACAAGAGATCACACCTTTCAGATACACGTTTAATGGTCTTTAGGAACATTTTTAGTTAAGTCATTGGCTCAAAATCAGACGTAAGTTTAAATATTGCCATGAATTAAAATATGCGCTTGTGTTCTGGCTAAATAAAGAAAATCTCAGAAGATGGCAAATTACCATACTCAAGAACTATTTCTAGAAAAGCAGTGCCTGATTAGTCCACATTTTGATCAAGTAAACAGAGGACAACCAATTCTATAAATAATATTGGGGTTTATGTCAGTAAAAATTAGCACGATGCGATCTTTACAGTCTCAGTTGTTTTCAGATTAATTGGAATACATAATGAAAGTAATTACACGCTGATATTTTGGTGCATGTCTCAGTGTATCTTGGAAGGAGTCCAGTAAGTTGTCTGCCTATATCTGATTTATAGAATAGCGATTTGTCATTTTAAATTGCTCCTTATGAGCAGTAAGCATGAAGTATTTGTATAAATAGTAAATGTCTTTTGACTTGTACATTTCTGTGCCCCCCAAAAAGATGTCACTCAGAATAAAGTACTGCAAAAACAAAAAACAACCCATGTGGCTTATGGACAAGAAACACGCTCTTGAAGCTAAAAAGTGAAAACTGGCCTGATATTCGACATGCCTGTGTATGCTGCATGTGTGCGTACAAATCATGTTACATGAACGGAAAAAATGCTGTGTTAAACATTTTTGGGATAAACAGCCTCTGCTGTGTCAGGGAATCAAGGCAGATTTTTTTCCCAACATGTAGCAGAGCTGATAAAGAAGAAGTGTGAGAAAGGCTGGCTTTAAGACTGAATGAAATCAGGGCATGACCTGGTGAAGAGAATAATACTTTACAGCCCTCTGGGTTTTCATGCAGGATATAGGGTCTCTTCCACCCCATCCCTTAAACAAAAAGATAAAGAAGAGAGAAAATTGGAGACTCAGAGGCTACAGCCTTTGGATACGTACCTGGGGAAGACAAAGATTCGTGATGTTAATAGGAATGTTTCCAGTGCCTTCAGCAAACATCAGGCAAGAACTTGGAGAAGGCACTGGGAATGCACTGGGAGCAGCACCAAGATGCTTTTAGGAGAGAGGAGGTGACAAAAGACAGGGGTGTGGTGGGAGACCACCCTGCATTAACCACCAGCAGGCTGGTGCTGCTTTCAATCCCTATAATCATTCCTATGAATGACCTACCTTTCACATGAATGACCTCCCTTTTCTCTTGGAGGAAGTCTTCCCTGCAGCAGTGATACATAACATTCATCAGGGGCTGAAACAGGGTCAGCAGCAACCAACACAGCTCCAGACTGGGCATTTTAAATTTAGCACGGTCTATCCTGCTGCAGTAACTGCCCTGCCATGGTGACTTGTGAAATGAACCCACCTTTGTCCTGATGAGCCTTTCCAATGCTGCCACTGTTGACGTTGCTCCATCCGCAAAGATCATGCTCTGGGCTGCTCAAGAGCCACATGCTGTTTTGCTCCCTGATGGGCTGTCACCCCAGGTGAGGGGACCACCCTTCAGTCTGTTTGCAGGTCACATAAGCACTCAGCATCACTGCAAAGGACCAGCAGGACTTTAATGGTATTTCTATTACAAGCAGATCCTGCCTTTACCCTCTGCACCCCTTCCTTAACCTCACTAAGATGAACCTAGGTGCTATGCTAACAAGTCTAGGCCTTCATTTGACTGAGTCAAGCCATTTCCCTGACTCATTTCAAGCCTGATTTTGCACATTGCACAAAGCAAGGCATTCACCAGTCACCTTTGTGCTAACCAGGAAGTTGGGAAGAGACGAGTGTCCCTGGGCCAGGCAGAGGACAAGCCACCCAGACCCTTCCTCATGGCAGCCTGTGTTCCCCACACAGAGGGGGTTGCACCTGCATTCTGCATCACCCCACCGCCTCTACCTATGGGCATGGTAGACCACTTAGTCATTCCTGAGTTAAGTTCAATTTCATTAATAGCCATGGTCATTTGCAACTTCTGCTACAGTTAGGCTGAACGTGGTATTTTCACAATACCTGTTCACGTTCTAATTCATCTGTCCCACACACCTTTATTCGGGAGCTTAGTTGTACACATATTTTATGTCAGGTAATGGTAACGGCGCATTTGCTGGTGATACTTTCTGTCTTGAATGTTTTATGACCAGTATTCAGGTGAAAGTTAAAGACTAAAATCTCAAGAATGCACAAAAAGAGCTTGTGAAAATTGTTTCTGCGGGTAAAATAAATGACCTTTCTTCTGCTGTTTACACAGGAGAAAAAGGTTTTTAAACTATGCTTTGTATTTAAAACCAGAGTATTGTACAAAAGAAGTGTTAATTGTAGTCAGCAAACTGACAGATTGCTTCTGGCCATCATGGGCTTGATTTCCAAAGGTATTTGGTGCTTAATAAAGCAGTTCATTACCTTCTGGGGTTTCAGAAATACTGCAGTAGGCCTGATGCACTGTCTCTGTCAAAATCAGTGCCAGTAAGACACCAAAGCACTTCGGAAAATCAGCCATACATGCAAGAGCATCTTTGTAAATACATACAGATATTCTTTAATTTGCAGATTCAGATGATGGTTTTCTTGTCCATTCGGGGTTTTTGTTTTGAAACTGGAAGACAGAAACATTTTCCTGCTTATTTTAACTCAGTCTCTCAGCTTTAGACGAAGTAACACAAACGAAGAAAACATTATGTTTGCATCGCACAGCTAAAATTTCCTCTGGAAGTAATTCAGAAAAGCTTCTTCCATACCGCACAAACTGAAAACGTTCCAAAGTAAAAAATATTAAAAGAAAAAGAATGTAAAAACCCTCTTGATCCATTTGGGAGACTTACACAAAGTGATACACAATATTGGACAAAATGATTTAACTCAGGGTGGCCAGAGCGATAGAGAAGATATTTTTCTCATTGGACAAATGCACTTTGAACTCATTAACATCTGGGAATAATCAGAGTAAATTTAGGCCTTAGAAGAATTTGTCACTGCCATGAACGCAAACAGTATTTTTAAAGACAAGTGTATTCATTTTCGGTTGAGACTTCCAATTTAAAGGAAAAAAAGAGGGCTTTTTTATGTTGGTAAGCATGACCATAATCTCTGATGTTTATGGGCTGTACCTTGAGATGAAACATTTTTTAATTAAATGTGGCAATATCTATAAATCTGAAATATTCCCAAACCCACACGCTCTGAGTAGATGATGTTATGTACTTAGAGATACATCTATAGTGACAAGAGCACTAGTCCGGCAGATGGCAATTACTACCTTATGCAACACAGGACATGACAACACGAGCAGTGGGGTAAACAACTATAAAAGAAGACAACCACCCAGTGGCTAAAATGAGTGATTCTGAAGGAACATGCATCTCCTGTTGAGCTCACCCCAACAAAAGCCACAGGCAGGCAGTGTCATCCTGGCACCTCAGATAGAAACCACAGCTGGTGGAGCTGGGTCTCTTCCAAGCACTTGGATTTTGGGAAGGCAGCAGGATGAGCAGCATGGCTGGGCACTCCACAGCCCTACAAGAACTGAGGGAGATCTTCAGGCCCTTTAGTCTCCTTCTGCTGGCATGGATGTGTGTTAGCAAGGAAATTTGTATCCAGGCAGATGTCATTCAGTACAGTCATTGCTGCTCCAATACAAAGTGAAATATATTTGTTCCTCACAACCTTCTGGTGTGTGTTTCTATTGTCCCAATCTTGCTTTAATGCCTTGCCTAGGATTTTATCACTTCTAATAAACAAATACTCATTATAAAGACCATTCTGCCCATGCAAGTTCTAAATCAGAGTAGCAGTTACCATTTATAAGACTTCAATGTTCAGATAGACAAGCTGCTACCCAATATCATTTAGATAATGTGTTGGGGCTGAACGTAACTGATAATAAACTAATGTGGATTCATTATGATGACTCAGACAAACAATATTACATTATAAATTCCAGGTAATATATTTCTGTTTAGAGTTGATGTGGTCTTGCTAAGAAAAATGGGCATCTTAAAATGTTGTTCCTTTGGACTGAAAAAGCTGCTTCAATTCTTAAAGATAAAGATTACTGAAAGACAGTGCAAAGACCTCTAAAAAGGCTTAAAACTGAAGAGAAAAGGGGTGAAAAAAAGAGCAGATTTTTCTTTTAATATGCAAGTGACTTCCTTGCTATCCTATCACAAGAACATTGCTACCATCTAATTCCGAGGTTGCAGGTTGGTGTCGGAGATCTCGGGAATCCAAGCGTGTAATAACGTGGGTACAATTTAGGACAGGTCAGACTGGAGTTTTATTAACCATGATCACAGGGAAGAACACTGGGACAGCATTGCCCCTTCTGCTCCCCAGCGCTCTGCCAAGTGATTGCAGAGACACAGGCTATATACCCACTGCGTCAAGGAGGCAAAAAAAGAAAAGAGGAAGAGGTGAGGAAAACCAATCATTTTGATATTAACAAAGCCAGGTATCCATCTCTAGCAGGGATGGGCTCCTTCAGTAGCTTACTTGGAGCCACAGCTCCAAGAAGCACTCACACAGGAAATAACATAAAGAATTGGAGGGATGGCTCTTGGTGGAGCCTGTATTAGGAAGCATGCCCCACATTACCTTCAATCAGTAGGCAATGTGGGGAGGGGAAAACAAACATAGACTGCTAGCTCTTAGTCGAAAGGACTGTTCTTTTAGGTAGGATAAACTTCTTAGCCAGACCTCTCAGATGTTAAGTATTAACAATTTTTACCACCACATTGATAAAACATGCCTCAGGGTGCTGACTCTTACAGTCTTGTCATGTACAGTCAACTCTGTATTATCACTCATAACAATCTGCCTTTTTTATTTCCCCCTGACACATGCAGCTGGGGAGTGAATGTGCTCGTAGCACAAACCTGTTTTCTGCCACGTGCTGGTGTAATCTTCCCAGTCACAAGAAGTTCACTGGGTCATGCCTAGCGAGTGAAATGAAAAAGTCCTCATTGCTACTGCTCTCCCTCACCTCCTCCCAGACACACACACCAACTATTCTGATGATACCTCAGCATATAATAATGTCTTCTATGCTGTATTTTCCAATGTTTATGGCCAGGTTTCCTAGCAGCAGGTTGTAATAGGAATCTGGCTGTGAAATAAACAGGTACAAAATGACTGACAATTCCCAAAGATGTAAAAATAAGCACATTTTAACCCCATGCTGTTAAAAGAGTTCCTGCACAGTTCCTACAAAGTATTGTCTTTGCTTGAAGCTGAAGAAACACTTCTAAATGAGGCCCTTCAGCTACTTTTTCTTTAAGTACATGCTACATGAATTATAAGCTTATGAAAAATGTCACGACATTATTGCACTTGGGATATCTTTGAGCACAGTCAAAGAAACAGCATTTGTACCATACTCACACAATGCTCCCCCTGTACTCTGTAACTTACTTGCTCTAACAAGTATATACTGATAGTTTCATTTGTGGACAGGACTCATATTAAGATGACATTACAGTCTGTGCCTTTCTCACATCAAATTCACATAACTAAAACCAAAACAAAACTGCTCCTGTGAATACCTTACACTGATTGCACAACTGGAAGAGATCAGCTATGCGAACAACGAATAACACTATTCTTACTCATTCCAGAGAACTGAATAATCTGAAAACCACCGTTATGTGCATTGTGTACACTGTATGTAAAGCTTATTTCTACTTTTCATTTTGTCATCATATACTTCCATATATGATTTTAGCAGTGCAGTCTTCATACAAATACTATAGACTAGAGCCATAGAATCATAGAATCATAGAATGGTTAGGGTTAGAAAGGACCTTAAGATCATCTAGTTCCAACCGCCCTGCCGTGGGCAGGGACACCTCACACTAATTCATATCACCATCCATCCTCTCTATCCCCATGTCTCCTCATATAAAAGGATAAAAGTTCCTGGGTGTCTTACCAGGGACCGTGACTCAGCGGAGAATTAGGGGTAGAAGTGATTTGCAACTCCCAGTTTGAGAAAAGCAATTGCAGACTGAATGGCTAAGGCTCTTTGTAGCTAACGCTGCCAAACTCTTCCCATTAGAAACCCTTCATTTCAGTCTTTCAAAACCCTTCCAGGATTTAACTGTTGGGGCTGAAATTTTCCATGTCTATTTTCCGAAAGAGCATCAGCATAAATTGTCCAGTTGTTTCCAATAATAAAGTCAACAGAAAATATATTATTTGCCAATCATACTATTTAGCAGTGATTAGGACAACAGTTTTGTCAATAATTTCTGGCAGTATGATGACTTGAGGCAAGGAAGCGAAATTTGGCATTGGATACTTATTGTATGATGCATCAGTCTTTTGTTGTACATCTATGAGTGTGGAGGGGTATAATGCTCAAACGTAGCCAAGTTATAAATAATTGAGAAAATATATGATTGCATATGCTTAGTAGGAGTTGATAAACTAGCATTTCCAAGGATTCTGTCCATGCCAAACCTATTTTCTTTCTGACCCCAGGATCAAGGAGGCTAAGACAAGACTTTCCCTGCAATTGCTCTTCCCAGATGCACTGGCCTGGGAGCCAGACACAATACCAAGGAGGTTACACAAGGTGGTTGCATCGATCGAACTGCTCCCTGTGGAAAGGGAAAGGCATTGGTCTCCTTTCCAGCCCTCTTACCCAGCTAACCTCAGAAAGACACTGCCCCAAAGCTGTCCCGCCATAGGCACTGACAACCCCTTTGCTGTATGCCCAGCTCGAGCAGGAGGCTGCTTTTGTCCTGCAGGAGCACAGGGCTCTCACACCCGCAGCCAACACTGGGGAGGGCTGTGCTGTGAGCTAATAAAGCCTGAGGAACAGTTGTCTATTGTTTTCTTACTCAGGGTCCAAAATTTGTAGTTAAAGTTATTATTTATATTCTTCTGCTTCAGCTTATTATCTGAAAAATGGGACTAATAATACTCTTCATTGCAGCAAAGGAGTACGGCAATAAGTTCATTACTGCTTGTGAAACAGCTGGGTACACTAACGAGGAACATGAAAGAAATGGTCATAAGGAAATAAATAATTCTGCATTACAGCAGGTTTGCACAATGTGAAATGAATAAGGCATTGGATGCTCAGCGAAAACAAGGATAAAATCAAACGCTGAGTTCATTAACGGGCCATCTATATGAAACATGTTTCCATGCCAGGTGTCTGACTTTAAAGACTTTCAGCACAAGAGGCTCATCATTAAGGACAAAAATAATCGTACATATTCTCTTAATTAAATACTGATCACAATGCACAAATCCAACGGAAACTAGTTAGAATTGCACAGATTTAAAGCCAGAAAAAAATCCAGAATCATGTTTTACTGACTGACTTTCAAAGCTTTGTGTCCTTTTAACAGTTTTTTATTATTTTTTTTTAATGCATAATGTTAACACATGCAAATAATAACAAAACGCAGGATGGCTAAACTGGAAATTATAATCGTACAGCTTTAAGTGCTTCTGTAATCCTAGGAGCATCATTTAGACCATATAATTTTACAATATGTAAACAATACTACAAGCAACACCGAGACCTGCTTTAGTGTCTTATAATATATTCCTGAAACCTAGAAGAGACAAGATCAGCCTCAAAACTCCTATAGAAATCAGAGCTTTAATGTAAAGAAATGTAAACAAAACTCAGGATGACAGCAGTGACACGTTTTCCATTTTTTCCTGACATCTTTCTGGGAGTGATGTGATTTAGCACTGAAATGCAATCCAACGACAAACAGGAAAAATCCCTCTTTGATGCAATCTCACAAAGCAGTCCTCTGTAACAGCAGGTTTTCCATGAACACAGGGTGACAGCCGAAAAAGGTCAGGCTAAACCTTTACCCGAGGCAGTCACTTTGGTTTAGAGTTTCTTGCCTGGCAAGTAAGAGGGCCAAGGTACCAGGCTGGAGATCATCCACACCATTTAATCTTTCCAATGTCCCCCAGCCCTGCTGCCCACACTGCTGTCCCAGCGGACTGTGACCCCCTGGGCATCCTCACCTGCCCCCTCCATGGCCTGGGGAACCCAAGGTGTGCCTTCATCTTCACACCACTGCAAGGGAACCATTTCAGACACTTCCACCTCACAAAGGCAACCACAAACCAGCTCTCAGGTAGGGTCATGGGGGTGCCACAGAGCATCTGGGAGAGATGCAAGGCCAAGGGCTGCGTAGGGCAGATGTGGGCAGCCTGTGCTGGTGGGCAAATGGATGAGGAGCCTCTCCGGTCTCACTTTGTTTAGCAGTGCAGGGGTAGCCCAAGGGACCTCTCCATCTGAGGTACCAGACTGCTCCACTGAGGACTTCCTAGCTCCGTTCCTTCAGTTCATGCTTCTCACTGGGCAAGCTGACACCCTTGGAGCCCCCATTGCTCAGCTCAAGCCATCAGCAACTGATATGGATACAAGCCCCAATGGCTTTCATCCTTCTTACCACCACAGGCTTCAACAAAAAGGAGGTTTCTCGGAGTTTCCTCTCTTTCATGTGTCCTTTGTGATCAGGAGATTCCAGTGCACCAGGCATCCTTGTGTGACCCTTGAAGGGCCTGAACTTGGAACAGGGATTTGGAGCCCACGCTTAATAATTTAATCCTATGACTTACAATAACAAGATTTCAAAGACTTCTGTGAGACTTTGTTCAAAATTTTCCTTGTCAAACATTCACATAATATTATAAATATGGTCTGTGCTGTACAAACAATATTCATGCAATGCACTGGGATCCGGACAGTGACTTATGCATGTCATATACCCTCCTGCCATCTGCATTTTAAGCTGCATGTGCAAAGTAACCTGGTTATCTCAAAAGCTGTGGTATAGTTTGGGCTCACCCGCAAAGTCAAGAGCCATTTGTAATCATGAGGAAAACTGAGCTACAGCATATTTCTGACTTCAATACAGAAAATGAGTACTAACCATCACACTACATTTTGTCATCACTTAGATTTTTTTCCCAGAATATCTGAAGATCTTTTTGGATATTAAATTTGCTATTATGATTGATTTTAATGCATCAGTCATATATTTCTCTTCCTCTTCCAAACTCTACTTGATGAAGAAACAGGAATCTACTGAATAGGGAAAAAAAACTGTGTACTCAAAGTGAAAAAAACATGTACTCTCAATTCTGAAGATGCAATGAATTAATATTTTCAATTTACTAATATAACAAAATCAGTCTTGATTATTTTCAGGTTAAACATACGCAATGAGTTTCCAGTGAGACAGCTATATTTATTAAGTATAGCAGGTCACTGAATAGATGGCATTACTGCATTGCCTGAGGTCCCAAGAATGTGCAATCACCCTCAATTACTACTGACTCTGTCCTGCAAGGTACTAAACGATTCTGTCTTTCATTTCAGTAGTAGCCAAAAATGTTTTGCATCCCTTAGGAATAAGCCCATGAAAGAGCCTGCTCTAAATTAGTTGAGAAACAGCTCCATGAGATATTTTACATTTGTTTTTAATGAGAAAAGTTCTTCCCAACAGAATAGGACAGCTATGCCTACAGAACATTTGACCCATCGATTTCAGAATATCCTTTGGTTTTTGAGAGTTATCCCGTGCAGAGACACTAACTTGCTGTATGTGCACTGTCCAGTCTTATTTTGTTTCCGAAGGTTGTGATCTGAGTGCTTACAAAGTCACCATAAAGTGATTTATTCCAAGTATACTATCCACAATGAACCAATGTCACTGTATTGTATACACATTTGCTCAAATATTGATCACTGAAGCAAAGAGAATTGTCAATCTGCAAGTGATCCACTAGAGAGATCTGTTATTATAAAAGGTCTTAGTAGAACACTAGTCACTCTATAAAGGAAAAATCCATTACACTACACATTAATATTGCAAAGGCATTCCCATTTTCTGTTCCTTTTTCCCATTTTAGCTTCTTCACTCCAGCTGAAAAGTGCTTTTCCTTTAGGAGTTTGTTCACATACTTGATCACCAGGAGCTACGTGAGCTTCAGAGTGCCTTTGCCTCCTCTATTCTACACTAGACATAAGGTTTCAAGAACTGATTTTGCTGAAATAGGGATGATCAACACAGGCTCCCTCTCAGTTTTTGGGTCCACCTGGGGACAGTTGGATTGACTGTTGCTAGAGAAGAAAGTTTTGTATCAGCCAAATATTTTTGTCAAGATGTTCACCAAGGTCAATGGAGCTGGACGTCATTAGAGCAAAAGATGGCAAATGCCACAAGAGAGAAGAATGACCTTTCATTTATCTCTTCCACAAACAAGACTTCTGAAATTCTTTGAGCATTTGCACTGATTGAAGCACATTTTTCTAATGAAAACTGGTGGGTTTTTTTGGGCTTTGCAGATATCTTTAAAATCTAAACCTCTGTAAATTTTAGCATTTTGAGCAGTCAGCATTTCAGCAGTCATGTTTCTAGCCACTAGAAGTAGGCTTTAGCAGCGGTTTTAGAGGTGTTAGGTGCAATGCCTTAGTTCAAGCTAGACTTATGTTTAAGAATAAATTGGCATTTTCTACTTTGAAAAAAAAGTATTTAAAAAAACAAACCCCAACCTAAACTTTTTAATCCAAACGTCTTCTTTAGAGATTTTTTTAGTACAAATGTTCAAACTGCATAATTAGTTTCTTCTATTTCTCATTTAATATTTATCTTAAGATTCTTCAGCAAATCAAGAATATCTGTTCAGTCCAGGAAGATAAAGTATGAGGTCACTGATGCTTCATTTGCTTGTTGTTGGTTGTTGTTATTTTCAACTTGGTTATCAGAGAGTTATTGGATATGAGAAGGTAAATTAAATGTCAAGTCTGACTCACACAAAGTAGACATGCTGTCTGTTTTACTGCCCCACTAGTTCACACAAGGTGAAAAGTGTCTCCTAGCTGGGGATGGGGAAGAGGATTACTCCTGCAGCAGCCATTCATACACTCTGTGAATCTACCGCCTGGCATGAATAAAAGGTGGAAGGAGTTGCAGCATTTCACGGGTAGGAGAAACTGAACTGTAATCATTATAACCCATGTCGTGACCCAGCTTTGTAGCAGCACTAGAGAAGTGGTTGGTAAGATCCTTCAGCTGTTGAACAGCGCAGGGTGCGCACAGACAGGAGGGAAGGACTGAACAAGTTGTGCCATCCACATCGCCTCCTGCTCCGACTTGTATCTGACCATTCCTGCCACCAGGAACTCACAGCTCAGAGACCAAATGCTCCCGCATGCAAGACCCGCAGGTCCCACAGACACAGGCTGCTCTGCTCCCATAGCCAAGACATGAATGAGAATGAGTTTGTTACGGATCTGGAGGTAATTGCCAGCACTCAGCCGCCATGCCCTGAATTTCTTTTACAATATAATGTGCAAATTCCCTTTATAACGACTTCCTGGTTCTGATCATTTCAGACGCAGTTTGTTTGCTGGAGTACTTACGTGTAGTATACACCTTTACTTAATCAGAAACCAGCTGATTTCTGTGCTGTGCTAATTATGTCAGAGCAAAACACAACATGTTTATGCTTGTTCTTGTCAGCCAGTTTGAGAAAGTGGTTCCCTTTGAGTGACTTTATCACCTAGTTTCTGATGTTTTGCTGTGGACTACCTAACGATTACTTCCTAAATTTCTTTGGAGCTGTGCATGTAGTTACTTGCCGGCAGTGCAAGTATAGTCCACACAGGGGCAGGGTCTTGCTCACAATAGCCTGCACATACCCAAACTGCAGAGTAAGCTATAATAGTATCAGTGGCTGATATCTATTCATACTCCACATGCCTGTGCACTACATGTGTTGACTTGCAGCTCAAGTCACGTAATGATGAGTTACATGTGTGATACAACAGGAGTGGGAAGAATATGTAAGTGTATATATATATATATAGGAACACATCCAAATTAGTCTTATGGAATCATCTCTATGATATAGTTGCCTCACCACAGCTGAGGAGGCTTCTTGCCCTAGGAAGTCCTTTCAGCTGTGTAAAAGTAAGGCTGAAAATGAAGCTCTCCTTGGAACAATGAAGTGTCTTTTACAGTTGGAGCGCTGGATTCAAAATTTGGGTCAGCAATCAGCAAAGATACATAAAAAAATCAGAAACTACAAAAGGCCTGAGTAAAGATAAAAGCCTTTACTGGCATCAGGGCAGTACGACCACGTTTCTCCCAGCCCTTGCTTTTGGTCCTGTTTTTGGTCCACCCCATAGGGTCTCGTGCGGAGATGAAGCATTGCTCAGCATAAGACTTTTACTGTGAAAACAGCATTATCTATCTATCAGAAGGGGCAGCCTGGATGGATCTGCAGGAGCAGCAACAACTTCATAGAATCATAGAATAGTTAGGGTTGGAAAGGACCTTAAGATCATCAAGTTCCAACCCCCCTGCCATGGGCAGGGACACCTCATACTAAACCATCTCACCCAAGGCTTCGTCCAACTTCACAGCATAGAGAGCAAAGGGGAAACGGTACATCTCTGTTTGCCATGCACAGGTCTGGTGGGGGAGGAAGGTGGTGTTGGTGGTGTTGCTTTTTATGAGAGAGGTGAAGGTAGGAGGATCAGATAGGTAGGAAAAGCAGATAACCCAGGAATTTCAAGAGTTAAACTGTCTTCAAAACTAGTTCTCCCACTGAGATGAAAGGAGGAGCTCACAAGTGGCCCAGCTGTAGCCTCAGCCCTGCAGCTGCACACTCAGGTTTCCCCTCCATCAGGGATTTTATCATCTACGCCTTCCCAAGCTCAGTATAACTTTAAATGAACACAGTTGCATGTGTAAGTAGTGTCTATATGATGTGTTCAGCCTTTGTTCTTCCACAAGTCACATTTCTACCAGGTATTTTGCACTTCTGCTTCTACCATAAACTTTTCTCATACAATTCATGCGCAGGGACCAAGGAGTAACCTTAAGAGAAAGTGGCAGACGTGCATGAGATCTGAAGCACCCAAAGGCTGTCTCAACAGGGTACAGATCTGAGCGGCTACATCTGCTCCCCTGAAGATGCAGGGTTCTATCCCTGTGTTTGTGTGTGGCTATAAACCAGGACCCTACCTCAGCGAAGCAATGTGAGACATTGATAAGTAAATGCTGTAACCAAGGTATCACATTCGTGTTTTGGGGGAAAAAAAAAAAACCAAACAAAAACCTACCAGTAAAAGCTATTGAAACGTGTATGTTTACGAGTAGGATTTCTGTGTATGCTCTTGCTCTATTATCTCCATACAGCCGCCTTTCATGTTGTCTGCTGACAGCATTTGATGCGTTTTTCCTCCTGTGCTTATTTTTAGTTGCCATAGGAACTTTCTTATTTCCTGTCAGCTGATGTTTTTACTTAATATATTAATTGTATAAAAGGGTGTTGATTCTGGTACTCCAGGTGCTGAAAAAGGCTTTATGAAGGCAGAACACACATTTCAGTTTACTAGTCTTTTATTCATTTATTTCTATCAATATTTAATTCAAAAAGCTGAATACTGTAATAACAGCTGTTACCACATCAGGGGAATCCAGAGTGGGTCCTCTCCAGCCTTTTCTTCTCATTTGATCTACATTTCCCTCCCACTACCATAAATACACTTATTTGAAATAGTATCTTTTGTCTGTTTAGTTTGTAGCTTCATTCTTCCTCACTGCCTACATATCCTATTCTTTTTTCTTTTTCTCCCCCCCCCCCCCCCCCCAAATGCAAATCTGCTGTTCAAATGAATGGGAGTGAAAATAAAAATTTCCACATATAAAGAAATACAGCCTGGAAAAATATTGGGATCTGAGGGTGAATTCTTTTTAGCAAAGCCCGATTCTTCTTCTCTTACCTATAATAAGCTATTTTGCAAAAGATTATTTTTCTATTAAATTTGTTGTGTGACCATAAATCAATAAAGAATGACTGGAATTGATCGAGGACTACAATAGCTTAAACTGGAGCTTTCTCTGTCCACATCAACTATAAATTTTCCACACTTCCTCTCATGACCTGATCACATATTTGGAGAAAAGACCCGATCAACATAGAAATTTACATTTGGATTAGCATTATATGGAATGCCAATGCAAGAGTATTCCAGACCTTCTGTGGGAAAACTTAGGAAAATAGCAGTAATGTATGTGAAGTTAATGCCTGCTATAAGTTTTTACATATTCTTTTTTCCGTTTCACATCACTGCTCTTCATGAGATGGAGGAAATCAGGCAGCTTGGAATAGAGAAACCAACAGATAAGCTAACATTTATAACTTTGGAAAATAATACCACCCATGTGACTTCAATTATGCAAACTTCATCTAAGGTTTCATTCCATGCATCCTAAAGACAACTTGAATCTCTTCACCAGCTGCAGGGGCTGCTGCATTAGTGCCACTGAACGGGTTAACAGGAGTGTTAATGAGCTCACCTGGGCACTAGGAGGATAATAGTGTGCTCAGGAATGTACCCAAAGCATATGGTGTGTGCTCTCACTGAGACAAGCACTGTCAAGTGTTTTAGTTGCTATAACTCAATAGGCAAATGATTTTCAACCTGATCCTGGAAGCTCCTCCAGAAAGAGTCCCTTCTGCAGAAGTCCTTCCCAGCAGCCCCGGCCATCAGCAGAACCATCATCACCCTGACTTGGTTCAGTGAAGGAATTCACCGTAGGATAAGCTGTCCCGCAAATGGCAATGCTGATTCTGTTTAGCCCTCGCTAAATTAAGGAAGACTATTTGTTCAACAACGCAAGCTTTTATTACTCTAACAAAAGCAAAATGTATTCAACATCTGTCTTCTGAATAGGAAGAACTGAAGGTTTTAGGAACTGGAAATTTATTCTTTTAACCAGTTTGTTCTTGCAGAAATGGTTTAAAAAAGGCAACTTCATAAAAGAAAGTGTACATGCACATGGAAGTAGTTTATTAGAGAGTCATAGAGAAGATAATTATGCTGATTACTTCACTGCAGGACTGTCTGGGAGAATCACAGACCTTGAATATTATTTTTTATATCCAGAAATCAAAATTTAAAACTGGCCCCAATAAAAAAACTCTTAACTAGAATTTGTCCATAATGCCTTTTCCCAAAATGAGACTTCTAGTTAAACCCAGAGTCAAATAGCTACCATTTTCATAAAATAAGTTATTGCCCCCAATGACTGGTAAGTTTTAATAGCTTTTTAGGAATATGCTACCAGTCTGATCTATATTGAAATATGGAAGAGCTAATCTAAGTGCAGCCAAGCCAAATTGAAAAATAACTCCCAGTTCAGTGATACTAATACGCAGTGGCATTTACAGCATCACTTTAAATTTGAAGGAAACTGCAAAGGTATCCAGCTCCTCTGGCAAAACCACGGCACAAGATCTGGGAAGAAGCAACTCAGACGGGCAAACCACCTGCAGTTGAAGTCGACGCTGAGTTTCCATCCCCTTTCCATAGGACTGACTGGGTCAGTCAGCACAGGAAGAGCTGGGCGGTTTTGGAATCCAAACCAGGAACTGGACTGGACTGGACAGGACTGGAACTGGGGGCTGGCTGGTCCAGACAGTGCCCCATGGAGGTGCCTGAGTGGCCCCATGGGTCTGGAAGCTCTGAGGTCACCCAAGAGAGAGCTGTGAGATGGGATCAGCTATGCTGGGGTGCCCACCCAAGCCACATCCACCTGGGAAGGAAAGGAGGGAGGAAAGGAGGATAGGAGGAATGAATGAAGGACAGACAAAGCCAGGTTCACCATGTGACAGAAGTGGGAAAGGTGAGCAGGAGAGTAAGCCTAAAAAGTCAAAGTGAAGTCAAAGGCCATGAAGACCAAAATCACTGCTAGAAACAGAACCAGAGTACTGCTTTTCACCTTTTTCACCTCACTGCAGCAACGATGGGAAAGGACTGAGCCATAGCCACCTTGCCTTGGGGCTGGCATGAAGCATGAGAGCACATCTGCTTTCTCTGCTGAGCAAAATCTCTGTAAGATTCAACAAAGGATGAAGTGAGTTATGAGAACCACACCACTAAGACTGAGACATTAATAACCTTATGGCAACATCTGAGGATACTCTTGTACTTACCAGAGGACAAGAATCAACATCATCCTCTCTAAGTTATACAAATGAAAGAAGGTTATTTAGTGTCCATCTGGTTTTGTTCAAGAGACAGTAAATAACTTTTTCCTCAAATGTCCAACAAAGGCTTTCAGTTGCTCTGAGCTGCCAGACAACAGGACTTTTCCTACCTTACAACTGTCCCCTTCCATGCCATCTGAGACCAAAATGAGCATTCCCACTTATTATACCTCCTTCGTTAGGGCAGTGTGATTGCTTGTTTGTAGAACATGAATATTAGTACAGCTCAGGGAATAAAAAATAAATAGGCACTATCCAGCAGAGGGAGCACAATAACATAAAAACTCTTCAGCTGTGAGGTGAAGAACTTTTTCCTATCAAAACCCACAATATTTGGCAATCTGAGTTCTCTGGTTTAGAATACAGGTTGGAAAAGACAGAATTTAAATAAAAACAGAGAGCTGGGAGAGAGGAATATCAAACAAATGCAAGTGACAAAATAATTGATTTCCTGTTATTTTCATCCATAAGAAGACAGATGTAACTTAACTGCTGGAAAAAATAAGGGTTAGTAAAAAGACATCAAGGATGATCTGAAGAACACTAGTAACATTTATTTGAAAATGCTGATTTTAATTTAAATAGAACTGGCTGCTCTGTCTGAAAGACTCAAGTGCTGCTTTCAGTTTGACTGTGTACTTCCTCTTGTTGTTAATGAAGTCATACGTCACAGAAATAACTGATGCTCCCATTCACTCAGTTTTATGTGTCATTTTTAGAGCCCAATATGACAGAAATCTCACTAGGTATATTCTCACCTCTGTGACTGTTACACTTTCTAATCTAATCAAGTTCAAATAATTGTGATTAAAAAAGAGTTAATACCTATTTTATCGGAAACAATCATAAACCAGAGAAAAAATACACCACATTCTGACATGACTTACATGAACTACAGCAATTAAAGCAACAATTTAACACTTTAAAATTGTTGCCATCTTGAATGCAAACATTTCTCAGGGTTCATTTCATTAATATATTTATACCATGAGATTTTTTAATTAGTACATCTAAATTCTAATCTCTGCCACTGACTGTTATTTGACCTTTGGCAATTCACAGTCTTTCTAAGAGAGTTTATGTAATCTTTGTAATGAAAATCATATTGATTTCACAGCTGGGTAGAGTGTAACAGCAGCTTTGCCTGCTGGTGGAAAGTGGTTGAAATAAAAACATAATTTTAAAAGGAAAGAGAGAAGGAAGAACTGGATGTTCTGATCAGAAATGCCAACTGCAGCTAACTCGAGGTAGAACATACTCAGTTTAACTCTTACATGTTTTCCATAGAAAAAGCCAAGCGTGATGAAGACTGATTAGTATTTTTCCTGATAAACAAACTGAATTCTTTCCCCATAATCTGGCGGTAAGATTAACAACTGAAACAAAACATCTATATTGCTAAACTTTGAAGATGCCCCCATCCATCAGGTTGTTCACTTTGTTGTATAATGTCCTAAGGAAATGAGGTTTATGTAGGATCATTATCCATTTGCTCAACTATTACCCCACTTTCCCTGGCATTTTTTCAACCTCTTGGACAATTTCAACCAAATCTATGAGCACAGTGGGAGTCTTAGAGATGTTAAAAACTTTTGACCATCAGATTCAACTGAGACTGGATGAGTTTAATGGACACTTACTACCTTTGCTCATCTCACATGTCGCTAGTCATTCTAGAAATAACTCCAAAAGTAGACTGAAGGCAAAGCATTGCAAGAGGTTTCTTATGCCCACTATAGACACAGCATCTATACCCTAACAGGACAAGCTGATCCACAGAAAGTAAAGCTGTCATTCTGGGAAAAGGTCTGAAGAATTATTTCTTAAGCATACTGAAACTCAGACTGTTTATCTTATACACTTTTGTATTCCACAACACTTGCAGAATATCTTATTTCATTAGTCAAATATAAATTCATTTATTTTTACATAATTCTATATTAGCAATGTCTTAAGGTCACAACAAATTTATTAGGTTATTTTAGAATTATGATGACTTCACCAAGGTTATTAAAATTGCAGTCAAAACTGCCTACCTTCAACAACGTCTTATTAAAAGTTTCTTACTGCTTATCACCGAAGCATTCTCATGACCCTCCACAGATACATAAATCCAGCAAATTAACTTTTAGAAGGTTTTATTGTCTTCTTTCCAATTAACAAATACAAACACCTTTTGCTATGCCAAGACAATCCCTCATCACCTCATGACAACCAATAAAATGTCTAGTACAGGCAAGCTTCTTAAAAGCCCAGCTCATTTTCATGTACTTGATGGCCACTATCAAAACCTGCTCTGTGTTATGAACAGGTATGGATAATGACAAGAAGCAGAAGAGTGAAAAAATGAATTAACCCCAGCCACACATGCCCACAAATATACATGTTCCCAGACCTCATAGATAAACCTATGTGTGAGAAGACAAGCAATGTGAGCTACCTGTGAGACGAACCCTGTGGTGCGAACTACCTGAAAGGGTCTGAGGCTCACCAGTTCCACCAAACATAAATGATCCATTCAGTCTAATGCCAAGCCCCCCAGAACTGTGGAAAAGAAAGCTCAAATGGGAGGAAACCTTGAAATCCACAAACTTTATCATATTTATGAAGTCCTGAGTACTACTGAGGTTGAAAGGCACTATGACCACAGACATGGAGAATAACAGACCAGAATCCAAACTCATCTCTTTTTTTCTTCCTGTAAGGATTGTGTATCAAGCAGATAACAAAGAATCAAACATCCATCTGCCTGTCCCACACAGTAAGCAAGACTAGGATTGATATTGCATTGCCCCATCATTGGGAATGAGAACCACGCCAATATAGGAGTCTTACAGAAGTTTGCACAGGGATGACTGAGTTGCAGAGATGCAGGATATCACCCTAGGTACAGCTGAGCAAAAGAACCAACAAAACCCAAGCTGGAGTTTTGGGGAAGGCCAACGGTGGCTTCTGAAATACGTCATTTTAATGTTCATACTTCTAGAAGCTACTCCTATACAAATACACTGATGATAATGCTCATTATTTGATCTTAAATTTGAGACATTTTAAAAATCCAGTCTAAGAATTATTAGTCTCAGACTCGAAACTTGATTGAAATTTAAAGTCTTTACGGAGAACTAAGCTATTTAATCCAATTTTCTCTAAAATTTGCCTCTTAATTTTTAAGTCTCATTAAGGTTCATGAAAATACAATCACATACAATCAGTCTGAGACATCATGTAGCACACCACAGTATATTAAAGTGTTATTTTTAAAACACAGGTTTATGTTACTATACAGTAAACCCTAGCAGAGTCTTGGGGACAGAATTAAGCCCACGCATGTGCTCTAGAAGACTTCCGGCATAGCTACATCAATGAAGGTACATGTGGGGTGGATAACTTCATGGGTTATGAGTACATACTGTTGCTGACACAATGGTTCATGTGAGTGGGGGTGTGAGGTACTTATTTAAAACATGCCACTCTGAGAGGTGGTGCGATTTCCTCCAAGATGTACTGTCTTTCTCCAACAGCAACACGTCTCCATCACGGGACCCTGCTGACAAAGCAGCTCCAGACACTATGGTTCTGAGGGACACAGCACTCCAGTACTAATTCTTACATCCCAGCTGTGCACTTCCCGGAGCGCTTGGGTTCTGCTCTTCCCAGGGCTTTATGCTGGCTCCATCCATCAAGTATCGCAGTGATTTCCTCCTGTACCATGGCATTTGCAGTATTTTGTCTCGCAGAAGACATACGACATGTCCTGGCAGCAGAAAAGAATTTAATATTAAAAATGAATGTGAAACTGCCTTTCTGAATTCCAACAGGTATAGCATTTAAAAATCTCCACTATTTAGGAATGTCTGTTTAGCTGCTGTCAAGGTATATATTCAACTTTTAAAAGTTTTTTTTTTTCCTGCTAGGATAAACTATGGCTAGTACATTCTAGAGAAATATAAATCTTTTTTTTTGTGGTAAATGCTCTTATCATAAAGCTCTTGGGTATGAATTTTTTTTCCCCTGAATGCAAAAATTCACATGAACCTGCTTTGTAAAACAAAGTTTAGGAAGAAAAAAACCCCAACAACCAACAACCAAAAAACCCACTACTTAGGAACAAAGAATTCTTTACCCACAGACCATTATGGACCATTAAGGATGCACCAAACTGATACTCACTTATCTGGGTTAATGGCCATTAGGAACCATCAGTTGCTATGAAACTGTTTAAAATCCATTGTGTCTATTGAATGTAAGGAAATGTACCTGTGAAACCTCTTTGAATATGTGCCTGATCTCCATTAGAGAACATGAATGCCCAGAATAGAGGTGCTGGCTTTAAAAACATAACAAAAAACTGTAAAGATTCTCACTTCCTGCAACTATCTATTTCCTTCAGAGCTTCACAGTTAAAAATTTTATTATTAAACTTGTTTTCATTTTAATGTGGGGTTTTTTTTTTTTTCATGAGAACACATGTTCTTATAAGTTAAAGCCATGAAGAATCTAAGCATGTCAACAAGTTGCTGAATGGTGCAGAGATTCCCAGGGGGCTGGGCCACAGTTTATCCTTTTTTTATGGACAACTGTAAACTTTTGTGTTGTTAACACTCAGTGTTTTAACATGTTCTAGGAATTTGCTGTGGGTCACATTTTGAAAAATACCACTGGCAAAGTGCTATTGAGCTTCATTTAAGCAGCTGTCTTCAACCAGTAGAAGCTACATGCTTTTGAGAAGGCAGAGCATCTTCCCTGTGACCTCCTATTAACGAGGCCAGATTCCTTCCAATGACTGATCAATTTTACTTAAAGTTAACTTCAGATAACTCTACCCTCTGCTGAGATCTACAGGGCGTGTATGTCTGCAGGATCATAAGTATCCAAGCTTAACATTTACACTTTAGTGAAGCCTCCAAAAGTTTGGCTCACTGAACAAGAGGCCACATCCTCCCAGTGCATCAGTTTTGACTGTTGCAGACTTGCAGAGTCACCTAAATTCTGATATCACTGGTTATTTCAATGGCAGAAGAGGATTACACCTAATATGTGTGTATCCATGGTACATATCTAGTCCCATTGCATGTCTCTGGTGAGACAGCGAAAGGGAGGAAGGAGGTTTGAAGTAAGCCTGGTGCAAGGTGATGTGTCCAGGCAACCACATTCAGTCCATGTGCTATAAACTTGGAACCTGTGAGTACACTGATCTCCTGAGGTCTCCATCTGAGATCCTAGAGGAAGGACAGACAGCATTTCCCATGACACAGGACCAGCTCCACATGGCTCAGTGGCACCAGGGGCAGCTCGCTCCTCAGCTACGACTGCTGATGGAGCCCTTCCTCAGGACCAAGATCTTCCGAGGTCTAAGCGTCCAAAGGGGAAAGAGGATCCAGGCAGCTGGCAAGGTGCTTTGAGTTGGGCATTGCTGCCCTGAATTTAAACCAATTTCTCTGATCCTGGTGTTGCCCAAAGAAGATGTTCCACAACTGAACAGACTAAACTATTTAAAAATCAAATATTCAAGAAATAGAACAGCAGAGTCAAATTTCTGTGACGCTCTGCAGTACAAGTGCTATGCCCCGATCATATTACAGGCAATGCAAACAAACTGCATTCAAGTTATAATGTAATCTGTGGAATATAAAGACTGACCAGAATTAAATACATAAACAGATTCAAAGCTCTGTGTCAGAAGCATGTGCTTCAGAATCATGATTTACAAGCAGTCGGTCAGCCCCATCAGCACATCCATTTTATTCTGGGGGATTCAGCCACAAAGACAGTTATAGGGACTTTTAAAGTTCTCTCTGAAATGTCTACTTTATCCTTTATTTTTCTTAATGGATTTCACAAGGTACATACAATTTTTGAGAACTAAAGTGCTACTTCTAATATTTCCAGTTAAACGAAATCTTTAAAATAGAAAGAATGATAATATAAAAACCTAAAACTATATTTAGTATTCTGAATGCAATTAGGGTAATTTTATCCAATTGATTTCTGAAGTTCCCACATGAGGGATCTACAGTGGTATCATTCAGAAAGTAATTTTAAACAAATGAATTTTATCACATTATATGTTTTTCCCCTATTACAGCCAACTTCCCAAGTACTTTTGTGCAATTATCTAAACAAAGGTGTATCAAAAAGTACTTTATTCCAAGATGTATTTCCATTTTTCATTACAGGATCACTGGAGTAATAGCATTGTTTATTCATTTTTCTACAGAAGGATTTTATCACTGCTTGAAGACAAGGATGAGATAGTGTAAGAAGAATACATGAAGCCTATCTTTTAAACTACAGTTTTACTACTAGAGTAAAATATACAGTAGAATTAGAGGGGACCTCTAGAAGACATCTAATCCATCCTCCCCTCTGCAAGCAGCAGTTATTCAAGCACTCTGATCTTACAGATCTCCAATGGAGATGGAAACTCCAAAAGCTTGCCAAGCAATCTATTTCCTATCCTCACCATTAAAATTTTCTGTAATTTCTAAATAAATCTTCCTTGCTGTAATTTAAGCCTATTACTTCTTGTTCTATCAAACACAGGCAAGGGAAATAGATTGTTCTCTTCCTCCTTGGAGCAACCTCTTGTGTTATAATGTCTTTGCTCTATCTTTTCTGTGTCAGCCTAAACTAACGTAATTTATTCAATTTTTTCCTTTTAGGCTATAATTTCTACACTTTTGATCTTTCTTGTCATTCTCCTGTGGACTGTCTCCAGCTGATTCTCTTCTTCCTTCAAGTCTGGAGTCTAAAACTGGACATGGTATTCTAACTCAGTATGAAATTAAGATTTTCTAGTCCCAGATTTCATCTAATTATTTAAATAATGAAGCCGATCATCCCCCAGGAGAAGGAGACAAATCAGTCATTCTAGTATATAGTAACTGTCCTGCTGGAAACCAAAGCTGAAAGTTAGATTAATTAAAACTCAGTTCAGTGAAAATCAATCTAAAGAATTTCGTTTTCCTCTTGGATTTGTGTCTTAAGCCTGATTGACTGAACATTTACAAAGGCACAAACTCTGGTTCAAGTTTTCTTGTGCTGTATTACTTACATTAATTTTCTGGTATTCAGTAAGAGAAAAACTTTCATGAAGACTCTCCCCCAGTAGAGTTTGTTTGTTTATAAGAGCATATTTCCAAATACATGAAAACAAGAGCAAGCATGAATTCATAAGCCAAATTTCTTTAAGAGACCAGGCAAAATAGTTTCCTTACTGCTGTTGAGAGCTATAGAAGCAATGCCTTATTACATACTATCTTGCTACATTGATTTTAGATCTCCTCGTTAATTAAAATTTATTAAAGTTTTAAATGAGACATGTAGGTGAGAACATGTTTACTCTCTTTCTTCTTTTCTGTCCTCCCTCATTTAACTGCTCTACCCTCTTCCCAAGAAAAAAAAGACCCATGCTTCTGAGAACAGGATGCTGACATTCAACATACTATCATTTATTCCATTATTACAGTGATTCTAGAACTAAATTCCATTGTATTTAGGTGGAGTCACTCACGGATTATGTAGAATACTCATTATGCAAAACACAAGGTCAGCCTATTTATTCATTCCTGGTGCACTACTTATGTCACCAATGACGATACCAATTCCAATGCAAAGAGTTATGATTGCAACTCTAGGATTTTGGTCATAGATAAGTAGAAGGGTAGAGGTATTTATATTTGCATTCATTTGAAACACTTCCATAGCAGAAAACATTTTATGCAATCACTATTTGCAGATGTGCTCAGTATTTCAGGTTAAGTCAAACAGTGGAGACTTCAGAAACAATACTCTAAAACCTCAGCAGTACACCAACCTTATAAAGCTACCCCTATTGAGGAAATACTGTCTTTGCTCACAGTTACTCTGGTAACTATGATGCTAAGGAGTATTCATACTGTCTACTTTAAGGAGCTGTCTGTTATTATGAACCACCTCTTCAAAGGAATCTCCTTTCTTTAGCAGAATTCAACATCTAAAGTACAGTGCATGATGTGATCAATGAAGGGTAGGAGGAAGGAGACAGAACAGAAGAGGCATAAAATCTCATGAAGACATTTTCTCCAGAGCAAGCATTGACTGACCTGACAAATACGCTGGGGCAAGACTGGAGACAAAGCTGCTGAGACAGGCTGGGGGATGGAGCAGGTGGGAACAGATAGATAGGACAGGGAGCAAATTGAACATCAGCTTGGCTTGGCTAGGTAAAAGCAGAGATAAGGACTGGGATGTTACCAGAGGAACTGGAAGTGACTGGCAAGAAGACCAGAGCCTTTCACTCCTAGGACAAGGTTTTATAAAACAAAGAGATTAGGGCCCAGATGAACAACCTGATAAAATAAATTAGTATTGGCTAATTGAGGAAATGGGAACAGGACACAGGAATAGGTATTATAGCAGACTGGCAAAAGGTGAGAAGCTCGGAGCAGATGAATACACAGTTGGTGGAAAAAGGTGGAAAAGGTATCTCGGCCCTAAGATTTATCCGTTGTCAGAAAGTGCATGTGTCTCACCAAAACAGAAGCTGGCCATGTAAGAACAGCAGCCTACTGTTATCACCTATTCCACCAGGTCCATCTAGCAGAAGTGTGGTGTCTCCCCCTTCAGCACAGCAAGGCAGAGCTTGTTTGCTGTGAGAATTTCTCCTTTTAATAGGTCTTGGTTGGACATGTAGTCAAAGTTTCTAGAGGCAGAAGAAGCTGCTAGGTTATCGATCTACTTTGGTCGCATGTCGACCAAACACCACAGACTCTCAGTAATACCTGCGATAATTCATGTTTGACATCTTGAGTCAAAGATGGACATACTGCTGGTAGTCACACTATTTAAAATGTACGACATTTCTCCTATTTGAACTTGACTTTACTTTTCAAACACTGGCACTTTGCATGCTTTTTTTACTATGCATGTAACAGCTCTGTTCTACCCATAAAATTACTTACTTAGTGTAAGCAAGCTGCTGTCTTCATAGCATTAATTGTCTTCATAGAGTAATTAATGTCTTCATAGAATTAATTCCATAAAGATATAGACAGACAATCAGCAAAGATGCACACTCACATTCCCTGCCATTTTTTCTAGCTTTCAAAACTATTTCTGGGAATGGAACAGATTTCTCAAGTAGACAAGATTGTGGACAAAGAACATGTTAAGTTTTGCTTATATCACAGTAACAATTTTTTTTTAATCAAATAAGCTTATATCATCAATATTTGTGGTTTACTGGATATCACCATGTAAACAGGATAAAGCCCATGTTAAGGACACTGTACAACAACATTTTTCAAATTGTGATTAGTTAAAGGCCAGGGAAGAGGCAAGTAGCACATCAGCTTCTTACAGCTGCAAAACCAGTTTATTGAATTCACAGTGAAAAAACATCCCTGCAAGTGTAAAACCTGCTTTAGCCTGTTATTTTTGGCACAATGCAAAGATATCAGACACCTTTGTTATTTGGCACCAGTTCTTGGAAGGTTCAAAGGCACTGCAGAGCTCCACCGTTTCCAGTGAGGTACCTGCTGGTACTGAAATACTTATGTCCCTATGAACCTAAACTTTTGCCATTAGGCAAGGAATCATGGTCTTACTCTGACAGCCATTGAAACCTGCTTACTCACCCTTTCAGCCTCAATGAGATTCCCACAACAGGAAGCTCCTTCCCTGCCTCACCTGCGGGGCTGAATCTGGAAACAGCCTTCAAGCACAATCCCTTGGTCAAGTGCTTGGGCAAAGGCAGCTGAAGTGTTTGGCACTGGCCAGGATATGCTCCCCAGCATGCCCCAGTGGCAGAGCAATTAGGAAAGTCCCCTGGAATGCAGCCATTCCCCACCAGCTTGCTTGGGCAGCTTCCTGATCAGAGGCTTCTGTGAAATCCACTCCCACTTCTCCTCCCACGCTGCTAAGAAAGCTTCTGCACCTTGAGCTGGGCTGTTACTTCCTCCAGGCAAAGGGCATCCAGAATTATGCAGAGGGATGCAGAGCAGAGGAACAAGTAACTTCTCTCAAAGATTTCAGCCTTGGATTAAGAGGGGGTGGAAGCTGCCTGTTGACTCAACACAGAGGAAAGAGTAGTTCCCATCCAGATGTCATACTACTTCAGAGACGATTAACAAAAAAAAAAAACAAAAACCCACAGAACGCAAATTCCTTACATTTCATGCCTCTGCTAATTTCTTCCTCTAGTCTTCATTCATGCAATGCGAACAAGAGTCAGTGGAGGATATCTGGTCATACCTCCTCCATGTGCTCGTGGCACATTTCCAGTCAGCAAGGTAAAGCCATTAAGGGCTACCCTGCCTGTGATGTAACACAGCACTGGTGGCTATAAGGACCTATTAACTGTATACCACTGCTTTGGGCCATCTACTCCTCCATCATTTTCCCCTACCTGCCATCAACCTGTAAGGGAAGACATGGAATTGGATATTAGATAAACAACCCATTCAGGGGGGACAGGGATAAAAAAAGAGCACAGCATTTGCAGAAAACAACATGGAATAAGCCAAAGGGTTTAGAGGTTCAGGGTTACCTCCCGCTTTACTGTACATGTTATCTTCCCTCTCTCTCTTTTATCTAAAGCATATCTGTAGCTTTGACCCATTCTTTCCATGTTTCTCTCTATTCCTGAGAAGGATCATAGTGGTAGGAGGTCCAGACCATGAAGGCTGTTTCTTTGTTCACATGCCAGTAAACAATTTCACAGACTGAATTTAGATGCATTATATAATGATATTCAGACAGAATTTGTACCTGTACCTGATTTGGTACAGTTCTTTGGTGGAAAATTTTTTAGAATCTGTCAGCCAACTTAATTTAAAAGTTTGGGGGCTATTTAAAAAGCAGCTCGTACTAAAGTTAGTTTTCAGTAAGAACACCAAAGGAATTTGCTGCATTTAAATGCTGAATGCACCACTAACTCGTGTAGGGACCATGAATAGTTCAGGTACAGTAGAGCGCACAAATGCAGCTGGCAATGCCAAGCTGGTGACTTACAGCTAACTCAGTAAGGCTGAGAAAGCAGTTGTCACAATTGCAACTGCAATGCAAAATGCACATCAAACTTTGTTTTCAGGTGCTTCAGTTCACCTCAAACAAGTGAGCAAAAACATCTAGGGATTGTAAGGGTGGGATCCATCTCATCCAGCTTGACATATCTACATCAATGGAGTCTGGAGTGTGATTCATTTGACAAAAAGTAGATGCCTGCTTTAAAACAAGTTGACTCACTTTCTGGACAATATTGACTGTTTTGACTAGATCCCCATTGACTATAACTCCATGCCTATCAGCTGCCTTTACCCAGTCTAAACCAGGAGAGAAATTCAACGAGTTTGACTGAATGCTAGGGATATTCCAGGACATGATCAAGTAATAGACTATCTTCCAGTTCTCACTGTAGAGGAACTATTGATGATCCTATTGAGTCATCACCATGGCAGAAATCATACCGAAATAATATGCCCACACCAGGCACTAATTAAAAAAATAAAATTCAAAAAATTAGAAAGGAATTATTTGGGTTTTTCAAATATTCTGTAAGTAGGGAGCTATTTTTTTAAATTATGTTTTATACTGTGCATATACATACCACATATATATAGCATTTATGAATATTCCACATAAACCAAACGTATTTTTATGTAATCAAAGTCCTGGCACATTAAGAAGATTGTATGTTTGATAGTTTTCAGATTGTATCATTGGCTTTAAACTATCACTTATTAAAAGATGAAGATCTTGACATTTCAAAGCTATTTAAATAGAAATTATTTTCTTAACTGAGGGGAGACTCACTAGTTACAACTTCTTTTTTGCAGAAGCACATTCTAGTGATCAGCATGTGAGTAACACTTTTATTATATGTGCTGAATATGTTATGGGTTTTGGATCATAGAACCTCTCCTGAAAAAAAACCACCAAACCTGGACAGATACTTTTTCTTGCAGAGCATGATATAATTTAATCCAAGTGTTGAAAGCTGATAAATATTTTTTTCCTGTCCCTATTTGGAAAATCCTCTTTTCCCCTTCTCCATATCTAATAAGATATGAGCCAGTATGTGGATTTAACATACTACTGAGGAAAGGAGAAGAGCATTTATATTCTAACTCTTTAGTCATATAAAAAGAGGCATTATCAAAATAATGATTAAATGCAGGATTTAAAACAAAATACAAGTAATACTTGCGACTTATCAAAGGTTAAAAATACCCTGGATGTTTTTCTTTACAATAAGAGTTGTGATTATCCACCCCCTTGTATTTGTCCTGTTACCTATAACCTGTGAAGCTGCTGCCAAATCAGAGATCCCTATCTATTTTGCAAAATTGTGAATGATTACACCAGAAGAAGGAAAAGTCAGATATTTCAGTAAAATATGTTTCATGTATATTAAATTTTTAGTGAGACATAAAGAAGGTTCATACTGTTTCTTGTAAAATATATAGAATTTGATCACAGTCGTAAGGAGATAGATGACATTTTCTTCCAAGCACTATGTTTAGAATGTGCATAATTTTTAACAGAAAGACACTAATGTAAGTCAGCTTCTCATTTTATACAATTCTTGTAATGCACAGCTCCACACACAGCCCTGCACAACACTGTGAGTGCAGCAACATCCCATTCTCATATAGTTTTGCTAAAGCTAAAGTTAAACAGTGTTTGGAAATGGGAATTAACACCAGATAGAAGACAACCATGACCTAACTCCAGAAAAATGCCAACTGCAGACATGTATAGGTACCTACAGACAAGTATGCAGTAACTATTAAGCAGATAAGAAACCCACAAAGGAAAACAATTTACAGTCCTGAAAACAACAGGGCCACTCCAAAATATCTGCCACTTCCTACCATCTTCAATCTCATGTTGGATAAACAATGGGAAGGAAAATGTCCCTCAAAGCAATACTATCATTCTCTTCGTGTCTTCAGTTAAGGAGCGCGCAGTCTTTGAAAAAAATAGATCCGTATTTTACAAAGTTCAATATTAGGAGCCAGATTCAACAAAGAGATTAAGACAGACTTTAGGGTTCTATATTGAAAGCTGCAGTTCTCAAAGTCAAAACTCAGCTGCCATCTTTCATTGCTGAAATGTGTAGGTGCCTCACCTTTGACACTCAAGATCTCCGAGGACAGAAAGATCCACAGTGGCAAACCATTTCCACCCACTGGTCTCTGCCTTGCCCCTCTGATGGATAGGTTGGAAGTGATCCCTGGAAGTCAGCTAGTCCAACTTCTCATTCAAACCAGCTCCAACTAAAGCCGGTTGCTCAATGAGGTTCTGGACATCTACTGAAAGCCCATCCCAGCATTTGACCATCCTAATAGTGAAAATATTTTCCCTTACATGCAGTCAATTAGCTCCTCCCCTATCACCATTAATCTCCAAGAGTCTAGATCTCTTCTCTATACTCACCCCACCACAATCTCCTCATACGCTTGTACCCCAACTTGTGTGATCTTAGTAACACTCTTGTATTCACAACAGGATGTCAATGTCTTGTGCTGGGCAGTCAAAACAGCTCTCCAGAAGCAGTCTCGCAAGTGCCAAATAGAGATTAATTACTTCCTTGGACCTGCTGGTTATATCTCACTAATATAATCCAGGATGAGGTTGACCTTGTTTGCCTCAACTGCCAGCTCATGGTCAGTGCGTCCACTGGGACCCCAGGTCCCTTTCTGCAAGGCTGCTCTCTAGTCTGTTGATCTCCAGCATATACTAGTGCAGGTGGTTATCCTGTGTACAATACAGGACTTCTTGCTTGACACTGCTGAGCTTGGTGAGGCTCCTGGCAAACCCACTTCTCCAGCCTGTCCTGGTCCCTTTGAGTAATAGCCCTGCCCTACAGCATTGCAGGCTGGTATAATCCATAAATTTGCTGATAGTGCATTCTCTCCCATATAGTGAGCATTAACAGTGAAGAGACAAAATGCACTGGCCCCAGAATCTGTCCCTGAAGGGGACTGCCACTAGCAACCAGCTGTCAGACAGACTTTGTACTGCCAGTCACAAACTGTTTAGCCTGGTAGCTCAGCCAGTTTTCCATCCACCTTATCATCTGCTTATTCTGTTCATATCTCCCTATTTTGACTGGTAGGATACTACTAAAGACCTTGGGAAAAGCTTTGATAAAGTCAAGGTAAACAATATTCACTACTCTTCCCTTGTCCAGAAAACCAGTCACCTTACCATGATAACTAATCATGTTGATCAGGGACCGCTTGCCCTTGGTAAATTCATATTGCCTATTTCTAATCACTCTCTTGCACTTTATGAGCTCAGAAATGGCTTCCAGGAGGAAAAATCTTACAGGAGGCTGAGGTTATACTGCTTAGCTTGTAGCTCCCTGGATCCTCTTTCTCAGCCTTCTTGAAGATTTCCCTTTTTCTTCTGTCCACCAGGGACCTCCCCAGTCACCATAACCTACCAAAGTCAATGGACAGCAGACTCACAGTGACAGTGGCTAGCTTCCTCAGCACCCTCATATGCATCTCATCTGCTTCCACGAACCTCTGTAAATCCAACTGGCATTAAGTGCTCAGTCTCTGTACTGGAACTCTGGCAAATAAAAAAGCAAAACAAAAAAACAAAAAGCAGAAGAGGCTTTAACCACTTCACCTTTTCCCATGCCTTTTGTCAGTAGCTCCCCCTGCCACAGAGTACTTGCCTCACATTTTCCATAGGATGTCTTTTTGTTGCCCTTCATATTTCTTGCTGTTGCAACACCAGCTGAGCTTTGGCTTTCCCAAATCCCTCCCTGCAGACTTAGGCAATATCTCTATATTCCATCCAGGTAGTCCAGGACCTGTTTCTACTTTCTGCATACTTCTCTTTTGTATTTGAGGTCAGCCAAGAGTGTTCTGCTCATCCACACTGGCCTTGTACCATGTTTGCTCACCTCTCTGTGATTTGGAGTAGACCAATCGTGTTTTAAGGAGACTGCTCTTGAAGATTGGCCAGCTGTCCCAGGGGCAGCTAACTGATGTGATCCTGCCCAGCAAATCCTCAAACTAGGTGAAATTTGCTCTCCAGAAGTCAAGCCTGGCAATTCTACTATTTGTTTTGCTCATTTATCTCAGCATTTCAAACCATACAATCTCAGGGTTTCAGCCAAAACTGCCCTCAACCTCCACACCTCCAGCCGGTTTGTTCATGAGTTAACAGGTCCAACAACAGCACACCTTCTGTAGTTGACTCACCAGTCACCTGTGTCAAGAGATTGTCACTGGCTTTTTTGCACTTAATCCATGCTTCAAGCGCTGACATGCGTCTGGAACCTGGTGTTCCCTAAAATAAAGTGTTGCACTTTTACTGTCTTGACAGCAGAAACCTCACTTGGCCTTCAAGATCTGAATATCCTTATCACCTGCCACAGGGAATCTTAGGGAGAAGGCTTCTTTAACACAACTGTAGCTCTGAGGAATACTGTGGCCCTGATGCAAATAGCTTGTAACATATCCTGAGGAGAAATGTGATACAAGTGTGAGGAGGTCAGAAACATTGCGGTGCTAAGGTCTGTTGTGAGAGGTGCTACCTTCATCAGCTACCAGGTGAAACAGTGCTGGAAATGACTCCCTGTTGCCGTATTTCACTTGCCAATGAGCTTCCTTACTAATCTCATGTGCCCAAGAAATCTTGATACAGTGAGGGTTAGAGCTGCTTCCTTGAGGGAGGACTTCTTCAGAGAACAGCCTCGAGTTGATTCAATAATGAAAGCTTTTGCCAGCTCACAGTGCCTGCCTCTTTAATGTGGCCATAGACTTCTGAATTTAATGCTGATGTCATAAGCCTCGGAGTCTGTAATTGTGCTGTTCAAGCTCCTGATACCTTCTTGTTCTATAATAATGATGGATTGAATATTCATCAGAAATATGTCACCTCCTGAGGTAGTTAAGGCTCCTGCTTTGCACAGGAGACAATCAGAGCCAGCCTAAGTCATGCTGAATGAAAAGCAGTCTTTGGAGAAGACTTGTGGAGGCATATTCACATCTTGAGTGTCTAGTAAACACAAAACATCAACCTGTCTAAAACTCACCACAGCAGGCCACTCCGCCTCAGCATTGTCCCTGAGAGACACTTGTGTGTGAGGTGCTCCCTGCCTCATACCCTATGCAAAAGGGGATAAAAAGTCTCTGAGCTTGAGTAATAGGGCCTGCATACAGGTCACAAGGTGAATACAGCTGGGGGCTATCACTGAAAGCAGAACCTGGCTTTTCTTCACTGAAAGCTGTAACTTCCCAGCTAATGTATTTGAAGTAGGAGGATGAGAACTGTTCCTCATGAAAAGGATTCATCATACTTTAAGTGAAAGGATATAAACATCAATCAGGATAGCATTGTATGCTATATATCCCAAATAAAATAGACACCTATACACAGCAGAATCTCTGCTTGAAAAAGCTCCAAAGCCCTCTTTTGCACAAGATTTTTTTCAGCGGACTGAGTGGCCACACTCCTGAGTTTGCAGTTCCTGTTCCAGGGCAATTATCCTGCCCATCTGCACAAGGCAGGATAGAACTCTTAACTTCAAATTGCATACTCTGCTGCTGATTGACTACTAGACAGCTTTTTCAAGGATTGCAGCCAAACCTCAGGAATATTTGGGTTGTATGCTTCAAGTTCTTCACCTACAAACTGGATAATGTCCAGGTCTGATAATAATTGTTTCATCAGGGCTGAGATTTTCCTTTTCCTTCAGACTAGAAATTCCATTCCTTTGGAAGCTGGGTTGCTTTTCAAGTGCAGAATGTTCCCTTTGTTCTTTTCATCAGCAAATATTGTAACATGAATGTTAAAGGATACCAAGTTAGGGCTTTGTAGGAAGAAGCTGGATACAGGCTGCGTGTGCATGGCCCTCTGCCACTGAAAAACAGCCAGGTTCATGAGATGGGCCATTTAAAAGCTAAGTCTTTTCGCTTTTACTGTGCTAGCCACTTTAGGTGGTTATTAACGTTATACTTACCGTCAAACTTCATTTTATAGCTAAACTCAGCTGTAAATAAAGAAAAAGAAACAATAATACCTTTTTTTTCTTTTTTCCCCAATCATTATGTCACATCTTATTGGAAATCATAGGTTCTGCAGATAACAAGTAGGAATCTCTACCAGGAAGTGTTTGCATTACGCCAAGCTCCTTCAGTTATCTGCATGCACACCTTTATACATGAATAATCCCATAATGGTATTGAAGGTTTCACAAATATAAAGTTAAGACATACTGTTAGATTATACATAAGTTTACTTTAAATAGGAAAATGCAATGCGCGTGAAAACAGAATTTGGTATGAGTTAAAGAATCATGTTTAACACATCAATGTCTCTATAGTTAATAACTAGCTGATTCTGAAATTATTGTAGCATTATAAACAGATAAAACTTCAAGAAGCTATTTGGAGAAAAGAAAGAAATTTAAAGGATTTTCAGCATTTCACACAAAATTAAAAACTTCAGAAGATGTCAACTGTGCATGAGATATCAACGGCTACGTTTAAGAGAAAAACATGCTGCTGCCCTCCCAGTTCAGTCACAGCAAATCTGAAGCATCTGGCTCTTTTGATTTTATATGAAATGCTGAACCAGGACTTGGTTTAGAAGGAAAGCGCAGTTAAGTGAAAGAGAAATTCTCTCATAACACTAAGTGCTTTATTTCTCAGTTGCGTGAGTACAAGAGTTGGGCTGGAAGAGTATGGACACTGTAGCTAAAATATGAAGTTTTTACTTCCAAGAAAAGGAGTAAATAAGTTACCTTGTTTCTTTACTTTCATTCTCAGCTTTCCATACCCTTTGCTCTACCTCACATAAGAAATACAGATTATTTTTTTATAATGACTTATATGAAAAAAAAGCTTTTTCAGTGAAGAACATGAATTTACTTAACTTTGACTACCCTGAATCTGTTTCAAGGTCTAAACTGCACGACATTTCTTCTTACTTTATATGCAGCAACATTTGAGTTGTCCCTCTGGAGCCTCCCAAGGCTTTAAAGCAATTCAAGGGTCATAGCTGTACTGGAACTGTAGCATAATATGAGCCATTGGGTTATTCCACAGAAGCCAAACCCCTTGTTGTTGAAGTAAGAGTCAGGAGGTGGTGGGGCTGATGATGCTGCATTATTCTGGGCTCCAGCCCAAGCCATTCCATCACTGGAGTGGTGAAACTTCCACTGTGAGCTGCTAGAAGAGCTACCTCTCCCCTTGCTTTTCTAATGCATAGCATAGGTTTGATATGGTTGACATGGGAAAATGAAGGGCTTCTAACAGAAAACCAACAGTTAAAAATCTGTACTTGTATCTTCAATTACTTTACTGTTTGTAATCTAAAATTACAATTTGGAATGAATTGCAATCCCATTCTTCCCTCAGTTCTTACAGGGGAGTCACAAATCTCCAGACTGATGTGCTGTAGCTCCAGTACCGAAGTGTTGCAGAGAGGAGGCAGAAGAAGCAGAAGCTGGAAAGAAGGCTAAAATGGGTAAATTTACCAGAAATTAAAACCAATGGGTCTAGAGGGGGCAGCAGTTTGGAGAATCAGGGGTACACAAGGCAGTGCTCCAGCACTTCAGTTTTTATGTTGGCTGGAAACCTTAATGTTACTAAAACAAAGCCTGTGTTATATGTATGTCCTCTGTCTCTCTCATCTATATGAAGACATGCAGGAAGCATAGCCATTCCAGCAATATCCCGTATTTGCACTGCTTTAAATGTGGAGTTTTTTTCATTTATGCTTTTACCTCAAAGTTTGTCCACACAAAAATAAAGGGGGGGGAGGAGGGGAAAGTATATAGGTATAGAAAATCTAAATATAGATTTGTCGCAATCCAGAAGGTTCTATCTTACATTTTTCAAGAGTGAAGGAGATGAATTTATTTCCAAATCTCAGTCTTGACAATATTCAGCAAACATGGCTCTTTATGGATATTTAGGGTCAACTTCCCTCCATCCCTGAGGCCTGGGGACTCCGAACTTCAGGTCTTTGGATGCAGTACATCCTGGAGCACAAAGGCTGAAAGCAGGCAACAGAAGGAAAACATAACAGGGCTGTTATCAGCCAATATGCTTTATCCAACTGATTTCTGTATTGTCTGTGTCCATCACACATGGACATGCTGCATGTAAAATGAAAGTTAGTTTTCTATTTCTGGGGTTTTTTTTGTAAATACCACAAGATGACAGCTGTACTCCACCTGCCCTGAAAAAGAAATCAAGAGTACAGTTAACTATTCAGCCAGGTGGTGTGCCTCTTTCAAAATGCCTGTGGTAACTGGTCTAAGCAAACTAGAGGAAATATTTATCAGAAGACCCACCACCTCACCATCCTTTTAAACAGCGACAAGGAACTGGCAGCAGCACCCGACTGCCTCCACTTCAGGTTTCTTCAACTCTCTCACCAGTGTGAACAAGAGGGACAATGTTTCATCCTGCAACAGTATGGGGTAAATCTTGCACCAGTGCAGTTCCTTTGCTGCCTTCCCAGGTCGCTGTGGGTGCTCCTGCCCTTTCCCTGCCCTCCTGTGTCATGCCTGAGCAGTCTCTGCTGCTCTATGAACACCCAGGTCGAGGTCCAAAAAAGCCAGAAAACCTCGAGGATGTGCAGGCCGGAGCCTATGGAGGTGGAATAGAGGAAAAGGACCCTGCCTTTCCCTGATACTTATTTCCACCTTCTCTTGCACTTTGCTCTTCACACAGTGAATCTTCTTAGGTAACAAGTCCCTTTAAAAGTTAACTTTTTTGTCCTGTAAGTTTCCAGCTGAAGTAATCTTTAGGTTGCAATACAGCTGTGCGAATGCTAATACCAAGAGAAAACAAGAAAAGGATGAAGGTAGATGATACGCTTCTGTTTGGAAGCAGCACCAGCTTAAGTTATATACAACTAACTGTGGAAAAAACTGTTACCTAACCACTAGCAGTGGTTCCAGAACTTGACATCAGTTTGAGCATTGTGTAACTGTAAAAAGCCACTCTGCTGCAGGATGAAGCTATTACTGTTGTTCAGGAACTAGCTAGTCAGAATGCTACCAACTTATGAACTACTAGCTCGGCAAGTCAACTACTGTATTAGGATGGTGAGCTCATTATGTAAATTATTTACCTTCACATTTTTAGCACCAGGTAATTGTCCAAAATCTCAGCTGTTCCTAGAACACAATACCCCATTAGTTAAGAGGAGAAACAGATACTGTGCATGACCATGTTCATGACTCAGAGGTGATCCCATGAAACAAGTGCCTCCTAAATGACATTATATTCTGCATTTTGAGATGTGAGCTTGTCCAATAAAAGAGCTAGGAGTTGTCTTGTTAGATTTTTCTTTTCCAAAGGTTTAAAGGGCTCTTAAAGTGCATGGAATATTTTGTGCCCAATTAATTTTATGTATTGGGTAAGCAAAGTCTTAAATTAATACATAATCTGGCACACAATTCAAGAGCTACTTCCTGTAGTAGTGTGTGGTAATGACATGTCATTTCTGTAGACTGTGTAAATTGCCGGCTCTGTTTTTTATACTTCAATAAAATCTGTTTGCATAGCTCGTACTTCTCCTTTCATTACAATCAAGCAGGCAGAAGTTCAAATAACAAAACTTTATTGTTCGTGTCTCTAAGTTAAATAACCACTGCAAAGTATAAAATGTTCTTAAAACAATATATAGTGCAAACCACTGCTAAATTGTACTGAAATTGCAGTGTACTTTCAGAAGTGACTGATGTGCAAAGGAAAAACACAAGTATCAGCCGCTTGCAAGTCTCTCATCTGCTCTCCACACACCCTTATTTCTGGTCTAAGTGGTGCATCATGGAAGATGAAGAAGAGTGCTTAGGATGGCTAAATTCTGGGATCAAATACTGTAATGGCATATACAGCCAACTGTAACTTGTATCTTATACTCAAAAGACTGTATTTTCACATTAACAATCTACTTCCTTCTTCCAGTTCTACAAAAATGCTGAAAAGTCATTTTTAGAGATCAAGATACATATGAAATATTTTTAAATAGCAAACCTTTACTAAAAATTGGCAACACTGCTGCAGAATTCGATCTCAACTGGTTTCTTTGCAAGTATACTTACTGCTTTGAGGAGTGAACTGGCAGCAGCTTTGTCCAATTAATTTTGACATGCATGAAGCATGATAAAGAGAACTATTTATCAGTACTTAAGTCCTGACTACTTTCATCATCCAGAAGACATTATGCAGAACACGACGCCACTCATGTTGAGAGATCAGCCAACGTTTTCTGGGGAACGCCACTTGACTCCCGGACTCCAGTTCCAACAGACTTACACATAGACACAAACATCTTTTAAGTATTTGAGTTCAAGTCTTGGAAGAAGCTACCAGAGTTGGTTGACTTGAAGAGCTCCTGTTCTCTGACTGATACATGGAAGACACCAGCACAAAGAACACCACACTCGTTGAGGCTGGTACAGTGCTGCATTTGATAGTTCACACTCAAAATGTGCCACCCTAGATAGCTGGCTGCAGTGGTCTCTCCTCCCGCCGCACCCAGGCTCGTGTGCCTATTTACTACTCCTTTTCCAAATGTTAAACTTCCCATAACTTCATTTGCACTTATTCAGCTATGGTGTTTAATATTTATTGATACTGCTTATTTAAGATCACCAGGTTTTACTATGGCAGTACCAAATTAACCCAAAATAGATTTGGTAATCAGTGGTTTTCTTTTGGTAATTTTCAAATTTGTTCCTGAAATCCAGTGAGCAGTGCTCTGCTGTGACACTGGACAAAGGGGAAACTTAAGAAACTCCTTCACCAGGTAGGACAACCCATTTTCAAGACACCTGGACAGCTGTGGTCTTGAAGTGTGCATGACAGCTTTTTAGAAGGCCAGTGACTACACAGTGTATCTTTTGTGGTGGAGTTTTGTCATCTACCAAGGCAGGGAAAGATCTGAACAGCCATCTAAAATCCTGCCAATTTTTTCCTTCAAAAATTTGTAAACATCATTATCTGCCCACTTTCCATGGCAAGATGTTCAAGAATACTGAAGCTGCTTCAATGATTTGTTTGAATAGTTCCTGTTTCTCTCTAGCTGGTGCTGACCAGGCATATAGGAGTCAGCTTCACTGACTTCTACACCTAGGAACTGCAACTTGCCATTGAAACCAGCAAGAACAAACAAAACCAAGAGTTTTCCCTTCTGCATCTTTCTCAGGACAAGAACATCAAAAGGAGAATTTTGGTGACCCTTCACTATAACAAATGTCCAATATAACATTCAGAAGCCCAATGGAGTATTTAATGAACTTTTTTTTTTTAATAGAACAGTATTATTTACTTCAAGCCATAAAGCTCAGTTCTACATTAACCATGCTTATGAAGATTATATAAAAGTGACTGGAATGCCTTTCCCCTCCCTCACCCTTAGGGTGGGTTTATTTTGGGGGTGTGGGGGTTTTTTTTTGGTGTTTTGTTTTTTGTTTGTTTGTTTTGGGGGGTTGATGGTTTGCAGGTTTTTTTTGTGGTCTGTCCCCACTTTCCCCAAATAAGAGGTATGTGAACATGCAGCAGCCCTCTATGTTCTAATCATATTTATATAATACATGTTGCACAGATTTTGCTCAGGGTGGGATGGGGACAGGGTAAGGACAAATAAAGCAGACAACTGTGTAAAGCTCTTATTCTCACACCTAACTGAAGCTAGTAGTACGACAGACAGGACAAAAAAGCTCTTTGACATTATGTTCACTAGCCATTCATCAGGCAGTCCTTTTTTAAAAATTAAACAAATAAAAAAAGTAGCAGGCAGTACTTACTAGCCTAAGCCTTTGTTAGACATGAAGTCACTAGAACCCCTTAAACAGAGATTAGCAAACTAAGTAATCCCCAGGGAATTCTCCCAGAACATCCAGCTAGCTGATGAAACTGTTAGTCTTGGACTGTAAGTAACAAAGGGATACCAAAAGGACACACTTCAGATACTACCCAAAGCTCAGTTCACATACCTGACACAACTGCTTCAGCTATTCAGAGCCCTAAAGCCAGGCAGGAGGAAGCCAGCACCAAACTCACCACTGTAAGGAGTATTTTTTACTACTTGGATTTCAAGCACAGGACTTGCTGGCTTCCTTTCATATACTGACTCTGTATTGGGCAGTGTTATTTTGAGTAATCAGCATTATGTTGGAATGAGCCAAGCATATTACAGGATAGCTGACTTCCTGTATTTGAGCCCAGTGTACAGGTATTTTGCAATCACATTGCATATAGCGACTATAAATGCAAATAAAGCCAAACAGCTACTAGAATATGTTTTCAAGACCGAATTTTGATAGGACTTTAGGTTCCAAGGCACCTTGAAAGAAAAAACAACTGAAGATGGGCTTTTTTTTTTTCTGAACTTAAAAACTAGTTGGAATTAATTTTTGCAGGCCAGGTGTCTTCCTCAAGCTGATGTTTTCAGAAACAATTTTCAACAAGGATGTTAAACATGAAACTGGGGCAGAAGTACAGAAAAAGCCCTCATAATATATTTGAAAAAGCCTTTACTTCGAAGAGAGAACTTGAAATTTTGTAGGAGGGTAGACTTTGAATCAGAGATACGCCTTTTCGGTAGTTCTCCTATTGAGCATCATGGTAAAGCAATAAGCTTCTGAATCTCAAGCTGCACATGCACAGTGAAAAAAAATAAAATAAAAAGCATTAAGAGCCAGAAGATGGATTTTCTGAAAATTCGGTGGCCCCAGCAATGCTGCAGATTGGTCCTGGCAGTTACTCCCACCTGAGGCAGCAGGGGGGACTGCAGGTAAGGTTGGGGCTCCACCGTGCTCTGTGCTCCCTCTTCTGGCACCCAGGCCAGTGCAAAGAGCCAGCACTGGCCTCGACGGGGAAGGTGACTGGTCATGTCGGGAGTCTACAACAAACGCATCCTGTTGGGCAATATCCCATTTGTTTTTCTGTCCTTATCTGGCATTTACACAGAGCAGCAGGTTTCTTGCATCGAAGAAGTGGCCTCTAATGAAGTGTTTCTCATTTTCTGAGTTCCAAATTCAAGCAGTACCTACCGCCCGTATTCAGCCTCCTCGACTGCAGATTCGGAGTGCTGCAAGTGTTTCAAAGAACTGAGCATCACAATCATCTTGCACTAAGAAAGCCCTATAATGCAGACAGGACCACAGCATGTACACACAAGTTTACAAAAAAGCCTATGGCTGAATTTAACGCTGCTCTGAAGTTACAGCTAGCGCTCTTTATCGCTGATTTCTACTCTCAAATAACCTGTAAATTATATGCACCAAAACTGTGCTTTGATTAAACGAAGAACACTCCAAATTAGCAGCAATTCTTGTACTGAATTCCTCTGTGCCTTAGCTTTCCCAGCATTATAGTGATGATAATGCTACTAGCTCAGAATTTTTGGAACTCATTAGTATGAGCATTCAGATATTCTCCTAATGATTACTCTAGAAAACCTTGTGAGAATTGAAAAAAAACCAAAAAGTCTATTCAGATAAACTTTTAAACATCATTCCGAGCCATAACCTCTTTTATTTTTTTCAATTCACTGAGCAGTATCTAGCTCAAACTGAAGGATCATGCATTAATAAAAGTGATCATATAACTGAGTACTATCATAATACACATGCTTGATGCCACAGATGGAAAACTAGTAGTGAGCACTGAATTTTTCAACCTTAATTTTTGTATGTTTGTATGTTAATGTTTGTATGTAGCTACACATAATTTTCACCTTCACTTGCAGATACTGCTAGACAAAGTCAAGAACAGATGTCTATATATTTCCTTCTGTAAGTAAGTAAACTGATCCTGAGATGAACTTGGCTGCAGCTAGTTACCCAAACTTAAAAACAAAAATAAAGATCAGTAAAGATCATTAAGCCTGAAAGCTTAATTAGCATATTTTGGCAAAAGGAGAAGATCCCTTAGCACAATAGCTGATAACATGGGAAACCTTACACTATCAAACATGTATTATAATTTCTGTATAGTACTGCAAACATGACACGGACACCTGGATTAAGGACACACAAATCCATTTTCGTAAGTGCTAAGCACAACTAATTCCAAAGGAACACCACTGAGGCTCTGTAAAAGCTTGGCAACCTCTTGAAGGAAAAACTATGATATTATTTCATTTTCCTAAAGCAAAGTGAAGAAGGAGCCCACTTATTAAAATAGAGGTAACAGACTAAACACAACATTCTAAGGGTTTCACTCACAGACAGGCTTACTTTACTTTTATAGTCTTATAAATGTAGCTAAACTTGCAGCACTAAAAACATAAATCTCTTTTGACTTTGTAAACTAACACTAGAGCACTTGATGAACAATGAAATGAGACAGGAAGAACTTTTATTCCAAGACACCATACTGTAAGCTCAGGTCAGTGCTATTTCTGCTGGGGAACTCACTACAAGCAGTCCCAAGTGCAGCACACCACTTAAGTCACTGGAAGTTTGTGTTCAAGAAACTGAAATAACATACTTGCAAACAATAAAGCAAGCCTTAAGATTACAAATCATGTGTGAATAGCTGCAGTACCAAGTATTCCTGATGCAGCAAAATATGGAAACAAAATGTACAGTAACTGCATCTAAGGAGATACGTATCTGAAGTGGAAGGTGCTTGTGACACTGCTGAAAGCCCCCTTGAGAGGGGACCTGCCCCACCCAAAATTGTCAAGCTTTCGTGCTTGAACCCACATTTTCTTTCATCTCCCTTCTTCCTTCCTCAGCAGGACTGCAATAATTTTTCCAGCTTCTTGTACTGTTTTCCAACACATGCAAGGGAGCCTCACAGAGGGAAGCAGCTCCCTAGCCTGCAGTTCCCCACTCCACACACAAGCTAGGTAAAGACAAGAATAAGGAGACTAGTTTTCATAACGTATTTTAACACTGCTACCCCACTGTTAAACATCCACAGACTGTACTTTTGTCTCTTGGTAAGGGGTAAAAGAGGACTATAATCAATCTTTTCTAAACAGTATTGGGTACATCTTAGCTCAGAACAGACACTGGCCCAGCTCTGTGCATCAGTCATTCTTGGTAGCTCTGGAAGTCCCAAGATCAAGAACTGATGAAAGACACAGGGCCTATATACACTCTACTTCTACTTTTTCCTAAGCAACTTCAGTTCTCCTGTTTGCAACAAGATTCTGGGTAAGACAGATCTTAAGGTTTAAAATTCATAAATAGTAGCAACTCAGCCTAATAAACATTTTTACACTACCTGGAGAGTAAGAAAGTCATAGATTCCCCCAGGAGTTTCAAAAGCTATCATGTTACTGCAAGCAACAGGAACTGATACTCAACTACATTTGATAGCCCTTTATAGGCAAACAACCTCAAAATCAGTTTCTCACCAGCTTTTTTTGTTAGGGTAGGTACTGCTGTAGGACAATTTAAGTCAAATGCTTTAAGGGTGATTTTCAAGTTAGGCATCCCACCAGCATTTGATCAATGCAGTAAGTTTCAGATTTTTTTTCTCATTTCAGTTAGTCTGAAAATAGATACTTCCTCTTATACAGGCAATATAACAGCAGCCAATGCAGTGCTACTCACCTACCAGCAGTCTAAGACCAAATCCATACTAAACAGATCACCAACAGATAATCATTTTACACAACAAATTTTCTCCTTCAAAAGTGTCTCTGTGTTCATAAGGCATTGATGTGTTTTCACTGCTTTAAAGTACTTTGTTTGCTTGAGCAATTTCAATGGGTTAGTTAGCTTAAATGCTATTTAATCAGTATTTCTTTCACTTAAACTGAAGTTTTCAAGAAAGTTTTTTGCAACTTATATTATACTGAGATGCATAAATTGTCACATGTATTGTCTGTCCACACATTCACAGTTGCACAAACTACTTCCCATTTATGCCTGTACAGAAGTTAACTAAGGCAACCGCTTACTCAGAGAAATTTCTACGTATTTTTAGCTACCGTTGACTGCCATTTGAATTGGTAAAAATATAAAGATGAGACAGTGCTACGTGACAAGCAAATATTGCTGGCAGATCTGCGATACTGAGAACTCTCCTACTAGCAGTATTTTGCCACTCGACTGCTAACAAACATTATGGAGTTATTAGGTTTGGTTTTGCTCTAGGTCAACTAGACCTTCTCTACCCATGCATGATACCATCATACTTACTCTACAAAAGCCCTTACAGTTTAAAACAAATTTAACCTGATTGTTTCTGTATTTCTGAGCACAGCTCCTTTTTAACATTCAGAAGAACTCTCTCAGTTTTGCATCTCAATCAAACTTTCACACATCCAACCAGAAACATGAATCACACTTAGTGCTATTTCGGGGAACATGCACAGCTATAGTGGCAGGGGAAGTGTGCCATCCACCAGATCACACAAACACAGAGGTAATCACAAAGTAACACTAAAACCAGGTAATTTACTAAGTACAAATATGGTTTTTTTCTTTTTAAAAAACATGTACTGTTTGCTGTCAGGACATTTTTCACTTCTGTCCTGCGGACCAATGCTTGTTAGAACCTCAAAACATTTTCCGCTATAAAGGCCCTAATCTGCATTACAGGTATAACTTGAGAAATGCAACAAGTACTTTTCACCTGTAAGAAAAGGGTATTAATTTGATAATCTTCCTAAACTTACTGTTGAAGTATTGCCAACCCTAAGTGTTCAAAATACATAAAACAGGACCTACAAAGAATTACAATTTCAAAAGCACTGCAGTTTTGAAATCAAGTGGAAGTGCATTTACGTATTTTTACTTCTCCTTCAGCTGCATTTAGGGTTTTCCTGCTTCATGTTTCATACTTCATTGCACAACTGAAAACCCCTCAACTTTGAAGTATTTTTAACTTAGAGTTTAGATAATCATAAAATTCACTGATTCCAAGAGTTGGACCTTTGTAAAGAACAGCAAGTTATGACAAAATTACAATAATTACAGATAACATTTTTCAAAGCGTTTAATCAATTTGAGTATTTACAGCATTGTTTTTGTAACCCATTTTTCCTTCCGTTTTATCTCCTGAGTAGTGCCATAAAGTTGAAATGAGGAAGGTGCACAATGTGTCAGGAGGAAAGTGTCCCAAGTAATTGAAATAAACAACCAGCATTAGTATTATTTAAGCCACGCCTGCTGGGGTAGTCAAGTTCCACTAACTGTAGTGGAAATACTGTACAAGTGTACAGAAGTAGCTTGTAATACTGTACATCTGCTTTCCCACCTTTGCTGTACTGTTGAGCATTTAATTTCATGCTTAAGACCTCTAATTTATGATTTAATCCTGTTCCATTTAAGACTAGCCACTTACAGTCTATACAAAGCAGCAGCCTCTTTAAAAAACCCTGCACACTAAAAGGTATAAATAATTTTAAAGTATTATTCAGTAAGAATGGGCAGGACTAATACCTTGCTGAGTAAATACCCCTTGTTGAAGTGTACATTTGTCACAGCAAGCTATGCAGTTAGAAGTCTTTAGCCTAACATATGCAGTTAACTGCAACACTTCAACATTTTTTATTAAAAATGGTTGAGATGAATGTCACTAAAATTTGCCACTGGGTTTTTGACCCTTCTTCCTCTACCAGATGCTCATCCTGTAATTCTTGTGTTTATCTGCAGATTGCACCTATATTACATGCTACTGTCTGCAGATTTAAGAGTGAATTTACTGTCTTCACTAGTCCATCTAACAGGCTGTATTTTCTAAACACATATATATACAAAGGCACATACACACAAACAGATAAAATACACTAACTTCAGTTTCTAAGGATTTACAGTTTAGTGTTTAATGCAAGTAGCATACAGCCAGTGATACTAGTTACTCTAAATCAAAACATAATGTTGACACAATTCAAGAGGAGCAGAAGCAGAAATGAAAAAGGAAATGAACAAGAATACTTCACAAACCAGAAAGCAAATGCAGAGTTAGTGGCACACTGACAAGAGCAACTGTGGCCTGCTCTCTGGATATCTACAGTTCAGCAGATAGGTAATAAACACAAAAATTAATACTAAAGATTCAAGAACAAAGTTTGAAATTGCAACACAGCTATTAGAACATTAGAACACAAGATTCACTTGGCACAGTTATACCAAAAAAAAAAAAAAAAAGCAAACAACAGAGACACAAAATCCACAAACAAGCAACAAAAAAAAAAACCACCCAGCACCCAACTACTACTGTATAGTGACAATTCAGCTACTGGACCTGCACTGCCTGTCTGCAAGAATGTTCATTCCACACATAACATTTACACACTGAAATTCATTGCATATGATAACTTTTATAAGCAATTATATAATAGCACAGGTTTTATTTCACAATTTAAATAAATTCGAGTTGCATTGACAGGTACTATAGATCAATAAAAAGATTCTATTTTTCTAAATAGCTAGATTTTGTTCCCTTTTGCCCTTTGACTCTTTAATATGCAACAAGAAGTATTTCATAATTCTTAAATATCACTGTAATGAGTACGTTTAAAAATCATCACTTCCACCATAAATTGGGCACCACCTTTATTTAATACCACTAAAATGCATGCATAGTAAGACAGATAGATCAGAAAAAAAAATGAATTTACAAGCCCTTTTTCTATCTCAAACAGGAGGGGAGCCCCCACCAATATAAAAACAACAAACCCGGTGGTGTAATACTACTATAAGCCTCAAAACCTGGCCATAAGGAATCTCCAATTATTTTAGCTGTAAGCCGAACACCCAAGCTACAAGAACCAAGACATCGTTAACGTAAAATAGTTGTTATTACGAAGACGGCATCACAAGATCAGAGCCCAATTCAGACATTTTGTACCTTGCTGCTGGGTAGTGTTACTGGAAGCATCAGCCTAATAGCCGGTTTATTCATAAGGCACGCACTAAAATGAAACAAACAGTAATTAACTGCTGACAGTGACCTAGTTAGCTACACAAGGAGCTAGATCTTCCTGTCACTCATTACAGGTTCGCCGGAATCCGACAGGAACGGTCCCGTCCGCCTGGGATGCGCGGGCGGCCGAGAGCGGGGAGCAGCGCCTCCCGCCCAGGCAGCCCCAGGCTCCCGCGCCCGCCGCGGCCCCCCGGGCCCTGCGCCGCCGGCTGCTCCCCCAGCCTCCTGCCTCCGAAGCCCTCAGGTCCCCGCGGGCAGGGCCCCGCCGAGCGGCGGAGCCGGCGTGGGCAACGCCAAGACCGCCTGCCTTCGGGTTCCCCTCCCCCGCTCCGGCAGCTCCGCACTGGGATAACGCAGCCTCTGACTCGCTCGCTGCTCGCGTCCCCCTTCACCTCCCTCTTCTCCCTCCCCCAACGCGCACACTTGATAGAAAGTCTCCTCTCGGCGGCGGGAGGGCGGTGAAATCCTTCGCTCTCCTCCCTCCGTTCTCTGTAACGCGAACGAGCCGCCGCCTTCTGTTCCTCAGCCTTGGCCAAGTCGGCGTTTTGTTGACAAGGCTCTGCCGGGCACAAAATGGGGCTGCCGCTTCCATGGGCGCCGCCATTTTGTGAGGAGCCGCCTCGCTAAGCCGGAGCCGCAGCCTCAGTAGCGGCGGCCCCCGGCAGCCCAGGCGCGCCGGAGCGGCGGCCGGGGTCTGTGTAATGGTTGAATAAAGTGACCCCGTCTAGGGAATCCCCAGCTGACAGTTACGTAAGGGACCGTGCGCAATTGCTGCGCTTAGCATGGAAACCCACCTAGCCCTGCTACGCAATTTGCCTATCCTCCCCTCTGCCTCCCACTCCCCTTCACACAGCACCCGGGCGAGAAAAGGGACTCACCTCCGCCGACCGCCCCTCGCGGAGGGAGGGAGACCCCCCTGCTCTGAAGGAATTTTTAGGGCATGATTAAAAACCACCGCCCTCCTGCGAAGGTTTAAGTCTGTGTAGGTATACGTGTGTGTGTGTGTGTCTGAAAGAGCGATTTACCCCCTCAATCGCATGTTTAAAACCTTTCTCGTTGATATTATCCTGGCTTTGGGAGTCTGACACATACTCTTGCTGAAATAGCAGAAACTCAAGAGTGTCACGGACAGGAGCTGCAGACCAGGGTCTACTGCAGGTCTAATTTTTAGGGGGAGGGGGGCCTCTTAATGCTACAGTGAGTAAGACACTCTGCATTTTCTTACACTGGAATCTGCACACGACCACTCTATCCACACACAGAGAACAACTTTGAACACAGAGTGTTAATAGGAAACCGGGGGATTGTTCTTCCTTGTCCTCCCCCTTCCCCCAAAGTGTGAACCCAGGGCAAATCTTTCCAAGCATCTTACTAAATCTCATGCCTTTATGGCTATATTCAAGCTGAAACAGCATTCGAGTCAGAATAATTTTTCTTTTTGAGAAAAATTATTTTTGAACTTAGTACATGGAGTAGAAATCACAGTTTTTCTTCAAGTACTCACTTGGGGCCATAACGTGCCATTGATTTTAAAACACAGCTCCTTGCTGACTTTAATGAGGAGTCCAAGTTAAAAAAAAAAATAACACAACCCAACTCTAAAGGCCTGATGTGGCCTTGGACTTCAGCTATCGGTTGTGAGGGGCAAATATTCCTCCAGAGCCTCTTGAACCAGAGCAGGCGCTCATCTGCAGCTGTCTGTGTGCCAGGGAAGGGCAAATGCCCACCTGGGTCACCATGAGCTTTGCCTGAGGAGCAAAGGTTCACCAGAAGTTGCCATTCACTGCTCGGGCCTTTCTCCTGTTTACCCCAAGCAGCACTGGTCTCCCTCATGGTTGTCGTGCAGGTCTTCTCCCGGGCTTCCCTGGGTGGAAAACATGTCAGGAGATGAATGTTTACAAACACTGCACACACCACAGGCATAGGGGAAAGCAGCCTGCAGTGTCCCTCCAGAGTGAGGGGCCAAGGCCTTTCTCCTCCATTGAGTTCATACTGTATGTCCTATTTATCAATATACAGGAACATATAGGTGGCTTATACTGTGTACAGCAGTCCTAAAGCTCCTTGATTACAGGCCACAGGATCTCTGAGGGAACGAAGGGAAATAAACATTTATGGAGGGATCCAGAGCGCAGGCCGCTGCTGGCAGACCTCTCCAGGCCCCCCTTGCCGGGGAAAGAGCTCGCCATTCTCCTCTGGGGAGGTTTCAACACCTCCCGTCCCGAAACGAGGAGTTCCCGCGGCCCCTCCGGCCCAGCAGGAGGCCCCGCCGTGCCATCCGGGGCGACTTCCTGCCCTTGGAAACACCTCAGGCCCGGGCACTCGGAAAGTTTTCCCAAACTCCAAATCCACCAGTGCCCCCTTCAGTTGTTGTTTTCTCTCCCCTTGAACTCAGGGCGTGGGGCTTAGTCCAATTAAAAATTTCGGCCCCGCTTTCCAAATCCACCTTTCCTGCCCTCCCCCCTACGGCTTCCCCCCCCCCCCCCCCCCCCCCCCCACCGCCGCCAGCCAACGGAGAGAGGCTGATCGGCGCGAGCCTGGCGAGGGAGGGCCCTTTCCCCGGCCCCGAGCCCCGGAACAACCGGTAGTAGTCGTTTTTTTCCTCCCCTCTTCTCCTTCTCCCTCGCCTCTTTCCGCCCGGCTTTGTGTGAAGTTTGCGGCACATTGCAGATGAGCCCTTAGCGGCGAGAGGAGCCTATTGTTCCCCGCCAGGAACTGCTTGCTGGGGCTGCGCTGGCTTTTGCCTTTAGAGCTGCCTTGTGCAGTACCGGGAGCGGCCTCCGGGGTCCGCTGTGTTGCGCTCTCGTCCAGGCAGAAGCACGGCGGCCTCAGATCTTTTTGTCTGAGAGAGAAGAGAAGTGAATCCCGCTGCCGCCGCCACCGCCGCCGCCGCCGCTGCCGTAGCTGTACAGTGTGTGTGTGAGAGAGAGCGAGCGAGGGAGCGAGCGAGCGAGGGAGGGAGAGGGAGATCGCATGGAGCCGCGGCTGTAACACACACACACTGTCAATACCTCACTCCGGCTCCCCCCCCCACCCCACCACAACAGTAACCCAATTCATTGTGTGATCCAGCAGCACCATGTTGAGTCTCATGTGCAGGCTGGATCGGTTGGGTTTGTGGTGCTGAGAGAGGCAGCAGCAGCGGGAGGAGGAATTACTGAGAGGTGCCCCTCTCCCTCCCTGCCTCTTTGCCTGTGTGTTGTGTGGAGACAGGACTCGCAATTACCACACTCTCTGGGCTCCCTTATTCCTTTTAAACTTTTTTTTAACCAAGCCCCTCTCCATGGCTGATCCCCGGCCGAGCACGGGCACCTGGGTCTCTTAAAGACAAGGAGGAGCCGCGGATTGTTGTTGTTGTCGGCCGTTTTTTTTTTTTTTTTTTTTAAATTGGATTTTATTTTTTTTTTTTACGAGAACCTTTTTTTATTACAAAAATGGCAAATTCGACGGGTAAAAACCACGCAGACCAGCGGAGAAAGGGACTCGCTTTCCTGGACGAGCTGCGGCAGTTTCACCACAGCAGAGGGTGAGGAAAATGGGGAGATGGAACGGGAGGGGGGGAGGCTTTTAAACCGACCAGATCCAACTTCCAGCCCCTTCCCTGAAGGACACGGCAGCCCCAGCGAGGGGAGAAAAGGGGGCAGAGCTGACAAGTTGTGGTGTTTTGTGTGTATCTCCTCTGGCAGGTCTCCTTTTAAGAAGATCCCCGTGGTGGGTGGGAAGGAGCTGGATCTTCACGCTCTCTACACCAGAGTCACCACTTTAGGCGGATTTGGGAAGGTGAGTGGAAGTTTTAATTTGGGTTTCCCTCCCACTAACCTCTTCCTAAAAGTCTTCTCTGACCCCCGGGGGCGGCGGGGGGAGCCGGGGTGGCCGGGAACCGTCCTATTTAAAGGCGGTTAGAGAAGGTGGGGGGGTGGAAGAAGGAAGCGAGCAGATAGGTTGGTGGCTTGGCCTTGTCGGCGGAGCGATGAAGGGGGATCGGGGGTACGGCGCACACCCCGCTCCTGCCTCCGCCGGAGCCCCTCGCCCCTGCCCCCCTTCCCCAGGAGGAGGTGACTGGGAAACAGAGGGCTCCGGTCGGCGGAAGGCAGTTTCTTTTGCTTGTGGTGGCAGCTCTGTGTGTTTCCCTCTCACAGAGGGAGAGGCAGAGAGGAGAGAGTCTGAGTGCAGTTTTAGTGCAACTCAAAATTAGCGGGCATGTTTAACATCGATAATCGGCACGGAGCATGGGCTAGGAAACGATCCTCGCAGCCGGGGGGGGCCGGGCGCTGCCCTCCGAGCCCTTCCCGGGGAAAAATAACAAAAGGGGCACCCAAGACGGTGTGTAATCAAATAGCCATCTTTAGGCTTCAAGGCTAGGGACAGAAATGTAGGCCTCAAAAGAAAGGCCTGCCTGTGTGTGTGTTTGTGTGCTGGGGGGACCCCCCGGGCCGGCTCCCCCGCGCCCCGCGGGCCAGGGGGCGCCCCCGCCACCGCTTCCCCGCAGCATTTTAAACTTCTTCGGGTTTTTAACGGACCGCGGCAGGATTTAAAAGGGGGCGACAGAGGGACTCCCGATTGGTTATTGTCCAGGCAGTAAAAACAAAAACAAACAAACCCCAAAACAATACGAACCCTCCCGGCCGCCCCCCCCACACACCTTCCCGGAAAAAATCATGCGTATATTAAAAAATAAATACAGCAAAATGCCGCTGAGAAACGGGATTATTCCCGAAGGGGGAACACCACCGACTGTAAGTAAAATATGTAGTCTTAAATCCCATATACATTCCTGTTTAGTTATTTTTATATTTTTATCTATTTACTTCATGGCAGCTTGTGGGTTTTTTGTGATGTTCGGTGTCAACGACATGTTTATGTGTACGTTGTGTATCTCGGCCTGTATGTGTTGTTTTTGACAGGTATCAGAGAAGAATCAGTGGGGAGAAATTGTAGAGGAGTTTAACTTTCCCAGAAGTTGTTCTAACGCTGCCTTCGCTTTAAAACAGTATTACTTGCGGTGAGTGCTATCAGGCTGTTGCAGTAGTATTTTTGAGTGTGGGATTATATTTGGGTTCCAGTGTCTGAATAAAAATAACCCTGCTCTTTAAAAATGCTGTAAAATAAAGCAGAAAGAACTTGTAATTCCTTACTGGTCTGGTGCAGAGATAAGTTAAATAGATAGGTTGTAGATATTTTATTTTGTATTTTACATCTAACTTTGTAGGGATCCCAAGTGTATAAACAGTATATATGTCAGAGCCATTTTTATTGATTGTTTTAGAATCACGGTACTAAAGGACTGTTACTGAGACCATGTTATTGTAGTTGCAGAAACTTAGCTTAATTTTTGGAGCACTGAAATGTGTTGATACATGTGAACTTGTTTACTGCTCAGTGGGGTCAGACATTGAATGGAAATATATCTGCAGGAAGGTGGACTGCTTTGGAGAAATTATATTGTTATCAATTACTAGCAGCCTACATTATATTTTAGAATATAAAGAGCTAACTGATTTTTCTGTTACTTGAAAAATACTAGATTTTTTCAGGTTTTAAAACAAGATTCCATTCCTTGAAATGATACAGGCTGTTTTGTGATGCAGATTATTTTTTAATGTAGCATGGAGTTCATACTGAGTATTTTAAATTACTGTGTGTGGTGCTGTTCAGTTACTAGATGGCCTTTAAAAAAAACAATTTTTATGAACTTTTGCTGATTATTCTTTGTGTGAAAGATTTTAAAATTATTTTGTGTATAATGTTTTAGGTGCTATATATAGACAAATATATTTCATTTAGAATAAAGTTTTATGTACACTGGTTAAGGAATGTAATTTTCTGAATTATATGAATGATATTTTTTCATTGCAGTTAATGATAATATAGATGTGCAGTATGTACAAAAGAAGTATGGGCTTTTGGTGATCTGTTTTGGTGATCTGAGTACACACAAGCTTTATCTGTCTCTAGTTTGGCCTTCTGAATTAGGAAATGTGGTAATTGTACAGGTGCACTTTCTATTGGTTGTCCTAGATTGACTTCCAGCTTGAAGCTGTAGAGTTCATAGCACAGTGGAGCACTTATTAAGTTACAGTGATGTCTGGAAAACCTTAGGCAGATATCTGTAGTTACTGAATTTTTCTTTTTTTGGTGCTGCTAGATGATTGCTTTTAAGATTCAGACAAAGAAAAGAAATTGCCATTGTTAATAGCTTCAGTAAAGTTTATGATTGGTAGCAGGCCTAGGGATGAAGTGGGAAGCTCCACTTTAGGATGTCCTTCTCTGACTTTTTTTTTTTTTTTAAACTCTCTACTACATAGCACTGAAGTACTGAGATAAGTGTTGCTGGAGATTTGTGAGATCATAGAAACCAGTTTTTTGCTTTTTGAGTTTTTCTTTTTGACTGTGTAGTCTAGTACTTGACTAGATTTTACATACAATTTGCAAAGTGATAGTTTTGGGGGGTTTTACCTTTTCCTTTGTATTTCCATATGTTATAAGTGCTTGAATGGCCTAACTTTTTGCAGTAGAAGGTTGTATGTCATTTGTATTTTCATCTGTATTTTGAAAGCATTTATATGCTGTGACAGTTAACACAACTAATTTAGCCTTCTAATGACTATTAATTTTTAATAGACTATTTTTTAATTTAGAATCAGACATACAAAAACGTTGTTATTAGCATGAGCATGCTAGTACTGACATCATTTAACATACAGTTGATGCAGATATATAAAAATGATAACATACAAATAATTGAAGGTTTTTTTATTTACTTGGAATTTAGAAAATTGATAAACAGTTAAGATGAAGAATCTTTTCAAAATGTCTTATTGTAATCTCTGTGATTAACTTAAGCCATTCTGAAATATACTGTCAAGGTTGTTGGTGTTGGAGTTGATTGGGTTTTAGTGTTTGGTGTTTTTTGGTTTGTTTTTTATTTTATTTTTTTTTCTAAATTATTGGTTTACTCACTGTTGCTTCTCACATAATGTGTGATGTGAACTGTTAGCCAGCTGAGTTCACCTCCTTTCATGTGCAGTAATAAGACTGTGTATACACACGTGTCACTCCTAGGTTAATGTTTGTTTGACTTTAACCCAGAAGGGTTTTTTTGGAGGTGGGCAGTTTGGCTATCAGGAAAGAAAAAATACTGTAATGATAAATATGTAAAAAGGGTCTTGTTTATTTGTGGTGAGATTTTCATGAACTGCTGAGCAATTTCCCTTGGGGGAAAAGAAAAAAAAAAAAGAAAACAACTCCTCTTGAGTCTCAAGTATGGCTATAATTTTGGCTTCACTATTGTAATGACTGCAAACAAAGTCAAACAAACTGAGGCCTACCAACTTTTATATATTTTTTTTATCCAGTTGTATGTTGTGAGTCCTATGAAGTGAGGGATCTGCATGGCAGATGGGACCCTGTTGAATTCAGAGGGATTCAGTGGTGTGCACCTACATGAATACATTTGCAGATTTGGATTTGTGATGATTTGTGATGAAAGTTGCTTCTTTCTATGAAACCTCTGGCATACCACGTTCACTGAGATAAGATCTTGAGCTGCGTGGACCACTTGCTCATTTTGCTATGTTACCTCTTGAGAATGCTGTCATTTTGACTTAAAATTACTATGTAAATAATCTAGAAAGTTGACTTACTTATGTGATGTCATTAGTCCTGTTGGCTTGATAAGACTTAATGTCCTGCAAGACAAGCATCAGGTTATGTTTTTGTAGGCAGTTGTGAAGTGTGTCCTTTTTGTTTAAGGAACTTTCTTCATTTTGACTCTTGTGGAATTTTGCTGTGTGTCTTCGGGAATGTATGTTAGGCTTCATTAAAGGTGTGAATTGTTTAAACTTCTGACAGAATTCTGATAGGTTTTATGATAGGTGATATTTGAATACATGATAGCCAATCCTGTCTACCCCTTCTCCCTTGCACTGCCCCTCTTTTCTCTCACTGGAAAAAGTTATTTATAATAGGGAAAGTCTGAAACATTCAGACCTTGTGCCTGTGTTGCTTTGAGCTGTCTGACAGGTGAAGTAATTTATGTACTGTGGTTCTTAGTGAACAGTCAAAAGCCACAGTGCTGATAACCGTTGATAGACTGTACTTGTTAATGTAGTTCTGTAAGTCTCTACAGCGTCAGAGAGTGTAATTCCCTTGGATGTAGTGCAAATTAGATGTTTCATCTCAATTGAGGTGAATTAGTAAAGCATTTTCTAAATGCTTCTCTAAAGATTATTTTATAATGTTAGTGAAAATCATATGGGGTAATAAATGTAAACATCAGTAATGTGGGTATGCTTTTACATTTTTGTTAGTTGGTAAACATGCAGTAGGTGAAAAGAAAGCTAAAATGAAATATAGCCTGTTTTTATGTTAGTGGTTGATTAGGTTACAGTCCTGCAAAGAACTGGGCTTATGTGACCTCATATGTTAGTATAAGGTTCTGTTGGTTTTCATGTGAGCATAAGCGATGCATCTGTTTCTGTTGTGGGTCTTAATCTGTTCTTGGTGAGAGACCTTGTAAACTAAATGTGTAAATGAAGTATGCCTAACTGAGTTAAAAGTCAGTTTGTTTTTAAAAAATATTTGTCTGCAGTAAGAGAAATTATGTGAAAGGACTAAGTGTAAGGTAAAGTAAGTTTAAGTCTCAGTTATGCAGAGAATATCTGAAAGGTGGGAAGCAGGTGTATATTGTAAGCTTCTGGTAAAGGCAGCAGAAATGAGTTAATATTAATTAAAGGTGAATAAGAATTTGCTGTTGCAAATATTGGGCAGGTAAGGGGAAGTCAAGGAGAGAGGAAGGAGGTCAGCTCATAAATGAGAAGTTTCATGAAGTTATAAAGGCAAGCCATTATGTTAAATTTCCTGAAGTTCCATATATAGTAGAATGAAAAAGGAGTTAAAAATCAGAACCATACGGAATAGTTACTGACAACAAACAGAGGTCATTCTTAAGAGATATGAAGATATTTGTAGTAATCTCCAAGATGCCACTAAGAAATTGTATAATAGTACTGATTCCTTAAAAAAAAAAAGGGGGTGGGGGGGGTTGGGGGTGGGAGCAGGAGCTGAAGAACTAGGTAAATTTAAGGCATTCTTTTCCTAGTAAAATAATGGCAGAAATATTAGGGAAGCAATAATAAGCAGCCTGGAATTTTCCAAGAAAAAATACTTTAAAAGAGTTTTCTTTGTTACTGTTGCTCAGTGTTTAAAATTAGTATCTAATACTGCAACAGCATCTGCAGGCAGATCAGTGAGTACAGGACTGGCTGGCTTGCCAGATCTGATTGCAGGTTCAAGGCTCCAGTGGATGAAGAGAAAGTTGTAGCTGTAGTAATACTGCACATATTTTCTAAAATTCAAATACATCTCAAAATCTCTCATTAACAAATTATTTATGTATGTGGATAGAAAGAAAAATTTGTTGAGGGACCATAAACAAAAATAGAGCAGCGTATAAAGAATAGACTTGGTGAGTCACAGCAGTTTTAGGTGCTAAAAGAGTAACACCAGTGCTTACATATGCATGTAATAATATAAGTTTCACCATTTTAGGCATATTTAGTGTCTGGATTGATGAACTTTATAAGAAAATGCATAGTAGAGTTGTAACATTAGCAGACATTGGTAGTGGGAAGAGTTAAACACAGGTCAGGGCAAAAAAGGTTATCTAAAGAAATTAGGCACATTGTTGGAAAATACAAATGAGATTTAGTTTGGAAAATACAAGCTAAAACAGTTGAGGGACAGTAATCCAAAACAGGTATTCATTGTGAGGGAATAACCTGGAAAGCAGTATTGCTGAAAAAGGGATAGGAGTGATACCATGGTCCTGATAATCCTGCCAGTTGTGTGCACCCAACTCTCTTTCATATGAAAGGGATTTGTGCATGCTTCTGACAGGAAGAACAGGCCCCAGTTTGCAATATGATACACATACTTTGTAAAAATCAGAATGAGTTTAGGTTGCATCCACAGAGGCACTGAACAAGTCGAGATGAGTTCTTGTAAGAGATTGTGTGACTGACTGTATTTGGAGTACTGTTCTACTTTCAGAAAGCCTTAGCAACAGGTGGGGCAACTTAACAGAAGCTTAGAGAAGAGCAGCAAGATGTTAAGAAGGCTGAAGGGACTAATTGATTTAAAAAAAAAAAAAGGGATTTGAGAAATAAGTATGTTTTGCTTGGCTAAATTAACATTTTGGGTGAGAAGGGGAAATGGTATCTTACAAGCATTTTGAGGGGCCTAAATATTTAAAAGGGAGATAATTTTAAATAAAATAAGAGGCTGTGTGAATGTGTAAGTTGAGGGTGAAAATTCAGAGCAGGCAGCAGCACAAAAGCCCCAAGATATACCTGCATACCTGCTGAATAGCATGCCAGGCAGAGAAGGGGGACACGCACACGATGGGTCATTCAGAACTAGCCCGGTCAGGACATTAGTACATGTGCAACAGGTAATGAGCCCAAGAAATGGCAGAGAAACGGACCAGATGACCTTACAGGTTTTGTCCATCCCTGAATAACACTATAATGAAGGCTTTCACCTTGCATATCTACAGACTTCTGTTGCAGTGCTGCAGAATTTACCTATGGTATCTGTTACATTTCATTTTGTCACAAATCCTGCAGTCATTGACAAGACAGGAAACAAATACATAGATGACATTTTTATGATTTCTTTTCTTAAATTCCCCCCCCCCCAATATAAGAACTGTAATCTGTGTTTAGTCAGATATCTGAGGCCTTGCTTTTAAGTCTGAAGAGAATATTTTACATAGTTGGAGGGGGAATTTTTAGTTGTACCGTAATAATAACGGTCAACATACAATCAAGACTAGTTACTGTTAATGCTACAAAGCTTTATTTAAGGAAATTAAATATGTTGTTAAAATCTTAGAATGTCTCTCAATAGAAGTTACTTACTTGCATGGGTGTTGTCAGAGTTGCTGGGAATCTGCTCAAAAGAAAATAGAACTTTCACAATACTAAGTTTGCATTAGGCCTCTTCTGAGGAGAACAAGTTGCAGGTGAAAGGAAGCTTTTTTTTGCTCTTTCTTACAGTTATGTTGTGGTAGTAGTCACTATGTAGATGAGCTTGGCCTCTACCAGATTTTCTGAGCTTTTCCTTCAGGACTCTGCTTTACTGCTGAAAAATGTTATGAAAAATCAGTGTGATGAATGTTAACGTATTTTCTCTTCCTGGTTATTTTCTTGCAAGCTTTTTGTTAGAAATGACTGCTGCTAAGCTGAACTATATTGGTTTCTTTGGGGAGGGGTAAATGTTGTTCTTCAGTTTTAATACAGAATTCTGGTGGTTTAACTTGAAAGCTTAGCTAGACGGATGTCAGAACTAATAAATTACAAAGAGCAAGTTTCAGGTAACACTGTAATAACTGGGGTGACTTACAGGACTTACTGAATCTTCTAATCATTGGTGGAAATTTATATGTTGTGACCATTTTCTAATATGTAACTGAAACAATATCAAAATTAATTTATGCTTTAAAATTAATAGCTGTGGTAACATCTTAGGTTTGAATAAACTGTAAGCATATTACAAGAAGATCAAGAATGCATGTGGAATGCAAGGATATTGCTTTTTTCCTTGTGGAGTAAGCCTGGGCTAAGAAAAGGTTTTTCTGATTATTTTATTTTAGAGCCAGTAGGCTTTAATTACTTTGCTTATTTGCAGTCAAATCTCAATCGATAAGACTTCCGTACTTTTTTTTTCCTAACCCCTTCCCCACTTTCCCAAGTAATGAAATAGAAAAGTATAATTTGAAATAGGAAAGTATAATTTGAAAAAGAAAAGTATAATTTATTAAGTTTTACAGGTGAGATACTAGAGGTACACAGAGGTTCAGATTGGTACTTTTATAGTGCGTGTCAAGTAGGAATGATGTACAAATACAGTAAAATTACCTTTTATTTTTTCTCTCTTTTAATTTCTTATTCCTGAGCCTTAGTTAAACTGGTCATAAAAGGGGCTACTGTTATTTACTGTCTTTTCAAATTCTTCCTTAATCAATAGCTGAGGAAGCATGATTTGAAAAATAAAATAGGATAATGTTATGTTCTGTGGAGAACTGAACACTGGGTATGTAACAGATTATGCGAATGGATTGTTTGTAGTTTGTTTTGCTGTGTTTTGTTTAAAAATGCCTTTTTAGAGTGTCAAGAGTAGTGTCTCGCACCTTAGATTGGACTACTTAGAGTAACTGTAGTACCTGTCCACTTTATTAGAAAACACATAGTTCATAGAGGGAATTTGGTATAGGCCAGAGATCACATTATCTTGTTTCTGGTTACCAGTCTGATACATATTTATTCTGTGGCCTTAGTTAAATCATTTGCCTTCATTTTATTCATATTTATAAAGTGGGTATACTGTTGTTTGTTTACCTCTCAGGGAAGTGTGAGACTGTAAGCTCTTTAATGTAGGAATTGTGTCTCTTCATGCTTCTATGTTATATCTTAAATATTTGAAAATTAATATAAATAAGGAATAGATGAGGAAAATAAAACTATTCATAATCTTGTTTGCCCTCTGCAGTGTTGAGAAGCAAAAATTACAGCACAGATGAGAGGAAGAACAATCTTTATTCCCAAGGGAATAAATGAACTTGGGATACCTAAGCAGGGAAATATTGGAATGATTGAAAGAAAGAAGCTTATCTTAAGGAAGGATAATAAAACAGCAAGATGGTACCCACAGTAGTGAGCTTAGGCTTTGCCTGAGGTACTAGATTAGTGAGCTAGGTATCAGATCTAAAATACAGTCTCCTTGGAGCAACAAGTTCAAGTCTAAGCAGACCTGAATTAGATTTTCAGCAATAAGGTACTGACACTGAGTTCTCTACTTCTTGTTTTCCTATCTTTAAACTGAATGTGTGTGCATTTAACTCCAGATATATTATACCAAGCTAGCTATGCTGCAAGAGGGATTGCATACTATTATAATAGAGCAGAGTTCTGTTGAGTGATGCATTGGAGCATGTTTGTCTGCAAGAGTGAGCTGTGTTCATACCATTTTCCTTTTTTATTGGTGTGGGAGGAGCAACTGTTCAGATTAGTAGTCTTCCAGAATACTTTACAAGTGTTACTTGTCAATCCATAGCTGCCTAAAATACATAAAAATCCTGTAAAGTAAGGGGATCATTCTGTTTTAGAGAGAAGTTTCTCTCACAATATTTGCTGTACTTTTTGTGTTTGTTTTGTGAAGTTTGGATGGGTCATACTTAAGCATGTGTTTCTCCATTGTTAGGTGCTGTGACATCTGCTGGTTGGCCTCTGCCTCCCAGTCCAAAGGTTGTTATGCTTCCATGATAATCCATGTGTAGAGATTCTCAGCTCTGTAAATCACTAAATCATATGACTAACTTGGAGTAGGTCAGTTGAAGTTCTTTCAAGTGCTGTAACAACCTCTGTTACTGGGACATAACGTGTTGGGGTAACTTTTTGTTTGGGACACATCCCAGGGGCTTAATTAATCTAAATGAAAATCATTTACTTCAGGGGTAAATCTGGCATGTTCTGAGTATACTAACAATTATTATGATGTAGGATAAGTGTAGACACCTTGTGTGCATTTGTTTTTTAAGAAGTGTAACTATATTAAAAGAAAACTTGTGGAAATAAACTTGGGAACAGTTCTTCCCTTACATGGTTATTTTCCTCAGGAGTACCTGGATTTTAGTGACCTCAATTAAGTTATGTAGAACTCAGACAATTTCCAGGTAAACAGTGCCATGTTCCAGAATTCACGCATGTCCTATGTAATTTTGGAGAGGATAGCAGAGCTTTGAAACACTGGAGATTACAGAGCTGTTTCTTGGACGCTTTTTTCCCCCCAGTACCATTTATAAAAACCTGGGAAAATTCACATTTCTAAAAGTATATGTGCATATAATGCTACAGTTGCATAATAAATACCTGGAGGGGGGGGGAGAACCCACCCCCAAAACCAGGAATGACGTCATTCAAGTGTGAATGTGCAACCTTAACTTTGTCTCTAGAGAGTATTCTCTAGAAATAGGGAAATAGGAATAAATTCCATGGCAGTATTAATCTTTTGTATTGCTCTGAGATACCTTTCTACCCCAATTCCCAGTATATAAACGGATAGTTCTGACTCATTGTTCAACGTGGTAATTGATTAATCTCCTTATTAGTTATTTCGAAGGAGATTTTTAGTGTGCTTTCTGGGCATCCTTTCCCCACTTATTTGTTCCATGATGTTACTTACATGGGCCAATTCAGAAATCCTTTCTGTTGCTTTGGGCTGAGGGGGTTTTGCTGTTGTGATGCTGCTTACCCTGACTGCCTAGCTCATAGGTCTTTTTGTCTCATTCTCTGCTAATCATCATTTTATCAGTCTCTGACTGCAGGCTGAAATTCATCTTCTGTTCCTTTGCCCCTTGATGTCTGTACCCATTGACTGCACATGGAGTATTTACTGTAATCAAATTAATTCCTGATTGTAAAATTGAAGGAAAGAAAAGGTGTATGCAGGTAAAAGGGCAAGAGGACAAAGCACTAAATGTCAGGTGCCTAGCAACAGTAAAATACTGACTTTTACAGCAAAACAGTAATAGATTCCATGGTACCTGAAAAAAAACTCTGCAGCAGTGGACATGCAGAATACACAGGATTCATACAAATATATCTAAAGGGTATTTCACACACCTGAAAAATGTGTTTTCAGGTACTCTGCAGACCCAGTCAGGCATTGCATCATTGGTGTGCATTTTGCTGCTTCTTCCAAGGTCATTTTTCTAACTCTAATGTATAGAAATGTATATTTAGTTCCTTTTTTTTAGTGGAATTTTTGTTTCTGAGTAGTTACGTGGAAAGGCTAACCCCCCGTAGTGAATTATTGTGTTTAACTGGATTTGAAGAGTATACAAGGCTGTAACTACCATACAGCTTGGAATACTTTCAGTAAGCATTTTTTTTTTTTAGTGCTTCAGACTACTTTATTTCCTTCAAACTTAGCTAAACTTGTTATTCTGTTTAATGCCAGGTGCTTCCCATTTCTATAACATGAGGTATTAATTAGAAAGATGTTATGTTAGTGCATATGGGATCATAGTAAAAGCATAAAAGGTTAGAAAATCAAAATACTCGGTGACAATGGCTTCCTTGCATTTAGTATTGTTTTCTTACTATAGTCAATATACTGTTATTACTGAAATAGGTATATTCCTAGAAAGGTCGTCTTTGTCAGAGATGAATACAAGATTTTTTTTCTCTTTAGGTTTTTTTATTACCAGTACATAAATCCCATTTTTCTGTAGAAGCTTTCATTCTCCTAAGAAACAGTTTAATTGTACTTTAAACAGAGTTAGTCCAGCTGTAGAAGAAAGTGCTTATTAAGTAAGATCAATGAAAAAAGTGACTTAATCTACCGTTCTACATGTAACTGTAAACAAACACCCTTTAGCTTCCCTAAATACATGGATACATTTCTGTATGGATGTGTGATGCACTTTAAAATTATGATTGTCCATAAGTTTATGTGCCTGGTAGAAAGCAAAAATATTTTGTTAGTTTTATGATGACTTGGTGCTTCCATAGGTCTGCTGTAAGAGTTGTGCTTGTAGACTTTAAGCCATGTGGAATTCTCTCTAGATGTGCTTAGGGGCGGTCTCATCCCTCTTCAGAGCTGGGCTGAAATCCGTGGCATCCTGTGTCAGTCCTGCAGTGTGCCTGGTGTAAGAGCCAGACCATGTATATTAATACATAATGTGCCTGCTTTAGCAAGGAAAGAAACTAAAAAAAAAGTGAAATCAACAAAGATATATTAAAAACTTAAGAGTGTTCATTTATTTAGTTGTCTCCAAGAGGTCTTCGCATGTAAAAGAAAGTTGCAAACTCAAGGTTTGGTGGTTGTTTTCTTTTTAAAGAGTTTATGAAAGCAGCAGGAGTTGTTTTTTGTATGAGTAAATTAATTGAAGCTTGGTTTTTTTGAGGGGAGGAGGAGGCTGCTTGGTGATCTAGCTAAGTAAGGAAAACAAGAAGCTGTTACGATTATTTATTGTTTTCAGAAAATTATAAAAGAATTTACACTTTATTATAATTTCACTAGTATAGTGGGTTCTGTAATATTGCTGACTTCCAGTACTCAAAGTCAAAGTAAGTATGATTCAGACTAAATAATGGTGGAAAGTCATAGTGAAGTAGATACAACATAAATATGATTGTTAACATATGGTGTAACACAGCAGCAATGTAAATGTACAGAACTGTTGGTATGATTGCCTTACTAGATGAAACTCTAAAGAATGCATTGTACAGGATTCTGCTGTAGAAGACCACCACGTGGAAGTGACTGTCAGGGCTGTGTCTTTCTTCAAGGCTTTTTTGGTTCAGATGATACATGTTTACTATGGTTTGTGGCCTCAGAGACTTCATGCATTTCTCGACTTGGCAGCTGCCTATTGAGAAAATGCACATCTCCAGGCAGTTGTTTGATCCAAATGTGCAACTTGGAGCTCTAAAGTGCATGGGGACTACTAGGTTGGTGGCCTGGTGGTAGAAGACGCTTGTACTCTGAATAGACACTGCTCTGAGTAGCTGAATAGTCAGCTATCCAGCTGAGAGGCATATGTTAATTCTGCCTCCAGTTGGGCCAAGCTGCTTCTCCTGTAGGCCAAAGAGGGAAGACAAGGCATCTGGGGGTATTTTAGTGAGTGGGGGAGAAAAGGTTCTTTGGGCACAGGTAGTTGAATTGCAAAGAGAAGGAATGTGAATATAGAGTGAGCTGGGTGCATTCATGGATTGAGTGAGGAGACAGGAATGTGGGAATGTTGATGGAGAGAGAACACTGGAAGGGCGGATGGGGTGGATACTGTAGACGGAAAAGGAAGGGTTATGTAATCTAATGCTGAGAAGTTAGCAGTTGTCAACTCCCTCATTTAAATTGGTCACTGGATATTAACTGACTTGTGGCCCAGATGCTGGGCTGCTGCTGAGTTAAGGCTGTCATTATTTATAAAGTGCTGAGTGGTCTCTGACTTGAATTGTACCATCTGCTTTCTACAGTGAAGTTGTGACTTACTGATACAAACCTTGTAGTAGTTCTTCTGCATCTTTTCTTGCACTACCACTGCTGCATGAACAGAATTACTTTCTGTTCTGTTAGTTTATATTTTTCATTAACACTGAATTTACCATTTTCATTTTGGTTTAAAGAATCTGTCATCATCACAATTACTTTTATCCTTATATTAGAATATCATAAACACATACAATTGCATATAATCAAATAAAGGATTTTATCTCTTACTTAAATAGCTTGCAGGGAGAAAGGTCTTATCTTGTAAAGTATTTCTTCACAGGAATTATTGCACTTAAGAAAGCTAAGGAGGATACAATTGTGGAACAGTAAGGGTTTCTTCAAATGCTCCTGTAACTGAGAAAAGTAGTAATGTTTATGAATATTTTGTATGCTCATTTGTTAAGAAATGCATAACTTTTATTACATATGTATATATTTCATATACAAGACTGGATGCCAGCTAAAGTTTGGGGTGGGTTGCATGGACTTTCTCTCCTAATATTACATTTATGTTAAGAATTAATTTTCAACAGGAGACAAAAAGATGCAATAGAATAAACATTCAAGAATCCTAAGAACTTTTTTTATTCTACCTACAAAGATTTAAAAATCAGGTTTGAATTTTACAGGTGGAAGTAGGTGCAAAGTACTGGGTTTTTTTTGACAGTTCTTGATCATATGTGATACAAAACTGTTGCTTGTCCTGGGCCTTACTCTTGTGTAATTTAGAAAGAGGACTTTTAAACTCTGCCTGCTATAAGCAGAATATATAGAAAGGCTGTTGCTTAAAACGCCAAGTTACAGCATGCAAGTTGTTCTGATCCAAACAGCTAGTGGGTAGAGGGCAGGTGAAACGGTCAAAAGATGTGGACAAACTGTTTTTAATGTAACTCTGCAGTTTCTGCCATGCTGTATCGATACTATCATACAGCTACACAGTTGTTTTTTCTGCCATGATTAAAATTATTTTTGCTATTAAATATTTTTTTTTTTACAAAAAATAATGTAATTTTGTGTTTAACAACAGTGCTTATAGCCGCTTGTTTTTGAGCTGTCAGCCACGCTGATGTCTCCAGAGAATAAAACCAGCACATTATTTAAATGGTGTACATATCTCCTTTCTCTACCTCTTGCTCTAACTCAGTGCATAGAGGAGGGTTGAAAAAGAGTGTAGGTCGTAATTCTTGCTTGCATAGTACATCAGAAATTATTGCTGTTATCTTACATAGCAGCTTGTGATATTCTTTTTCAAGCGGACAGACCTGCTGTCACTTGAGTGGCTGCTGTGCTGCTGGTGTTCCCCCCCAGTAGTGATATGAGCTCTACTTTTGGGCATTTGGTGGTGGTGAAGGCTTGTTTTGTTTCATTTTAATTGTAGAGATCTCCTTTCATGGAGACTTACATCAGGATTCTACTGACTGCTTTAGCTGTAGAGAGACAAGATAGCAGATTCTAGTCTTGAATTGCCTAGTTCTGCTCTTGTTTATTTATTTGTTTTATTTTTAAGTTACTCATATTGCCTTCTAGTTAATTTTCTGAAAGGAGAGGGGGTTTTATTTGCCTTCAGTTTAAATTTCTAGAGGTTGTCATGCATACCTAGGGAAGTCCCATTCTAAGAGTAAGCAGGAAGAGCACAGAGAATATAGGAGAAAAGGACTCCACACATTTAGACAAATACTCTTTCTTGATACTTTCCCTCGTTCCACCACCCCCTTCCCCCCAGCCCCCACCAATAGTTTTTACTACAGTAGATCACATCTTGTCAGTTAGGTGATTTTTCAGGGCTGCTTGTCTTTTTGGCAGTTACTTACAGATAGAGATAAATAGGGGCTTTGGCTAGTGCTTAAACTGGAGCAGCAATTTAACGAAGAAGATCAAATTAGTAAAAACTTTAAAAGGTCTCAGAGTTGTATGCATGTGGATACTAAATGAGGAAGAGAGAAAGATCAGAGGATCTTGGGGAGTGTAAAAATGGAGATACATGATGATGAAAGAGGTTGTTATTTTTGCGGTACTTTCAACAAAGCTGAGTAGGGATGTTTTGCCAGGAGTGGTCCTAGAACAGGGAAGCTTTCACAGTCACAGGTTGTCATGTAGTATGTTTGTATATATATAGATTTTATATGCAGAAAGCATAATAATTGAGAGAACAGTATGCACTGATGATCAAGAAGGCAATTAAAGGCAGATTACAGTGTGGAAAGTAAAATAGTAGGGTTCATCAAAGGATGATTCCAAAAGTTACAGGTGATGAGAGAGGTAGATTTATGGGGTAGCATGAGTGCAGAAGAGACTGGATTATGCTTGAAAACATTTCCCTTGACCATAAGAAATTCTTGTATAATCAAGACACATAATCAAAGAAAATTATGATACTACCATGAGGATATTTGGTGAAAAGAGTACAAATAGCATAGAGTTAATAATAATTACACAGGAGCTACATGGCTGATGATGAGCAATATAAAACCAACAGTTCAGAGTGTGTAAGAAAGCAGTTGTAAAGTGCTGCTTAGGAAATTTTGTAACATTCCATCAGTAAGGGAACAAGAGAATCATTAGTACAGATTTGGACCTTTTGTCAGAGAGGGAATGAAGAGACAGTTGAAAACAAATACTGTTAAATTAGATTCTGCCAAGGCTCAAATCCTTGATAGATTGGCATCTCTTACAGTGGGAACAGAAATGCCTGAAAAGAAGATGAAAAGTTCCAGGAGTCATCTGGTAGGATATTTGAGGCATTATTTATGTAAAGTTTTGTATTTATTTCCTTATAGCTAAGTTGTTTGGGTGGGTTGGTTGGTCTGGTTTGGTTTGGTTTTTGGTTGTAGTTTTTAAGAAGTAATTCAGATGGTACTAAAAAAAAGTTTTTCAGAGAACTGATTAGAGTTTCTGTTCATTCTTTCTACTTTTAAGCTGTATTTTGCTGTTACGGACTTCTCTTAAATTTTCAGTGCTGATCAGTTCAAAGACCACAACTGTGGTATATGGCAGTAACCAAGCTCCTGCTATGCAAGGCAAGATCCTCCTCCCTCAGAGGAAGGAAATACCATAGAGATATGTTTCTGCAGGATCATGCCAATGAACAACAGTACTTACTTGCTGGATGTGACTGATATTTTTTCTTTACCTTTTTCCCTTTGTATCTCAATCTTCATGTCTCTTTCTGAGCACGTATGTACAAATTTTAATGTGGATATTAATTGAGGAGTACAGACCCTACAAGAGAGAGAAAAATAAATGTTGATGTGTGAAATCAGATCATCTCCCTCTTAACCTTTGTCAAAAAAAAAAGGAAAAAGGTATGCTTTTTATCAATAACACCTATGTTACTGAGCAAGTGGCACCTTCTAAAGTGAATGGTTGTCCAACTCTTTCACATACTGTATTAATACTTCAGAATTTTAAAACTAGTTCTCAGCTGTCAACTGCCTCTTGGTATAGTCTCTGTAGCACCCTGCTTTTCTTAATAATCAGGGTTGAAATGCAATCTATGGGTGGAGTCACATCATATTCCATTTCCAGTTGTGTGTACTTTGACCTGTAATTGTGAGGTTATCAGTAGAGAAACACAGTCCTGAGTCTGAACTGATACAGTTACCTAACTAGAAGTTTGAGAACTACTACCACAAATGTTTCTCACTCTCATGGTAAGACAGATGTAACTTTATCTTAGAAAATATTTCATACTCATATTCAGTAATGCAGTGCAGTATCCCTATAGTTAACGAGACTTTTTGGTAGGAGCACCTTACAGAAGGTATCTGGTTGAAAGGGTGTTTATTTTCATGTGCTGTAGTTCTTGCCCTGAAGGTGGCAGGCTTGTTTTCACTTAAAGTACAAAATGTTATTTATAACAAATGTTGCTTGACTCCAAATGGATTGTTGGAGTTGTATTTTGCAGTTGTATAACAGGTGTAATATTTCATACCCAAGAAATTTTATTTACTTAAATTCTTTTTGAAAGGTTCTTTAATGAAAAGGAAATTATGGTAGTGAAAGACTACTTTAGCAATGGAAGAACTTCACTGTGGGCTAGCTGGTAGTAGGTGTTTTGTATCTGTGAGCCTCCATCTTAGAAGTATGGATTCAAGAAATTTTTCTCACCAAGGTGCAGTTTCTCAGCTTGGAGTAGGAAGTTTTAATATGTCCTGTCTCATTATGTTAAAGTGTTCTAGAAGTTTTGACTATAATTAGAAACTTCTTTTGGCCAAGGTAGTAGTTGTATTTCTGTGTAGATAAATTAAAACTTAAATTCTAGTGTCCTGATTAATCAGAGATACAGTTACCACCAAATTTTAAAGACACACATTGTGCTGCAATAATAAAAATATCTCTGAAGTGAATCGTATATTTAAATGTATTATTATTTGCAGGTTATGGTTGGCATAATAGAATTTTACGGTAGTACAGTTTTAGTACTTGTATCACAGTGACTTGTACTGTGATACTCTCTGTAAAATGGGTTGGAGGGAAAACATTCTCATTAGCATTTCAAGAAAAACCTTAAACTCTGGAAAAATTTTGAACAATTTGGAGCAATTAATTTACCTACACTTAAAATAATATGGTTTAAGAAGAGTAATTTTCCTTTGTTCCAAAAATGTGAGAAGCACTTACTTGAGGGACAATTTGTAGAATTACTCTAAAATTAAAAGGATAAGGATTCTGTTCTTCTGCTTTCATTATTTATGGTTGTGGACAGAGGTAAGTTGCCTTACATTAACCTAGTAGAAAATCTGATAGCAGCTCCTTACCTCTTCCATTATAGTGATTTCAGACTTTACTTTCCAGAACTGCTTTTGGCTGTAGCAGAGTACAGCAGTTTGGCAAGGTCAAGGTCCTATAGTTAGAGAACACGTTCTGATTTGTCTGCATTTTAGCTAGTTAAAATTGTCTTTCCCTTTTTCTCTCCTTTATTTGCATTCTTCAGGTTAATTGGACAGCATGTCAGAATGATAAGTAAATAGAAATGGCACCTGTGCCACTGTCAAAAGAGCAAGGAGTAACATGCTGTAGCCATGATGGTACGTTAAGTTCTCTTCGGGACTCGGGAGTGGTGATGGTAGGGAAAGAAGAGTTTGGTTTTTCTGAAGACCTTTCCTGTTCTGATTTTTTTTTTTCGCAGTTGTGCTGGTTTCCCCTTTTTAAGCACAGGAAACTGAACAAATACCATGGACGTTTCCCATCTTTTGAGCAGGGGGAGGAGGAGGCTGGCTTCTATCTTCCCTAACTCATCTTTTGATACTAAGAGCTCATGACTCTTGTCTGGAATGATTACTTTCTACTTAATCCCTAGTACTATTGGTCTGTTGGAAAAATTAGTAATGCCTTGCTTTATAGTTTTCTTATTTAGAATCATAGAATAGTTACGTTTGGAAAGGACCTTAAGATCATCCAGTTCCAACCCCCCTGCCATGGGCAGGGACACCTCGTACTAAACCGTCTCACCCAAGGCTCTGTCCAGCCTGGCCTTGGACACCGCCAGGGATGGAGCATTCACAACTTCCCTGGGCAACCTGTTCCAGTGCCTCACCACCCTCACCCTAAAGAACTTTTTCCTTATATCCAATATAAACTTCCCCTGTTTAAGTTTTAACCCACTACCCCTTGTCCTATCACTACAGCCCCTAATGAATAGTCCATCCCCAGCACCTCTGTATTCCCCCTTTAGACACTGGAAGGTTGCTATGAGGTCTCCACGCAGCCTTCTCCAGGCTGAACAATCCCAACTTTGTCAGCCTGTCTTCATAGGGGAGGTGCTCCAGTCCCCTGATCATCCTCATGGCCCTCCTCTGGACTTGTTCCAACAGTTCCATGTCCTTTTTATGTTGAGGACACCAGAACTGTACACAATACTCCAAGTGAGGTCTCAGGAGAGCGGAGTAAAGGGGCAGGATCACCTCCTTTGACCTGCTGGTCACGTTCCTTTTGATGCAACCCAGGATATAGTTGGCTTTTGGGCTGCGAGAGTACATTTCTTTTTAGGAAGTGAGGTGTAACAGGAGTTTGTGTTTAAAGCAAACAAAAACCACCACAACCACCAAACCTGCAGAATTTAGGAAATGTCAGAAGTATTTACCTGACTTGGAATTTAGCTGCTTTCTTTAGATGAGTCAAGGCTTCCCCCACAGTTCTCAAATGTGCTCTGAGTTGATGCTGGATACAGAAAGGGGTAAAAATAGGGGACCATTCATCTAATTTCTTAGAAACTTCAACAAGGTACCAAGAACAGCTGGTTTTGCAGCATAATTTTAAGTAACTTTAACAAGCATATTTTTGCTACCATTTTTTTACATGATACAAAACAGTAAAATTCTACTGAGAAAATCTGGAAGGTAAAGTGGAAGAAGTTTATCTACCTGTTCTAAGCTGTTCAGTGGTATATAGTCCAAGAGCTGTATTCACATGCACTGCTGAAAGGTGAAGTTATGTTTAAAGATAATACAAAATACAGGTAGTCTCTTTTCTTTACTATTGTCTTTTTTAAAAAGAATGTAAAAACAAAAAAAACCACAACAGTACATGCTGACACTTGGGCTTTTCACAGAAGCACCATTATAAGTGCTGTGAAATGGAAGAACATCTAATGCTTTCTAGAGACATTTGGGAAGGAAAAAAAAGCAGGGAGAATATAGTTTGGGTATTTCTAAAGTGTGTTTTATAATAGGGAATATTTGCAGAAAAATAAAACCCTTGCTAGGATTAGTCTGTTGCTTTTTTTTCTTATCTAATACTGCAATCCCTGATGATGGTATCACACATGGTGCCTGTGCAGAGTATTACGATAGGGTGATTTGGGATTATGTTTTCATACAAGTATAGGAAAGATGGGAGTGTGTAATGCATTTTCACAAAACATTAGTATTGTGAGTTGATAACTTGTGGTTTAGAAGCAGTGGCAAGTTGGAAACAGCTATGGTAGCTGAATAAGTTAGTCTCAGAAGTCAGCCTAGTAGTTGTTAACTTTTCATAATGCAGTTAATTGAAAACAATATTAATAGATTGCTAAAGTGAAGCACAATAGCATCTACTTTATCTGTGTGGTAGTTTCTTATATATGGCACTTTCAAAATCTAAGAATTGTAATGTTTTGGGTAACATTACATAATATACGCTAGTAAATAATTTTTTAATTCTTTTCTGTACTTAACTAAGACAACCTGATTTAAGGCCTCATGATAAACCTCTTATGTAAATAGTTAATTGTTCAGGATGCAGCAGATCAGGGAGGTTAATTGTGGGTTTGGGGTATTTTTCCTTGCAAATGGAAAATTGGAAGGCAATAGTGGAAACGTATGACAGAGGAAATAAATTGAACTCATGTTTTCAGTTGAAGGACCAGAAATCTGTTCCTGTGTATTTAGGGAGGAATCTGTTTGATCACATTTGCCTATAATGGAACAGAATAGACTATCTGATTGTGTTGGTATTAGTGTCAGATTATAGATAGGATGACAAATGCTGCTTGTATGTCATTTTATGCTTCTCTGGTAGTGAGGCCACACCTTTAAGACAGGGCATCTTTTAAACTTGAAACACCTGTAGAACTAGTTGCTCAATTATATTTAATTTCCAACACTGAAAGAAGTGTGGTTTTTCAATGACTTCCATTTTTCATGAGGCTGTGATGTGGTTTTGAGTACTTCAGGTGAGGGGAAAATAAGGAAGTTCTGCAGTAGTTGTTTTATATTTTTTTTAATGATGTTTGATAGTTGCCTGCATGAGGTATAGTTAAAAAGATGAAATCAAAGATGAATATTGCTGATTTCAGTTAAACGTGGACATCATTAAAAGGGGAAGATTAAGCTGTAGGAGACTGAAACTTTAGTGGAAGTTACAGCATTTCTGCAGCATCTAGAACTTAATCTCTTTCAGTGAACATTTTATTATGGCGTATGTCAGATTTAATGGAAGTTATGTCTAGTTACAGTTATGATTCAGACAGATTCTTTTATTTTCTAACCATATTTAAAATTCCAGTTCAATAGAGTATCTCAATTCAAAACAGTAATAGGAAAAAGCAGTTACTGAAGTGCCAGTTGCAAAAAATGGTATGTTGTATTAATAAGAAAATAACACAGAATTGCAAAAATAGCCCTTTTACTAATGACCACTGTAAGTATTCAAGAAAAAAAATACATTGCATCTGAAAAGTTAACATTTATTTCCTTATATTTAAAATGAAACCTTTGTCTTATCTCCATAATGTCGTATGTATAAACATTAATGACTTTACTTTCTGCAAAGCGGGAGCCAAATTGAAAAAGCAACTTTGGAGTATATGGCTGGTAGAGGATTCATACAATTGTAGAATGGTTAGGGCTGGAAATGACCTTAAGATCATCCAAACTGTGAAGACAGTCTTTTGGTTTTGGCCTCTAGATAGGTATCTCTGCTGTTCCCAAATCTGACAGATAAGGGGTGGGCCAGTTTTGGACAGGTAAACTCTTCCACCATTTAGGTCCTGAAAGGTACACTGCATGTAATGTAAGTGCCATTATTATTTTTGAAGTTTCCATTTGCATTTCAAACACTGGTTTTATGTTTGTATCCATTATTTAAGGTTAGTTTACGTCATTTAATTTCGCATTTTCTTAGAGCTAAAATAATAGCTACATAAATGCCTTATTTATACTTGCAGTATCAACCAAACTAAGAACTGTTGTAGTTTATTACTGTGTACATACATAACTCAGACTTGTATAGTTTTTCAGCAAGTTAAAGTCATTAGTTCCATCTGCCTTGGTATGTATAAAATGACATTGAGATATCTATCAGTCTATCTTCTGATATGTAGAATTTCAATGGTAAATGTTTGCGATTTTGAACAGTACCACAGGTTTCTGCTTTAGCACTTCAGCAGTGCTGGTGTAAATGTTTCCTAGCACCTCTTTTCATACATGTTGTGGTGTCTTCAAACTGCTCAGTCCTTTGCAGGGAGGTTAGTGAAGTTTCTGGGGTTTGAGCTGGGTATGCTGGGTATCCTGGCATTGAAGTAGCACGCCAGTAACAAGAACTCCTGCGTTTGTCATGTATTTGTAGATCACTGTTTACAGCTCTCTTTTTAGGTATTTCAGCTTGCACATATGGTTGGATAAATAGTTCTGGAAGGATACTATCCAACAAATGCTTTCCTTAAAATAAAAAATGATCAGTTGTGTGAAGAAATGAATGACAGAATCTTGCCCTATAGCCTTGTATATTCTTTGCAAACATTCAAGCTTTTGCAGCATGTTACTATCTTTAGTAATTTTTCTCTTTTTAATCATATATGGCTTAAAAAAAGATATTTTACCCTGCATATGAACTGTATATCCAAATGTGCAGTCTCAAAGTGTGCTGTGTTTGACAGGGAATAGGCTGCCTGCTGACTAAGTCAAGACATTGATTTAGGAGTAAGTCACAGTCTTTGATTTACTTTTCTTTTTTGAAGCATCTTAAAATATGACTGAAAGGTATTACAGATGAATTCATTATTAATTATGGTGGTTCAGTAATAGACTATACACGATGAAAGAGTGCTCACTGCCTTAATCTTTAAACGCCTATAATAATCGTTGTTTATTTCTCTTACTAATTTCCACTGCGACTCCTGTGTCCCTTGGGCTCAAGAGACAAGGTGTTACCAGATCTACTGTAGCAGAGTGCTTCAGGGCTCTGCTACATGTGCTCTGTCATGGCTTTCAGTGTTTGTTAGTGTGTTTATAGGGGAAGATGGTTTTATTCCTTCACTAAAAATGTATGACAGTATAGAGTGGATCAGTTACACTGTAGTTATTTCTGGAAAATGTAAAACTAACTAGGCATTTTCAGGTATTTGCCAATAACTGACAGCATTGGAGAAAATATCTGGAAACAAATTGGGATCAGAGCTTCCATTATTTGACTAGACATTTATTTCAAGAGAATTAGAAGAGGAAAAACAAACTTACTGCAGTAATGGGCAGAAATTACTATCGTGTGTGTTTTTTTCTAACTCACTGTAGAAAATAAACATTTTCTTCCATCTCTGGTACCTTTTGATATTTTCATTAAAGTACTTATTTGTAATTTTTATGTGCTTGCTTTTGCCTGGAAAATGTGCTCAAACATCAAAATGCTCAGTCGTTTTGAGCGAACAGTGAAGAATGTTACGCTGCTATTAGGTGTTGGCAGTCTTTGGGGTCACCTTTTTTTTGACATAAAGTTGAAGGTCTTGGTCTTGTGTTCTTGGTTCCCTCCTTTTCTTGTGAACAAGAATCAAAGCCAGTTAAAATAATTTGACTAAATTTCGTAGGAGTTGGATCAGTCTTCCTGAAAAAATAAAGATTTAAAATCTGATATGCTGGCAAGACTCTAACCTTTGGCTCAGGCTGTATAATACAGTTAGGATGTTTCTATATTTTCATGTAGCTAGCACTCTGGCAATATAATTTGTCTTTCTGAGCAGGTACTTAAATATTGCATGGTTTATCTGATGGTTGATACATGCTATAATTTTGAAATTACACATTTATAGTAGTGAGCTCCTTGGTCGTAAAGGTGGTGATACAAGACTTTTCTCTGCATTTGCACATCATGTCCTTCACCCTTGCTCTTCTCCTCTATTATTTCAAGCGGCCTGCAACTGCAGGTGATTGGAAAGGGCCAGATGGCTCCTGTCAGGTGTAGGAAGCAGACAGGTAGTGGACACCAGGGTCTTCCTTTTCATCCTGAGGTAGCTGCAGAAGTGGCTGAGAGACTTCCCTTTGGGTTATTTGTACGCGTATACCTGCACTGCTGCTCAGTAACAGTGTTTTAATGTAGCATCTGCTGATTATGACTGAAAATAGAGTGATGTTCCTAAAAGAATGTAATGATTGAGAGGTACCTTCCAGTAATGATGATTTTATCACTAATTTGTAGCGTTGTTCTGAATGAGATCCCATTCCCATTGTAGAGAGTATTGCAAAGACACAATAAATTTCTTCCACAGGGCTTGAATTAAATAAGCAAAGACAGTGAGACTTGATCCAAGCTGCTTTACATAGAATCATCCTGTACGTTGTTACCGGGCTGCCTGTACAGCCCTTGTATTTCAGGTCTCTGTTCCAAGCGCATGGATATTTGAGATGAGCTTTCTAATGCACACAATTGATTTAATGTATTAAACTGTTTGCTTTTCAAGTTATGTAAGTTCATGGTAAGCACAGCCCTCAGACAAATGAGACATGGGTATTCAGGTTGTCAATATGTATTCAAATGCAATAGTCCTTATTACTACAATATTAAAAATAGTGTAATGTAGGGGGTTTATATGGTCTCATTTACTTACCTCACTAATTGCACTTTGTACTTCTGTCAAGAAAACAGTATGCAGCTTGTATGTGGTGAAGTTCTATTTATTGATATATATGTGTGTGTGTGTATGTGTGTATATATATATATATATATATTTTATCCTAAGTATATACTTTCTCAACCAGATTTTACCTAAGGATACATTCATGAAAGCAGTGTTTTGCTTCTGGAAAGACCATAATTGAGCACTCAATATTTAAAGGGCCCAGAGAGCAAAAAGAGTGTGAATACCATTTTAAAATATTACAGTAATGGATTTCCTTGATATGCCCTTCTCCCTCCTCTCCAGAAAAAACAAAAACAAACCTTCTGGAATGAGGAGGACCAGGAACAGTTTCAGTCCCAAAGCAGGAAGTGATTATTGTTTTAGTAAGTCATAAACTGGAAGAATGGCTGAAAATGAAAGTACAATTTTTAGTTGTCACTTGTGGGAGTGCCTAGTTATAACTCATCTTATTCTTCACATGAACTTCAGTTTATTTTGTTTCCCTCTGTGGTAATTCCATTGATTTCCAGAGCATAACTGAGCAGTTACGCTATTGTGCACTTCTTAACACCAGCCTACTTAATGGCTGTTCATACACCTGTTGGTGTGCAAACAAAGGAGCAACATACCTTGGAGTTCTGCAGACTGCCATCCTTAACTTTCAATCAAAATACAACAAAAAGGAAGAAGAAAATACAGACTGTGAAGTATTCTATGTACTAATAAATAGGTCACTTACAATTTATATGAAATACTTTAGATGACCAGATGGTTACAGAGTTTTGTCTGCATAATTTGTATTTGGTATGTACATCTGAGGGCATGAAATAGCTGTGAGCTGTGAGCAAACAATGTTCCTTTTGGGACCCAAAGTAAAATACCCTTATAACAGAGAGCCAAATAGTGGGGGAACTCGGAATTTATTGCTTTCATGAACACCTGTGCACTGGTTTTTGTTTTGCTTTTAATTTGTCTGTATCTGAAAGTGATGTAAGCAGCATCTGGTTATTCTTATTTAGTATGCCTGTGCTGCCAAAAAATCAACAGATTCCTACTGTACTGCATTTCAGAACTAATGAAGACATAATTATATCCCTGAGCAGGAAGAAGGAATTATGCTTTGTTGGGGACTAGACTAGAATAGAAAGAAAGTAAAAGAGCAAAATGGTATTTTGAACCAAGTAAGAAAAGTGATCTCTTCTGTCAAAGACTTGGTATCTTTATCTATTGCCAGTTGACTGAGAAAGTAATGCAGTAGTATTCCTTTGAAATTCCTTTGAAAATATGACCAGGTTAGGTAGAAGCAGGGGCTTTTTCCCCTTCAGTTTGACACATCTGTTCTGCCATTTTTTTTTTTTTTTCTGCTTGAAACTGATGTACTGATTTGTAGATTTGCATGAAGATTATTAAAAATAATCTGATAATTAGAAGTTGGATATGTCCTTTGATCTTTTTAGTTTGGTTTACATATATTTTTAAAAAGGTCTGAAAAGTATTTTAAGTCCAGTGTGCTTGAAAAGTCATATAATTTCCTGAAAAATAATGTAATGATTTTTGTAAGAGGCACATATTTTTCAAGTAACTAGCATTAGGAATGCGTGCAACTGTCTACTTTTATTTCAGTATTGGTGTTTGGAGTCAGCAAGGAAGGCTGAGGAATCTGTCATTGGAGATTGTCAAAACTTGTCTGTACAGGGACTGGAGCAACTTCGCTGAAGTTAACCCTACTTTGAGCAGGGAGTGGATGAGGTCACCTTCAGGGATTTCTTTCAAACCCTATTATTCTGTGATTAGAAGAGCATACCTAGTTATATGTAATAATATTTACCAGGTTTGTGTCACCTTTCTGGTAGTCAGCAGTCCTCTGCGTGCCACCAGTGGGTCTTGTGTTTTCTTGCTCTTGTGTATGCCTTCTTCTTTTGACAATATCGTAAATTGATCATGAGTACATTATGGAAGTAATTGCTGGTAAATGTTTCATTCTCACAGTGTGCCAGCTACTAAGATGCAGATAACAGTTTAGCTGCCCGCTAAAGGTACAGTTCCATTCTGACTTGAAAAGCGTAGTTGTTTTCCTCTGCTAATGGATTCCTTTAACTTCCTTTGCATTTTCACTGGTTTTTGGCTACTCAGATTGGGTTGCAGATTGAACTGAAAGATCTGCAGGTAAAAAGTAGTTTTTAGTCTGGTTAGTCTGTGTACAGGTGGAAGATGGTAGTAAGATGGTTTGGTTAGGGTCAGTGTTTTCATAATAAATGATATTACAGTTGTTTCTTAAGGATGGAAACAGGCACTGAGAGAAGGTGTCATATATCATCTGTGTATCATTTTAAAAATGATTAAATAAGATAGTTTGAATGAGATAGGAAGAGTAAATAATGGCTTCACCATATAGTATCTATATCGCTATTGAAATTCCTTCTGTTACTGATCTTTTGCATCCCCTGTGACCATAATAAGTAAAACAATTTTGCACCAGTTTTCATTTCTTTGTCAAGATGCATCTTCACAATGTGGTAACTTATAGAAGAATCGTAGAGTTTGTTCACCCTTTAGTATGTACGTGATTTGAGCTTTAAATTTTGAGGCTGTTTTGGTTTTGAGTTTTTTCCTAAACTAAATCTAATTTAATCCATTTTAGGATAGACAACAAGATCAGAGGGACAATTCTTACTGGCCATCCTACAGCCAATTGCCTTGAAACAGTATTCATGTATTTCACACAAGCTTTTTCCTCTATTTTGAGGAAGAAATCCGTAAAATGATTGTGTAAGTGACCCAATACAAATAAAATGTGTTACACACAGGTGGAAAATAACGTGTCCTGTTTCTTAGATACCTGAATTTATCCTGTTGGGGAACTGGGAATCAGCTCTTTCATTGAATCAGACTATGCTAGATCTTAGTCGTCGTAATCCATGAGATAATATATCCTAAAATTACAAACAAAATATTTGGCAAGATGGTAAGTTTTCTACAAATGTTTGTGGCTGTCTGTAGCAAGTTTGGGTTTAGGGGCAGGGGAGGTGGGGTGTGTGTATCAAGGTAAACTCTGAATTAAAAAAAAAGAAAGTATGAAGGCACAACAACAAACCCTGAACTCTAAAACTGTTACAAAATGGTTTTGTTTTTTTTTTTTCCCTGCCTAAAGTTTTTCTAACTTACCCATAGAGTAAACACAGTTCCAATTACCTGATGTTACACCTGGCAATATAAAGCTAACAGGAGGAATATTTAATGTGACTAGTAGATGTTGATGGACATAGCCTGTTTAGCTAAAACTGTAAGTTTAGGTGTCTAAATTGATAACCTAGGTAGGATAGTATTGTCTCAGTTTCGGAAAATTCAAGTAGCTCTTTGCCATTCTCAAGAAATACGGCATGCACAAAATCACTGTTTTCTACATTGCACTACATGCTGTTTTGGTGTGTCTGGACTATACACTCATGGTAGGAATGTTAGTCTGTAAAATGTTGGACACGCTTGTGGGCTGTACAAGCTATTATTTTAAATTTAAACCAAGCTTGACTTGCTCTGTTTATAGGAAGATCTGAATTAACAATGTGAGGTGACCTGTTCTAGGTGAATGGTATTTCCGCAACAGTGGTAAATAAGTCTGGTAAAATGTGTGAGGCAGAGGGAGCAGGAAAGAGCAGCCAGGTAGTCACCACATTGTCTAGAGCAGAACCTGTGCCTAGCCCGCTCAGAAGAGGGTTGACAACTCTGCCTGGAAGGCACGCAGGGGGAAGAAGTGCTGAAGAAATCTAGGTGGGGGATTTAAGGTAATGTGTAGCAAGGGAAAATGCAGGGTGAGACTTGCTTTACTAAAAGAGTACATGGATTTTAAAAAGCACTGAAATACTACCCCCTGCTGTTCCTGATGCAGCACTGGAATACCTACTGCTTCAAAACCCCCACATTTTGTACATGGACTCTTTTAATGTCTTGTTTTCTTCTTAGTGTAAAACCTTTAAAACCCTGCAGTATAAAGTGCCACAAAGTCAATGGCCTTGACCGTGACTCAGTAGCAGAGGTTCTCTTTAGGTTTGCACTGAAAGCAGGACTTGGGCATTTGCTTTGAGTGGTGGATGCAGCCAGTCCTCTGCAGAATATAGAACTTTTGGAGTATATAATAGAACCTCTGAGATTTTTGTAAGCTAGCTCATTAATCAGTTTGAATTGAAATGGATGAAGAATTGGATGGAGAAATGTAACCTTCTGTTTCAATACCTTTCTAACCTGAATTAACTTAGTAATGGATAAGAGAAATTATTCAAACTTAAGGTGCAGCCAAAACATATTGGAATCTTTTATATAGTACCTTGAAGAATTTAGCATATAATTTCCCTGAGCTGCTTGCTATTATACATATTAGTAAAAAATACATAGCAAAGATTAGATGAGTAACTATGGTTGTGTTACATGCGACATCAGAAGTAATCTCACTTGTTGCTTTTGCAGTTCACATGTGTGCAATTCCAGTGGTTGCAGTAAGTCAGGCAGTTCATCATAGATTAAGTCATGTTTTCTGTTCTTCTAGAGATTTGGTAGTTGGATGCTATCTCAGCAGGTGAAATAGCATGTCTGTTGTGATTCTTCAGAACACTGGGGCTCGTAGGGCTGTTATCCAGTAAATGCAGATAGAGGGATTCAGGAAGTAGAAATATTCCTTTCTTCAGGGTTCCTTTCCTGCTACAGGAGAAAAGAAAGTATCTTTTTGAAGGACAGATTGGGCCACAAATGCTAAAAAACATGAAGCAGAATGTTTGTCTCATTATATTTAATAGAGCACAGTAGGGCAGAGTTAAGCTTGTTTTAATATTTAATCTCTCAGTTTCTGTGTCTTAAAATGTACAGAATTCTTTTGAGATAGTTTCTGATATTTAGAGTATCTGCAACATTCCTAAAATAAACAAAACCTTTAGTTTTAGTCATTTGTGTCTAAGTTTAGTTAAACTAGAGCAGAACTTAGCTTCTTTGGATATGATATGTGAAACAGATTTTCAAATTCAGAATGCTTTCTGAAGTATAAATGAAACTTCATAAGAACTGTTTAGATGACTCTTTTCTTCTGTTTCGTAGATAGGGATAGTAGACAGATAGCATAGCTGATTCTTTGTATCTATTACTTTTGTAAACTGTTTAATATTAGTATACTACTTGAAGTAAAAGAGACATCAGGTGGTTTCCTAAAACATTTGATGGAATCCATACGTAAATTGAGCTGATTTTATTCTTACTGATTCTTTTCATCATCTCAATTTATCAGTGTGACTTTTACTACAGGAGGCCACAGGGATCAGGAGAAATGAAACTCATGCTAACTTTGGACACTTAAAATCTAAATTTAAGAATTGTCTTGCCATTTTATAAGATCTTGTACGATGTTTGTTTCAGTTGTATGAAATGCTGTGTAACGATTTTAGCAAAATAGTTTAGTCTCACAGTGGGTTTCATCTTTTTACAGAAAACAGGAGAAAGATAAAGAGTATGCCTCTTGTACATGGAAAGTGCAACATGCTAATTATCTATAACCATCTTTAGCCTGTCTTGCTTGACAGTAAAGTAACGTGAAAGTTTTATATTGATACCAGTGCAACTTAATAATTTTTCATTGTATTTCTTGTTTTTGCATAATAAGTAGTTTATAATTCTTAGTTGTTGTTTGATTTGGTAGGGGTTTTTATTGGTTTGGGGGCAGGTTTTTTGTGGGTTTTTCTTCTCTTCCTCCCCTCCCTTTTCCCCCCCATGCAAATATTGTTAGGGTGTTTTCTTCATATTCTTGAGTGGTGGTAGTATTTTTCCTTTCTTTACCATATTCCCTCTATTCATCTGCACACATTTCCTGTTAAGTGATCAGAAGGCTTGAAAGTATAATTTGAGGAAAGACTGGAAGAAAAATGTTTCATTTGCTCTACAGAAAAGAAGACAAAAAAGAGATGTGATAGAGCTCCTTAGTATGTGAAAGGGCTTGCTGTAACACTGAAATGCCTTTTGTGTCTGTTGGAGGTGGGACAAGGAGCAATGAAGGGGGATGATTGGAGCAAGAGAGTTTTATATTAAATGTTGTTAAAAGTTTTCTGACATAAGCAGCAGGTAATCACTTCACTGTAGAGAATCAGTGGCATCTACATCAATGGCATTTTTGAAACAGATCAGACTAACTTTTGCCAGAAGGGGAGGAGGGATCCCTTCAGATCTGTACATGCAAGCAAGCTTGGGATCGTGGACTGGATAACTTTTTAAAAATTATTTCTAGTCCTGTTTTCTACTTTGCCTGTTTTTTGGCTCACATCCCAGCTTTTCTAAAACTCTTTGGGTATCAATGATTAAAATGATGTGCATTCACTGGGAGCCAACTACTTTAAGGAGATATTAAAAGCATTTTTTCCCCTCTCTGGCATGGTTTCATATTTCACAGAAAATCCTTAGCAGATACTTCGGTCTCTATAGTATGTGTGTTGATTTTTATTTATTTATATATTTAATAATTTTTGTCAGACTGTTCCATGATTTCTTAAGTAAGATAACAATGCAAGTAATCAAAAATACTCTTGGATGCTAGTATTGTACTTCAATCAGATAGTGCTTTCTTTACAATGAAAAGTATGACAGTATTAACTTACTCATAATATGTATGTTCTCCAATTGATTGTTTAGTCCATAGTTATTATATCCTCAGCATATGAAAATGAAGATCATTATACTGAGTTCAGATCAGTAGTGAGAGAACTGCTGGATTGCATTAACATAATTGTAATGTGATTATTGAATTGTTAGTATGAAATTTGAAGTGGAAGGGTGGCTGCATGGCAGACATTTTGCTGGGGCAAAGGAGGGGTACTTCTTACCAGTCTTTCTTGGTGTTTGAATACCACATTGTTCTTTGCGCTTGAAACTTGACAAAATAGGTATTTCAGCTTTTAGAGTAGCCATTCCAGTGAAGTACTGAGTAAATATGTGTTGCATCTGTGTTCACATGTAGCGGTATTAACCACTTTTAATTCTGTTCTGCTACTGTTAATGCGACTCCTGCATGGTGCTAAATTTGCTATGCCTTGTTTGACACATCTGCAGCATTTCTAAGTGATTGCACAAGTAAGACCAGTGTTACCTGAATTAAATGTGAGTTTTTGCTGTTACTGTCACAAATAACGATCCATGACTACAGTGGTACACGTGAAAGGTGCAATAGGCAAGGCTAAGGAAGAGATGCTTGTAATTAGTGGGCAGGAAGTTGGGACTGCAAATTTGATCTAAGGTAGTAGGAATACTGTTTGGGAAATGAGGAATAGGTTCTGGTTTTTTAAAGTTGGCATCACCTTCAGAACAAATTTATAAATGCTTGTAACAGTAATTCCTCAATAAATCTTTTTAGTTGTGCAGAGCATGGTTACAAGACAAAGGACAAGTGTACCACTCCTCTGTGAGCATACTTGTTTGTGTATAAGAATATGGCTGTTGAAACTGTATATTGCACATGATGATCTTAGTGTACTTTTCCCATTATTGCCTGCTGGCAGTACAGAATATGGGTGTGGTATATTATGTTAAAGTACTGCTGTCTTAGAAAAGAGACATTATTTAACTGATGGCAACCCAAAGTTAAATGGATTCTAGCCTGCTGCTCTATGAATGTTGTTTTCTTCTGCCAGTCTCTGTCATGGTAGCTCATGTGTGTTTTCACTCCAGGTACAAAATTGGCCTTTCTGCTTGTCCATTCCATCAGGCATAAATGCATTTCTTTTGTTAACACAAATTACAGTATTAGTAAAATATTAGTCCAAGTAGATATTGCAGTGATTTGCTTGTTTTCATATGTAATGTGTGGACATGTGTATCTGTTAATTCCTAAATATTTTCAGTAGAATTTCATTAGTTTCACAAAGAATGTTTTTCATGTCATTTTACTACATGCCTGTCTTCTGCAAGAGCTTTGGCATCTGTTGACCAGGCTCGACCAAGCCTCAAATTCCAATAATTTGATAATTAGCAGATACGTAAAGGAAAAAGACTGTGGAATTGTTGGTCATGAGGGAAAGTTAGGGACAGTATGCATTCCATGTGAAATGGCTTTCACCAATATCCCCCCCCCCCCCCCCCCGCGGGTACTGGCTTGCTTGTGGTTGTGAACTAGTTTTAGCACATGCTGTCCCTATCTGGAGAGGTGAATATGTGGGAGCTGGGAGTACTTTGCAGGTCTGTAGTGGGCACAGAAGGGAGAAAGCAGTGATGAGGAAGTGTGAAATGCAGGGAGATAAGGACAACTCATATATATGTTGAATGCTGGGATAAGTATTTTCTCTTAGGCCAAAAGGAGAAGTAAACATGTTAAGGGGAATATGAAGTGTGAATCTATGATTCATCATTTCCATTCCTTATGGAATGATTTTAAGAGCATTTGTTTTCTGTGTGTCTTCCCTTGGTATGCTACTTGGTTTTTGTTTTGTTTTTGTTTGGTTGGTTGGGGATTTTGGTGTTTACTATCCTGCTAAGATTAAAGAACAAACAGAATTACAGAAAATAATGCCTCCTACTCTTGGTGTCACAGGATAAAGATATGGAAATGTATATGTTATATAAAACTATTTCTAAGTATTTGGCTTAGTGTTTTGAAACGCCATGAGCATTTCAGTTGCATTTCATGAGCAATTAGGCACGTGAAGCTGAAGAACTGAAGTAACATGCACAAGGGCTTTTCATTTTGTGCAGCAAATAATTTCTTACTACAAACCTTAGACTTTAAACAGAAACTCACAAACCACTGCTTTACCAAATAGGTATTACAGCAAGTTAACAAATTTTCCACCAGGGTGCAGTCTTTTCTAAGGATTTCTAACACCTTCAGCTAAGCATCTGCATTTTGCATGTAAATATTACTGCAGTTATTACAGGCAGACAATTAACTTTATTTTTCAATATGCACTTGGCTGTTTAATTTGCGTTATCGCATCGTGTTTAACACCTGAGACCAAATTAGATGGGATCAGTTTAATGATAATGTAGAATCATCAGATTCCAACTAGGAAAAAATCTGGGTCTGTCTTTTTTTGTGTGTTCTCTAGGATGAAATATCTTCCCCCCATCCTTTCTCATTCATTAAATAAATACACTGTTGCCGTGCGTCAGTAGCTAGACTCAGGCTACAGTACTGTAGGAGTGAACTTTTTCCATTCAAGTTAATGGGGTGTTAACATCGAAGCTTAATTGTGAGTATTTAAATTCTTTACACTTGTGAATGGTGAGCCAAAATAGAGCTGATGGTTGATACTTAAGTTGCATTCTTTTAACGATGAGGAGAGTTGCAAGTCATAGGATGAAACCTGAGCCATTTGCCATGTCTGCAATAAAAATACTTTAAGCGGTTATGTTTGTCTTGTTTAGATATCTGTTAAGCAAATGTCACTTTTATTATTGTCATCCTAACTGTGTTCCCTAGGAGCTTTAGTCATGCTATGTAGTACTCAGTGTAATAGAAAAATACTCATGATTTGGGTTGCTTATACAGTTGTTAGCAACTGCTGTAGCCAAAAGCCATTTGATCAACAGATTCTATGTTTTATTTGTTGTACAGATATTTCTACTGTGACATGTTAGGAGAAACATAAATCATTTGTGCACAAGTCAGACTTACTGTATCCTAGGACACTTCAGTTTTCTTTCACAACAAACCAGTGTATCGACAAGGGTATTTCTGTGTTTTAGCATCACATCTGTGATTACAAATGTGCTATGCTTTTGGGTACTGGATATTACTGTTCACATAAAAAAAGTGTTATAGTTTAGAGTTGTTACTGCACAGGGCTGTTTTCAGCACTTAAAATGAGATTCTGTGAAATAATGCTGTACCACGATGTCTGTCACCTAGGATTTTCAGTAGTGCTTGAAAATCGGTAACAAACTTTCTATCACTGACATTGGGGTAGTGAGAGGGATAAGAAAAATTTTCTCGGTAAGTCACATTTAATGCTTAATTTAAATAATTTTATTAGGTAATTCAAAGAAACACTCTTATCTAGGGAAGAGTTGCACAAAAATATCTCAAGTATAGATTACCAGTGGTGAAAGAATGAGCTCCTGCTTCCTTCTGTCCATAGCTGTGAGCTCCCACTGCTTATTTTTTCACTGGCTCCGGTGTTTTTTTACACCCCTCTGCCTCTTCTGAGATTTGATGAAGTTTATTAATATGGGAAGAAACCTACTCCAAGAAAGGAAAGAAAGGCAGTGTATTGTCAAAGTTTTCAGTGAGTAGGGTGGACTTGGGGGTACTTGTCATGTCAGACAAGTAGTATAGCAGTGGTACGATGGTTTAGCAGAGATAGGAGTGAGGGTGAAAGATGGCAGCGGTCTTTTCGATTGGGTATTCTGGGAAGTGTAACTGAAGTAGCTGTTTTTCTGGGGCAGCATAACTTGATCTTAACTTTTGGCTCTTACAGTCACATCCTCCTTTGTGCCAGCTTCACTGCTCTTCTGACCCCAAATTCAGCTGCTTCAGTCACTTTACTGTGGAGAAATTTCTCTGTATGCACATTCACATGTAATCCTGTAATTTAAAAAAGGGTTTACTGCCCCCCCCTTAGTGAGTTGAAAGGGCTTGGCAAAGGGACAGGCGAACACCAGAGGGAGCAGTCATGCTTTGCGAGGGGAGAGTACCAGTACAGCAGCTGCAGTTCTGCTTCTTTTGATGTTAACCACATTCTCTAGTCTTAGGAAGTAAAAAAGACCCCAACGGGGTGGGGTAGGAGGACCCCTGTCACTTTTTGATACGGATTTCTGCACACAGAGTGGTTTTTATTTTTGCCTGAACTCCAAAAATTATGGACTGTTTTTTAATGCATCTCCCATTGAACAGTTAAGGAAATGCTTGCTTGTTGATTGTGTAATTGTTGGCCAAGTTTTTAATGAATTATGTTTCTGATATTGTAGTAGTAGGGTTTTTGGATTTTTAGGAGTGTAGTAGATATAACAAGCTTTAAAACCTACTGATTTTCATTAGGGAGAACGCATGGTTTTGCTGTGTTTTTTGGCTATCAAGTAATAAATGAACCAAGATAACACCATATTGAAGATAAAACCATCAGTGATTTTTTTATTTCCAAGCTAGTTAGTAAATTGAGGTACAGCTTAATTAGAACTCTGCTAATTTGCGGACAGCTATAAATTCCTAGCCTGTATTAGGCTTTTTGGTTTGGTTTGCATTTAATTAATGAAGCCAAAGCTATGTAAGGGATGGCTCTTAAAATAGTGAGACATTAGAAAACCCGATTAAAAGTTTCCATGTCATTAAAGGAATGCCTGAGGTCTAAATCTTTTGCTTAAATCCCACTACTGTGTTTTTAGAGCAGTTTAAAGATGGGATGTAATTATATTGACTGCTATTCAAGTAATATTTTCATTTATGCCATCTTTCAATTGTGTGTTTGTTGGTTGCATTATAATAAAACATTTAAGGTCCCATGGAGTGAGGGCCAATGGCAATAAATACATGGTCATAAATTACTTTTTTAAATGGCATCTCTTTAGTGGATCTATTGCTGTGGCAAATAAAAACTAATACAGTTAAAACCAAAGCCAACTCACTGCTCCACAGTAATAACAAGCCAGTATAAGCATGTGTCACACTGAAGGTATTTGACAGTTACGAGATAAATCTAGATTGGATCATAATCTTGCTTTTCTAAACTAGATGGCTTGTCTTCCTACTCCTCCCTCTCTTGCCAGTGCCATAGTCCAGGGTGAATTACTCTGTAGGTTGCTGATGCAACCCTTTGTACAGGTTTTGCAGAGACACTAAGGTAGAAAATCTAAGCTTCTGCCCTGCTCCCCGCCTGAATTTGTTGCCTCTGAAGAGGTCTGTGCCGAATTAGCACATGCTTTGCTTCCACATCTGTGTAGTTTAATTACTGTGTGGGCAGCCTGGCAGAGTGGATGGAGGTGGTGACTGCTACAGGAGTACGGACATCTTTGCAGGGCTGTGACACCTCCTGTTTGGAAAAACCTCTGGCTCAAGGAAGGAGCTTCGTCAGAAATGGCAGTTCTGCCTGTTATTTCCTGACTCCACAGGATGCAAGTGTCCTAGAAATTGTAGGTGAAGGAGCTGGAAAAGGTGAGCTTGCTGCACTGTCTCTGCATTTGATGTTCCTTGAGTAAGTTTTATACTTACTCAAATAATCTTAAAATGTATATTCATTTAGTAGTCCACAAGGCCACGTAATAGATGTGTGGTGTAACGCATATAATCTGCATAAACTAAACTGCATTGCTTGCACACTGTCTGAAAGAGTACTTGTTGGGCCTTTTTCTGAGCAGATTTCAGGGGCTGTTGGTTCTGCAAGAAGCATAGTAGTGGACAGAAATCAGGTGGCTGAAGCTATCGCTATTCCAAAGCTTTGTTACACTTGCCCCACTTTCTGTGAGGTGATGTCAGATGTGCATATGAATAAGCTCTTGAGACACCTGACAATTTTCAGGTAAAATTGTCTGCTTCCTTGCATACACTGGGCTGAGAGCAACAGTGATTCATGAACTGATTCAGGAATGCATCAGCTGTCTTCCTTTAGTAACAGCCACATTTATCAAAAGGGAGGGGCAGGCAGCTGGGTGGTGACAGCTTCAATTGTCTGATTTTTATCTGCTGCTGCATGTCTGTCAGCACCTGGTGTTAGTTTGCTCAGTCTAAGGCTAAAACTCGAGTCAATAGCTGACAAATGTACTTGCCTGTGTTAAAGTACAGTGTGCTTAACACTGTAGCCCAGTTTGATGCCTGCAAAATAAAACGGGTAAAAAACGGCTAATCTAGGTGTAGTGTAGACAAGTCTGAAAGTGTTGGATTTTGAAGACAAAGTTACAGGTATGGTACAAAAACATTTTCCCATTTTTACACTGATTTCTAGGGATACAGATTTGGTAGTATAAAGAAGTCTGGCACTTTGAAAAAATGTGGATGACACTGAAATTACATCTTCAATTTAACTACATAGGAAGGGTTGCCTTCTGTGGCATGCTTGCAATTAAAACTTTTTACTGAATGTAAGTTATTGCTTATCTTTTTGTTCTTGAAAAGGCTAATGAGTTAGCTATAGTCCCTTGTTACTACATTAGCCACAGGCTATTTTTTTGATCCTAGCCCGGTGTGAGGTCAAACAAATTTGAAACAGTCTTGTAATTGCATTTAACTGTATGTTACAATAACATGCAAGGTTTTACATCTTTCTGCACTGTTAGTGAAAAGTATATTTATTCTTTGTGCTCCCTTTTGACATGTTTTATTCTCACAAAATTAAGGCCGTTTCATTGATGTGTTTGTAAAATAGCAATTGAAATCTGCCTTTTGTAATGTTCAGTCGAAAAAAAATGGTATTTATAATATTGCATCATTTTGATGTATACATGGCTAAAAATAAAACGATGGAAATTTTAGGCTTCTTACATACTGTTTCGGACTGCAAATGCTCCCAAGCCATAGGCAGCAACAGTAGAGGGATGATGTAACCACTGCTATAATAGGGGGGTTTGTTGCATCATGACATTGCTGAAGTTGATTTTAGTCACTTCCTAATTTCAGTAAGCAGTTGTAAACCTGCACTGAAATGATATATTTTCATCATGTTAACGCTTTCAACTTTTAAATTATTTTATTTAAAAAGCATCTTGTGGATAATATAATCTTGAAATCATAGACAGGAGGCTGAAGAAAGTTTTCCAGAAATCCTCTGGCCCTTCTTCCTGTGTTTTCTGGAGCAGGAGAAAGTATAGAGGCAATATCCTGCAATGTTTTATTGCACCTTAGTAATGATTTTAAGTAACTCAGAGTTCCTAGCTTGATGACGTTTGCTGTGTAGTACATGAATTCTTACAATGCCATGTGGTAGAAGACTGCTGGGGATTGCAGGATGGGGCAGAAATGCTAGGAAGGACAAGCAACTGCTTACAGGGATACTGTTGCCAAAGTTACTTGTAAAATTATGTACCTTTTGCTGTACAAAATTTCGTAGTCTGGAAGGGCATGAGATTTGATAAAAGTTATTCAAATTATTGTTCATTTCAGGTTTAGCCATCAGTCTATTTTGCAGTTTTCCAAACCTGAAAAGATTTGGAGGCTCATGTAATGAGACGTTTTTGTCATGTAGATTTATGTCCAATAAGTTACTCCAGTTGAGCAGTACCTAGCTCTTCCATGATGGATGTACATTGCAGACTTACACAAGTCAGCTGGCCTATGGTGAAGCAGGGTTTTAATATGATTGCCACTTGATTTTTCCCTCTTGTCACTGTTTTTATAGTGGAATGGAACTAGTTCTTAATGTTCAGAGAGCAGTCATTAGCAGGGCTGGGGAAGGAAGCCAGGAATTTGGTGCTCACCTCCACCTGACAATTTTATTATGCCATTATCATAGCCGTGGGAGGGAAATTAGCAGGCTTTTTCTCCAGCCTCCTCTCCATCTTCTATTTCAATGTATAATCTTCACTCATTTCCCATGAAAGTGAATTTCATTTCAGTTTCTCCTTCATCTCCTCTTACACTGTACCATGAAAAGTTCTCTTTGTGCTTTCTGACAGGGTCAGCTGCTGGACATGTGCTATAGCCAAATTGTACAGTAGGTTTGACAGTCAGTGTGGCCCCCCTTTTCTGCTGCTGCACACTGTCAGCAGCCTTGTCCTCTACTCTATGGGTGACATGCTTTATCCTTAGGTTGGGTGTGATTTACTATTAGGGTTTGTTTTGGTTGTTTTTTTTTTTATTTTCTGACTTTAGGAAACTTAATTCTGATTTGTTTTCTTGATATTCTTTCCCCCTTGTTGCAAGCCTAATGCATTTAAGAGAGAATATAGAGCTCTTCCAGTCTTCACTTTACCTCCTAAATCAGGAGGTAAAGTTTTTGGTTTTACAGTCTTAAATACCTTTCTTCTTTTTTTACCTCTTTTCAAATTTTTCTTCTGTTTTCCTGTAGTATGAGAAAATACTTACATGTGAGATTATTTTGATAAGATGTAACTTGGTACATGCAATTCTGAAGGTATTTATTTTCTTTTTAAAAACAGTCTTTCCTCTGTAATGGCCGCAGCGTGTCTTTTTTTAAGTCATTCTTGTGTTGCAAAACCTCGCTGCCCAGATCTGTGTGTAGTTAGTTGCTTGTGTATCTTGCATAAGTTCGTTCTAATTCATGTGGTATGCCCCAGCTCCCAGGAGCTTAAAACTTTTAAAAATATTTAATAATACTTTCCATATCCTTTCCCAAAGGAAGCTACCCAGAATAAATGTTCAGATCATTTGGGGCCTCTGTTCCATTAAAAAACAACCAGTCAAACCCCAAAACTGAAACAACCCCCCCAAATTGCCACACAGACTCAGTTGCTCATTTGTCAGTAAAGACAGAGGGCAGCTTGCACAAGTGGTACTAAAGCTGGAGATGCGCTGTAGCCCATATTCTTATTGGCCAAAGTTCATGCAGCACAGCTTGTGGAAAGCACTGATTTGAGACTAGTAAAGGAAAAAAACAGACTGTTTAATCTAACTGCTTATTAAAATTAACTATAACTGTTTGTGGTAGTAGGTTGGAATTGCAAGACCTTTACTCTGAGGGTGTAGACAGTCTTTGCAATCTGACATCAACAGTTGAATCTGTCTTGGCTGGTCTTATCCTTCACCAGGTGGTGGGTACTCTGCCCTCTACAACCTGCTAACCTGGTGGCATTCTGTAAATACCTTGTTGGCAATAGCACAATGTCAGCCGGTTTACTTCAGCTGTTAGTGTTAGACAGGTAACTTGATAAAACAGTAATTGACAGTTGAAAGTGATGCTGCTCTCAGTTGTTTGCTGTCAGCTTCTGCTGGATTCAGAATTGTTGTAGCAGAGGTGGATGCATAGTTCATTTCCTGCTGTTCTGCAGGCAAAATCAGCCAAGTTAGTTTAGACAGTTCAAATGAGTAGTTCAGCTAACCTGACTAATTTTGTCTGAAGCAGAGATGGAGTTATTTGGAACAGAGACGTAGGTAAGCTGATTTCCAGTAGAGGTAGGGGGCTTCTGCAGTTGCCCTGTTTCTGTTCTGATTGTTGCCTGAACATGGTGGTTCTTTTTCCAGTCGGGAGGATATAACATGTGAGTGCAGTTATTTGAGCAGCTAAGTGGTGTAATAATCACACTGCCCCTCTTTTTTTTCTTTTTTTTTTTTGTTAACAGTGTTTCATGTTGGACACTATTGAACGACAATTCTTATTTCCTAAAAAAAATTACTAACTTTTATTCCTGTTTTCAGTCAAACTGTATTTAGATGAAAATTAAAATTAAAATTCCTGGTCTTAAATAAAAAGTACCTGAAATATACTGCATACCTTAAAAAAATCTGTTTTATCTAGACATGTTCTGGGTTAAGAATTAATTTGCTAAGTTAAGGAAGTTTGAAGTGTAGTTCATGAGTTATGAATTGTGCCTCGTTGTCAGAGTCCCGATTTTCAAAGGTGTTTAATGACACAAAGTGATGCAAAGTAACATCTTCCATTAGCACTTGAATAGATTCTGTGGGTTGGGTGATCAACATGGGCTGAAATCATTGAGAAGCAGATGCCCAAGTGTTTGTGTGCTTGTGAAAACTTTGTCACCCATCCACTTCTTTGGCTCCTTACAAACCTCTGAAGATCTGACATGTTTTAGGGCTGGTATATCTTTTATTCACTTACCTTTCTTTTTTTCTTCTTCATAATTATAAAAGGAAAACCAAGTTTTCATTTTCTTTTAAATTCTCACTCTGTGCATGTGTTAAGAAAATACAGTAAAACCTGAATTATTTAGAGAGAAAGTGGGGAAGAACAAAAGCCTGTGCAAAAGGCAAAATGTTAGCATTCCAGTTATATTTCAGGTGGATAATGTTGCTCTTAAAGAATTGTGTGATACTCTGACTTACAGACTTTAAGTGAACTCAGAAACTAGCTGGTTTTTCTTAAAGTTTTCAGTATAATTTAAAAAATTAAACTTCATGGCGCACTTCAGTGATGCCCTTTACTATTATCTGTATCTTTTGAATAAGTAATAGTAAGCTTAACCTTTAAGGAAGATTAATATAACTCATAACTAAGCCTTAGATTGATTTATTTTTAGAAAAAATGTAGTTTAAAAATCTGATTTAAATAGTTTGATAAAATGGGATTTGAGGTTACTGTTAAGTAGGATCTCTTGGATTTATGTTTGTTTATTTTACTATTAAACTTGTAGGCTGAGTTTAGAAAAGGGTGTTTTGTGCATTTCAAAACTCATACATCATGAAAGTGCATTCATGATGAACAGTAAGTTGTTGCATTTAAAAAGTAATATAACTACTAGCTCTATCCTAATGTCATGTAGGTTAAACTTGACAGTACATTATTGAAAGTAATTTGAAATTCTGCTTCTTGTATTAATATTAAATTATTGCTATTATTAAAACCAACAACAAACAACCTAGGAAGTAGAAAATTTTCTAGTGGATTAGTGTATTTCTATTCTGTTTCTTAAACAATGTTTATTTGCCTAAAATAGGATAAATTACCTTTTTTTTTTTTTTCTTCCTCCCCCCAAGGTGAAATGTGTTGATATGGCTACTGTCATAGAAACTACGCACAACATGGCAACTAACGCTGCCACAGTACCATGTAAAATATGAACATCATAAGTGATGAGACCCTTATGACAGGGGGGCCATCCTTGGTTTTTAAAGACTTTTCCTACTCTCAAATAATGATACCATTGACCTAATTTAATGAAAGGCATAGGCTGATACCAGTTTGCTGAAGATGACCCACAACTTCCGTGAATTTTATCAGTGCAGTTGATGACCCTATTTATATGTTACACAACGGTTTTCATTTTGAGGGCTACATCTCTTTGGTTCTATTTTAGTTATAGGGAGTACTTTTATTTTGGGTTTTTATGAATGTTTCTAAAAATAAAAATACTATAAAGTGGTTTAGTCAGCTTCAAGTATATCTCATGTATTACTAAATAGATAGCTAACCTGAGTTTCAAAACAGTGTCATTTTAGAGCTTAGTAATTTTTATATTGTGCCTATTTCCCTTCCACTTCTACTCGTCCTCGAAAAGATGATTATGTACTCAAAAACAGGCAAAGAATACTAGTGCATTGAAGTAATTGTAGTATTATTTCATGATGAAGCCATATAAATAGACTGTTGAGAGCCTGTTATTATATAAGATGGAATATGGTGGTGTTTAACTCATGGTTTACTTCTTTCTTTGAAACTTGCAGAAGATACTAAAGAAAAGGAAACTGGTTTTTAATAGGCAGTTAATGTGTTCAGCCCTTACTTCCACTATAAATTTTGTTGTCAGGGATGTTGAGAACACTTGAGTTTCTATATTGCGCCATGTCTTAATTTGTAAGATATCTGAATGCACCTTGGCATGTGTTAGGTATTTTAGATAAGTAAAATACAAATTACATGGGGTTTCTTCCTTTACATAATCTGAAATAAAAGCAGAGACTTTTATGACAATAAATCACTAGAAAGGGCCATTGTTTTTTGTGTGTAAATATTTTGTAAAATCTTGATCTTAGTTGTGTTGAAACAGTTTTTGTTTAAATGAAAAGCTAAAATACCTGTATTGATTTAATCACAGTACCTGGGCATTTTCACTTTGAATCATTCTGTTCTTACTCTGTCAGACACAGTTAGAATCGTAGAATAGTTAGGGTTGGAAAGGACCTTAAGATCATCTAGTTCCAACCCCCCTGCTGTGGGCAGGGACACCTTATGCTAAATCATATCACCCAAGGCATTGTCCAGCCTGGTCTTGAACACTGCCATGGATGGAGCATTCACAACTTCCCTGGGCAACCCATTCCAGTGCCTCACCACCCTAACAGGAAAGAATTTCCTTCTTATATCCAATCTAAACTTCCCCTGTTTCAGTTTTAACCCGTTACCCCTTGTCCTATCACTACAGTCCCTCATGAAGAGTCCCTCTCCAGCATCCCTATAGGCCCCCTCCAGATGCTGGAAGGCTGCTATGAGGTCTCCACGCAGCCTTCTCTTCTCCAGGCTGAACAGCCCCAACTTCCTCAGCCTGTCTCCATACAGGAGGTGCTCCAGTCCCCTGATCATCCTCATGGCCCTCCTCTGGACTTGTTTCAACAGTTCCATGTCCTTTTTATGTTGAGGACACCAGAACTGCACACAATACTCCAGGTGGGGTCTCACGAGAGCAGAGTAGAGGGGCAGGATCACCTCCTTTGACCTGCTGGTCACGCTCCTTTCGATGCAGCCCAGGATACGGTTGGCTTTCTGGGCTGCAAGCGCACACTGAAGCCGGCTCATGTTCATTTTCTCATCCACCAACACCCCCAAGTCCTTCTCCGCAGGGCTGCTCTGAATCTCTTCTCTGCCCAACCTGTAGCTGTGCCTGGGATTGCTCCGACCTAGGTGTAGGACCTTGCACTTGTCGTGGTTAAACTTCATGAGGTTGGCATCAGCCCACCTCACAAGTGTGTCGAGGTCCCTCTGGATGGCATTCCTTCCCTCCAGCGTATCAACCAAACCACACAGCTTGGTGTCATCGGCAAACTTGCTGAGGGCGCACTCAATCCCACTGTCCATGTCAGCAATAAAGATGTTGAACAAGACCGGTCCCAACACCAATCCCTGAGGGACGCCACTCATTACTGGTCTCCAGCTGGACATGGAGCCATTGACCACAACTCTTTGTGTGCAGCCATCCAGCCAGTTCTTTATCCACCGAGTGGTCCATCCATCAAATTGATGTCTCTCCAATTTAGAGACAAGGATGTCGTGTGGGACAGTGTCGAACGCTTTGCAGAAGTCCAGGTAGATGACATCAACTGCTCTACCCCTGTCCATCAGTTCTGTAGCCCCATCACAGAAGGCCACCAGCTTGGTCAGGCAGGATTTGCCCTTAGTGAAGCCATGCTGGCTGTCACCAAGCACCTTGTTGATTTTCATGTGCTTTAGCATGCCTTCCAGGAGAATCTGCTCCAAGATTTTGCCAGGCACAGAGGTGAGACTGACTGGTGGTCTTGAACCAGATCCTCTCCTCCAGTGGGCCCAAGGTCTTCATTCTCACAGTCCTTGCGTCTGCCTTCCAGGACTTGGGTGGTTTGGTCAGAGCCTTTGCCAGTGAAGACCGAGGCAAAGAAGTCATTCAGAACCTCAGCCTTCTCCAAATCCTGTGTAGCCGGTTCTCCTGAGAGCTTCTTGAGGGGGCCTACATTCTCCCTAGTCTGTTTTTTATTTGCTATGTACCTGTAGAATCCCTTCCTGTTATCTTTAATACCTCTAGCTAAGTTTAATTCTAACTGGGCCTTAGCTTTCCTAACCTGGTCCCTAGCTTCCCAGACAACATCCCTGTACTCTTCCCATGCCACCTGTCCTTGCTTCCACTTATTATAAGCCTCTTTTTTCATTTGAATTTTCCTCAGGAGCTCCTTATCCATCCAAGGAGGTCTCCTGGCCCTCCTGCTGCACTTCCTTCTGGTTGGGATGCAACACTCCTGAGCTTGTAGCAGGTGATCCTTGACTATCAACCAACAGTCTTGGGCCCTACTTGCCCTCCAGGGCTGTGTCCCATGGAACCTTACTAAGCAGGTTCCTGAAGAGGCCAAAGTCTGCTCTTTTGAAGTCCAGGGCAGTGAGCTTGCTGCACACTCTTCTCACTGTCCTGAGGATCTCAAATTCAAGCATCTCGTGATCACTGCATCCAAGGCTGCCCTGGAGCGTCACATTTCCAACGAGCTCTTCCCTGTTGGTGAGCATGAGGTCAAGCATGGCACCTCTCCTTGTCAGCACCTCTCCTTGCAGAAGGAAGTTGTCTTCCACACAATCGAGGAACCTCCTGGATTGCTTGTGTCGGGCCGTACCGTCCTTCCAACAGATGTCAGGGTGGTTGAAGTCACCCATGAGAACAAGGGCCCGTGAGCGTGAGGCTTTTCCTGTCTGTCTATGGAGTGCTTCATCTGCAGGTTCTCCTTGATCAGGCGCTCTGTAACAGATCCCCACAGTAATGTCTCCCATAGCTATATTCCCTTTAACTCTGACCCACAAACTCTCTGTTAACTGTTCACCTGTCCCCAGACAGAGTTGCACACTCTCCAGCCTATCCCTAACATAAAGGGCAATTCCCCCTCCCCTCCTGCCAGGCCTGTCTTTCCTAAAGAGCCTGTAACCTTCCATTCTAACACTCCAGTCATGGGAGCCATCCCACCATGTTTCTGTGATGCCTGTTGTATCATACCCCCATAGAAGTGCATGCATCTCTAATTCCTCATTTGTTCCCCATGCTACGGGCATTTGTATAGAGGTATCTGAGCCAAGCTCCAAATGAAGCTGGCTTGTTAGTCCTTGGAACAGAGGGGAAGCAAAAGGAAATTAATTCCTTCAGAATTTGATTTTTCATTAGAGGAGTTGAAAGTGTGACTCAAATTCTGTATTCCTGAACTTACAAAAAGCAGAACTAGAAAGTTCTTTTCATTGGTAACTTTTCTGAATTTTAGGGGCTAGAAATGAGCACCTGAGCAGTAGGTGTTCATATCATTATGAAAATGACAGTACTGGCAATGCCACGCTGCAGCTGCTTGAAATATCGACTGCTGTAGCTTTTATTAAGTTTTCCTGATAAGAATCCAAAGGACTTCTGGTTTTATTCAGGTTAAGTTTTAGTAGTGGTGCCATCATCTCAGCAAGTCCTGATCACCTTAAGGTAGTTCTTAAAATGTTGTGTGTGGTTTGTTCCTTCTATCGTGATCTTTCCAAAGGGTTGGCTATTATTGCTGAATTAATGCTTTTTATGCTACTTAAGGATTTACTTTTTTCCCCAGCTGTTGGAAAGCATGAGGTTATATGTGAGCAGAAAATACTGAAGACTTATTTTTAATTTTTTGTTTGACATTTACTTCTGAGAAAGCTTGTAGAAATGATTTCTGGTAGAAGGTTTCACTGGCCTGAAAGAAGATTCTACAAACATGTCAGAATTTAGGTGACACTGAGGTAGCCTGGTTTCACAATAGTACTTAAATGAAAGGTCCAGCATCAGACGCTGGAAACCTATATAAAGTGTCTGTTTTCTGTGCCAGTATGTCACTGTGAGCCTGTAGCTATATTTTCTACAAACCTGTTTGTCTTGACCGAGTACTGTGTGCTGTAATAGCCAAGTAGAAGGGTGAAGGAAGTGTAAGTAACAAACCCAGTCATTATATTCTGGAATAATACAGAATCATAGAGTGGTTTGAGTTTAAAGATCATCTAGTCAACACCCGCTGCCATGGACAGGGACACCTTTCGCTAGATCAAGTTAACTAAAGCCCCATCCAGCCTGATGGGTAGCATTTGGTCGTATTCAGAATTTATGTACATTGTAGAAGATAGCTCTGAGGAAGATCGGGAGGAGGAAGAAATCTAGATTAAGTAGGAGATTATTAACTAGGAAAATGTTTGTTTACTTTCTTACATGTTGCTTAATAAAGAAAAACATGAATTTGTTGCTTTTCATAATGAGCTGCTTCTGGTCTACTGGAAAAAAGCACCACTCTCTTTTCTTTTAAAAAGATACACAGTATGTTAATTGCAGAGCACTTCTCTTCCCACAAATAATTTCCATTCAAAACAATAGCAATACAATAAGCCTTACTGGGTTTACACAGGATTTGAAAAGGCTGGTCAGTCCACAGTGGAGGATCAGGTTTTATCTCCTCTAAACCCCAGACCACCAGCAGAGACTCAATATCCTCCAAGCCTTTTCTAATACTTAATAGCTGAATGCTATTATTACTGTATTCTTTTATAACAAGACCAAAAAATAGAAAACTATTTCTCTACCAGTATGCTCAACACATGTTAGTATCTGTCTACTCGCTTTTAAGTAAGCTTAGATTTTGAGTGGGTTTACTACGTATTTCACAACAGCATTCTCATTGAGTAATGTCTTAGATAAAAATAGGGTTCTTGGTTTCTTTTCCTTCTAATACTAAAAATTTCTCTTCCTTCTGCCTTTAAAGCAACTTGCAGTGATTGTCTTCAGGGCCTGAAATGGGTATTTCCCCACAGGAAATGAGATCTTTGGACTTTATCTGTATTAATCGTGCCCGTTTGTTCTCTTTTATCTTTGTATATGTTTTAATGGCTTTACATGACAGTTATACAAGGCAAAAAGGAAATGCTTATAAACTCTTTATGGTTGTTATGTCACTGGTAATTTTAAATCTTCTCTAAATGAGCGACACTTCATCTGTCGTTCAGCTTTCCCTGTGCTGTATCAGAATCAGTGTTAAGCCAAAGGCCATCTGTGTAGCATTCAGTGTTTTCTGTGCCTATATCCGTACTAGTGAATTAAGTGTGCCTGAGGCTAATTGACACAAAATGGCTTGTGCCCACATTCTTAGCCCCAGAATGGGATAGCTATATCCAAATTTACTGTGGGAATGATCCCCTGACCAAGGGTATCTTCTGAACAGTGCCTTTAAATTGCTGGAAAGAATGCTAATTGGCCTGGACCGAAAGGGTTTCGGGTCCTTTTCTAAAATATGGTAGTAAAGACAGTTAGTTTCCATGCATGGGAATGCTCACAACGCAGTTGATTTTGCCAGTGATGATATGTAGCCTTTACAACTTAAGGCACCTAAATCAATGCTACCTCTTCATCATCATCTCTAAATTTGTACTTGGCTGCATTCTCGGAAAACACTGGGATACTCTAAACCCTATAACTACATGTTGCATGGTGAAAAGATGTAAAATTAGTCATTATTGTTTAAGTTTCAGTCTGGTATGTTTGTGCTTATTTAAAGCATACAGATATTTTTAAGTTTAATATTTCTATGAGGGACAGACTGCATTATTGCATTCTTTATTGCAAGCTAATTTCTGTTAAGGTCTTGAGATAAAGGACTCGTTCCCAAGGCAGCTTTTTCCTCTCCATGTAGAACTTAAAGAATTTATGTTCTATTGTGCAGAATCCCAGCACAATCTCTTAATCAGATTTTTTTAATTCCATTCTCACTTTTTCATTAATGTTTGATCCATCTGGTAAAGTGTTCAAGAATTAATTAATTTTCATGTTTGTTTGATTTACCACATAAATAGGGACATGTAAACTAGTACATTTGCTTTGATTATATGGTCAAAGTGTGGAATATATATTAGCAGAGAAATTGTGAATAGATTTAATTGCAGGAAAAGACTGATTGTAATATGAAGGCAGAAAAGCACAACTGTTAAACTTGCCAATTCTGTGCAGAATGTAATGATGAAATTACAGCTACATGAGCTGAAAACTGGCATGGCAATGTATTTTTAATAAAAACTTGTAGATCCAGTAAATTTGAGAAACAGCCTGTAAGCATTAGAAATTAGTAAATTATATATTTTTTTTTATTCTGTGCTTTTTGCTTTTATTTAGTAACTCCTGAACAAGGCTGAAAGAAATACTGTGAAAATGTGGCTGAAGCAATTGACGAGATCTAGAAAACCTACTTCTAGACTGCTGTTTTCATGAGATTTAAATCTACAATTACTGTTCTCTTGTATCATTCTAATTACCAGGTTTCCTATGGGAACCTTAGTAGTGCTTCTTGTCAAAGTAGTGCCAGAATGTAGCAGAGTGTGGATTAATAATAGGCCAGGGAGAAAGGACCATTTCCCAGTAATTAAGATAGCATTTTGCTCATGTGGAGTCTGGGCTTCAAAGCCTCATTCTAGAAATGGCTGATGTGTTTTGTGTTAAGAGTGTTTGAGTAACATGCATAAGCAGCATTTCTGTTGGCATAGTTATAATGAAATACACAAATATGAGGTTTGTTTGTTTGTTTTTTTTTTTAGTGTTTAAGTCCCAAGAGTACTTTCTTTTCACTGCAGTCTAAAAAGCATGTGATATTCTAAATTTCAGAAACACACTAAGCTAAGTATTTGCAGTTGAAAAGAAGTTATGCAGGTCTTTGCAAATGAGACAGTGGTTTTGAGTAAGTGTATAATTGTAGCTGTAAGTATGTGATGTGAGACCATTCACATGTTATGATATTTCACTAGATTAAGCCCTTTATAGGACAGATTTATTCTTCATAGCCAAGAAAAGGTGACTGCTACCTTCTGTAATGTTGTAGATACTTGTGTTATTTATAGTGGTTTGAGAGACCCACAGAACTGGAAATTCTTGGTAAATTCTTTTCAGGGCATTATTATTGTGTAAATACCTTTTATTTAATGGCTATGAGGCAGAAAAGTAAAGAAAATACTCTTCTCAAAAAAACAAAACAAATCCAAAACAAAAAACAAAACAAAAAACACACCAAAACCCAGTCTAATTTCTCTAAAGAGATTAATTCCCCCACAAGGGAATGATTCTTAGTTCTGTTGTGCAACCATCAGTCCTCTTTATTTCCATACTCAGTAATGGAAATGTAAACTAAAGACAACAGGGAATTGCCTCCTTAACTGTAAGTAGTATATGGCCAGTTTGCATTCTGAATTTGGGGGAAGAGCTAAGACTCAATTGCCATAGGAATTTTCTCTTTAGTAAGATCAACTCTTCATCAGTGCACTGACAGAATGTGGTTCTGCTGTAATACACATTGTTGGCTTCTCTGCCTTCTTTTGTATTACCTGAAAAAAACTCCAAAATTTCTCTAATTTGAATTTCAGAATAGATAAACATGAGAAGCAGCGGGCAAAGGAATCTATACCTATTTATAATACATATAGTTTTCTTCATATAGTTCGTTAAATATTTCTATGTTGCTTATATAGCTTTGTAGAGTCAGTAGGGCATCTAGCCAATTTAACAACTACTGTGTTCACCGTTCTGAAAATCACACAACTTTGTACCCAATGTACATTAAATGTGTACGTTATTTTGCATTAAAGTGTCTTCATATGTAGTTGTTTGTCTCAGAAAATACTTACGGAACACTTTGGGTGTTTTATCTGCGGAGGTCAAAGCCAATGATATATTTAATGTACTGTTTGTTCCTAATCTTGCTAGCAACTCTTAGATTTTTGGCCTTAATACTTGGCAAAATCTGAGTTACTATTTTTAATGGAAGTCCTCAGCTTTAAAACATGCTGTAATCTATCACACTGTGTAGGAACAATAGCTTTGTGTTTTCTGGGTTTTTTTTTAAAGAAATACTTATTATTTTATGTGTATATTTATACATATATTTAATTAAAAATATTTCCTCTATAAATACACTTACTAGATAAATACATCTTTTGCTGTCAGAACACCATTAAGTCCTGGTATATGTTTGTGAAAGAATGCATGTAAAGTGATTTATATTTTAGTATTTACGTTCACACTTGGTGACCTAAATAGTGTGCATGGAATGCATGTTCTGTGCAGACTCTGTATTAGAACACTCTGTGTATAATTAATGCTAGGTAGGAAGCTGTATCTAGTTGAAAGTTTTATCGTTACTGTATCACAGTACATCTGTGGTGGATACAGGAATACTGATAATTGTTGTAGGCACTCTTAAAAAATGGTGGCATCTGGGATTTCGGTGGCTGTCTGAAACTAGATGATCAGTGTGGGTGATAGTATAATACTGTGACTTGCTTTGTGCACATGCCCACTGTGATTCCCAACATGTGGTACCATTTGTATTAGTGCATCTTTGTGGTTCAGATATTCTTGTGTTCAGGCAGTGTGGGAAAACCTAAGTGGTACTGTCAGCTGTGTCTCAGAGAAACTGGTTTCTCTAGAATACGTGAGCATGTTATGGAGATAGCAAAAATCTGGAGGATTCTGGTGTTATGTTTTAAGAGCTAAACTCGGACTGCAGTGATACTTAACAGACTTGAGCTGGCGTCCCAGATGGCAACAGAATGACTATAATATTAGTAAGATGAATACATCTGGGAATTGCCTTTGTTCAAAAGTTAATTCCCAGATATAGACTGGAGAATTAATACTATTAATACTGGTACAGCTCAGATATTCCTAGATGCGAAGCCCATGAGATCTACTGAAACAGCTGCTGAAGCAGTAAGAGATGATGCTGGTTTTGAATTGTTTTTGGCAAGCAGTGAGAATGCAGTGTGAGAGTTAGTCCTGGAAAATAAACGTGTACTGCAGCTGTGGATCACAAGTGGATTCAGTTTAAATTAAATTTAAACATTAATGAAAACAAGCCTGTAAGTGAAAAATCTTAACTTTAAAAGAACAGGGGTTAATACATTTTGGTGTTAGACTATAGTAGAGCAGAATTTAGTTGCTTAACTGTCAAGACTTTGTCAACTGGGCTCACTGTTTTTGCTGTGGAAAGACCTTCCCATATCATCCTTCTGCCAGGTTTGTCCACAGGATTTAAGAATGGTTAGAGGGAAGTTAAAGGTAGAAGTAGGAGGAGGACTAAATTTTCTTTCAGCTACTATTTTGACTAACAAATCTTCAAAGCGAGGAAAACTTTTGCCTTTTATTTTAGGACTTTTTCCTCCCACCCCCTCTTTCTGTAGCAACACAGAGTTTGTCTCTAACTTAGAGACCGTCAAAATAGGTTTTCTTCTCCTGTTCTCAGTTGTGCAGTGTATTTATTCAGAATATGTTGGAGTTCCTGGTGGTGCAGTTCCTTCAGAAGCTTGTGGTGCTGTCCTGCAGCCACCCCAGTCTTTTCAAGTTGCACTCCAGCATATACACTTTAGTTGGCTAGCATATGGCTTCTATTATTTGTGTTCTGTATTGGAGCACTATTAGTATGAAAGCATAAAATAGTATCTTAGTTTCTTTCCTGTTGATGTTCCCATAGATGATAAGAATGTATTTTCAGTGACTTAAGAATTAATGTTGTGTGTTTGTTTTCTTAAATTACATATCTTGCCTTACCAAAGATTTAGAATTTCATGAAGGCATGTATTTGGTTTTCTTCTGTTTGCAAAGGCTTCTTGGTAGGTTAAGAATTTTTAAACCAAATTTCAAGCAAACCACAGATTTGACCATCTGTCATGTAGTCTCACATGTGTTACAAAATGTTGTTAATACATTTAAATTCCAGTTTATCCAATCGTAGTTTGTATGTGGTTCTGTAGAAAGGTCTTGGACTAAGTTTAATCTGCACAGGGTCTTCTGAGTTTGCTCACAAGCCTCCTAATGCGTGACAGAATGTTGTCAGGGTGTAGGCTGGAGCGGTGGAGTCTCCGATACGCTGTATATGGTCTGATGGGGCCACACAGGAGGCGATTCAAGAAGAGGTCAGCCCAGGCAGCAGGACAGTGTTCTGTGAGCACACAGTGAAGCACCGGCCAGATGTTTGAAAAGCACAGCTGTTGGAGTTTGGTACTCATCTGGCAAGCTGGCCAAATACAGTATTGAGAGTCTTGATTTGTCAGCCTGTCTTACTAGGAGGTTGCAGTAAGCCAGAAATCAAACAAATACTGCTGAGAATCACATGTGGAGTGTTTCACTGGGTGCATTATGTGGGATATTCAGTTTCTGTGTTAGACAATGTGAAGATGGAAAAAACACAAACATTGTTTAGAAGGATTCAGCTGCCAGCATCAGTTCTGACAATAATTGGATGTAACTGTTGGATTAGAATTCATGGTGCCCTCAGGGCCAAGGAAGAAAGCCCTGAAAAGATTGCTGATAACACTGGCAAAACGCTCAGATGTGAAATAAAGTTTGAGGCAGCTTGTTGGTGTGTGCTAAAAGTTGGAGCAGAGCCTTGAAGCAGGTTGTTGAGTTTGGCATTTCCAGGAACTAGGTAGGATAAGCCTTGGGACAAGGGTTTTGTAAATGAACATCTATGAAATGTGTAAGTGAGTTAGGCATTACTTGGGGCTGCTGCAGCAGCAGTTTTAAGTTCTAAAGCTGGAGTTTCATTCCAGAGTGTGGCACCAGTCAAGCCACGGTTGAGTGGAGAGTCAAGTTGTAAGCGCTTTGGCCCTGCTGAGAAACAGCCTTCTCTGTCATTAATATACAGCCTACTGTTAGGCTTCATGAGTGGATCAGATATTCAAGTGACTGTAGCACGCATAGATGAGTGGTATAGGACTATAATGGATTGCCTGATAAACATTTTGTCTTTTTAAAAAGGTTGCAGCTTTTGATTTGCACCAGTTCATGAGTTGTCCCTTGTGAAGAACTTGACGTACAACTCGGTAAGCCATTTATGAGTACTGCATGCATTAGGGAGGAAATTTTTACAAGGGTTTGTAGTGACAGACCAAGAGGATAATTTAGATTAGATATCAGGAAGAAATTCTTTACTGTGAGGGTGCTGAGACACTGGAACAGGTTGCCCAGAGAAGCTGTGGCTGCCCCATCCCTGGCAGCGTTCAAGGCCAGGTTGGACAGCGCTTGGAGCAACCTGCTTTAGTGGAAGGTGTCCCTGTGCATGGCAGGGGGGTTGGAACTAGATGATCTTTAAGGTCTCTTGCAACCCAAACCATTCTGTGCTTCTGTGTTGTTGGAAGCCTTTTTAAGTTCAAAGTCTTAGAGTAATAGGTCATTTTTTATCTTTTTTTCTTTTGCTACCTCCAGTATTTTTTAGTTACTTCTTTTGTTTCACCAGAGCATGGATCACTGTTCTGAAAATTTTCTAGTTTGCATAGCATTGGCACTAAGAATTCTGTAGTCCTTCAGACAGGGCAAAAGTCATGTTCGATTAGGGGCAGTGAGATGCTATGCGATGATTCTTACTTAGGGTGACACAAACTGCAAGATGGAGTAGTGTGAAATCATTATTACAGTAAGGATTTTGTCTCATGATTGTCTAGGATGTTGTTGTTAATAGGATTGCAAATAGGGGAGGGGATGCAAGGGAATGAGCAGGAAGACTGTCTCATAATAGAAGGTGTTCAGGCTAGCAGAACGAGTGCCATTTCATGTTGTCAGTCCCCTCCTAATAATGCTGCCAAAAAGACAATTTCAAGAAAGATCAGGTAGAGACCTCTGGTAGGAATGGGACCTGCTTGTTTCTCAGCTGAGTACAAAGATAAGGAATTGGTAGTTGATGATTGATGTCTGTACAGTTTTGTCAGGAGTGGCTTAATATATATTTGGCAAATTTACTGTGTCCTGGTATGGGGAGCAAAAATACCCCAAAATCTCCTGATGTTTTATACGCTTATGTAAAATAAGTTGACAAATACTAAGGGAGTTTGTGGTAGACTCTGTATTTTCACTGGGACATCATAGTGAGCTAAAAGTCTAGATGTTTTTTATTGGTTTTTTTTTGTTGGTTGATTGGTTGGTTTGGGGTTTTATTATTATTATTATTCCAATTCTCCTTTTTTTCTGAGAAGCAGATTTAAAAGGTACCAGGAATGTTCCTGAGGCCCTAGTTGATGTTTTGTGGCATACTGCAAGCCCATTCAGGGCTATTGTTGGTAGTAAATTCTATATGCCACTAGCTGTACCTAGTGTAGACTCCCTTTTATTAGTATTTTCTCACAAATATCTGAAAACAAGTCTGAAAGCAACTTGGCTGAATAAAAGCTTGGTTATCTAAATAAGTACTTTTAATGGACAAAAATATTATTCATCTTCATAGAACTTACTTTCTCACAGACTTGAGTGGAACAAAATGACTTACACGTCTTGTTCCTCTAACAGAACTTCAGTAATATGTGAATTAGCTTTTCAAAAGGATACAGTCTTTTGATTTCCAACTCAAAGGATCCTTAAAGAGTTTTCAGAAAGCATTGAAATCACTTGCCCATCAAAAATAGCCAGCCTTCTCGTGTGTCTGGTTTCCCAGGTGTTTTCCCATTTTTTAGTACTTTGCATAAACTGCAGTTCTAGCTGTTCATCAGGTGTGTGTGTGGTGTTGGTTTTGGGGATGTTTTGTTACCTATTAGGTTTATTTCAGAGGGTTTTTTGTAGGGGTTTGGGGGATTTGGTTGGTGTGGTGGTTTTGGTTGTTTGTCTGGTGTGATCCAAGCTGGAAGGCAGGAGTGGCTGTAAATTAATTGGTGTTGTAATGAGAAGATTAGGAGACTGAGGCCTGTAGTGTTGATGCATACTGCCTGTGACCTTGCTGAAGTAAGGAAGCATTCTGAAATCCTAATACCCTTTTTCCGTGATCAAGGTATACTTTCCTAGTCTATAGCTACAGATCTGAGTTGTTTTGAAGCATGAGATTAGCCTATTGTGATTATAATTTGAGCTTTTGCACAACTTTTTCAGTAAAAAGCTCCATTTATTATTAAATTTCTTGTATCTTTAGAGAAAGTCATGTCTTTACAGTAACTATTCTGCTGTTTGCATGGTAGCTGTATGCCAGACTGGTAAGATTAGAATCTAAGACTAGTAAAGCTCATTTACAAGCTAATTTACAAAGCTCCTTCTCTATGTTAAAACTCCAGGTCATGCATTCTCTCTGCAGGAAAGAAAAGGAGGGTTTGGAGGATTGAGGTCTGTACAGCTGTCTGTAAACAGTTGGTATTTACATAGTAGAAAGGAATCGTACTACAGCAGTCTATTATGGTCTGATTGTTATGGCTGAAATTCAGTGCTACAGAGCTGTTAAATGTGATGGATTCAGAAATAGTAAAACATCTCCCTCTAAACTAGCAATACCTTTAAAGGGAATGAGTGTATGTGTTAGAGGTGGGGAAAGTATTTCTATTTGAATGTGGGTTTGGGGTTTTCTTTATTGCTGCTTGTCTTTCCGGGGTGGTTTTCTTTTAGCTTTTATAACTGATGCTTTGGGGTTGTTGGGGCTTTGTCTTGTTGTTTGTGTGTTTTTCTCCTCAGCAAATTTAATTAATTTGGTGTGAGATAGGAAAGAGGAAGTGTTCATTGAAGAGGTGGAATTTTGGTGAATTGAATAACGACAAAAAGACCTAAGAATTTAAGAAAGTGAAGTTGATACTTGCTTTGGCATAGGGAAAAATTAGATCATCACTTAAGGTTGATATGAATCCTGGTTTCCTATGGAATCTTCAGCAAGACATTTGTAAGAACTTTGTGAGATTTGTCAATACTGAAAAAAAATTACTACTTTTAGTTTGCAGTAGTCTTTTAATTCATACATAAAAATTTTCTGCTCCCTAAAATTTCATACTCAAACCAAGTGGGAAACAATGTAATTGTTTGGGTTTGGAGGGGGAAGAAGAAAAGCAGATTTTGAAATGTCAGAGTTTTTGTGTTTGGCAGAACTGTTCTAACACATTTTAATAAAGTAGGTATTAGCAGAGGAGCACAATATTCATATTGTTCAGCTCTCATGGCTTTAATAAAAAGCATAAGGTTCAGTATTTGTATTTTGAAGTACAGAACAACATGGATTATTTTATGATATATAAGGGTTCATGTTTATTTTTAATGCTTAAATAGCTATTTGTTCTTGGTAAAATGGACAAGTACCAAAAAAGATGGTAATAGATTTGTGAATGGTATTTTGAGTAGTAGATATGTTTTCATAGATTTTTACTTATTCAATATTCTTACGAAATCTTATATTCAGTAATGAAAGTGGTTTATGCTAAGCTTGAGCTTTGACTTAGACCAGCAAAAATATGAGGAAATAAGATCTAGTAACAACATTCCTGAAGTCCCTTTAGACAAGCTACAGCATGTAGCACCTGCCAGTGTAGAAATGGTACATGCACATTATCTTCTTGCTGTCCTCAGCTGCGTGCACCTGCTGTTTGTCCTGCATCAGCTCCAGTATTCATCTGACCCCTAGTCAGCTTGAAAAAACAGTGGAAAGCTGGCATAGAATCCTCTTCATTTGTGAAATGAACTCTTCGAGAGACTGGGTGGTCAGATGGAAGGAAGGTCAAGCTGTCTCTGAGCTATTCCTTTAGGTCTTGATCATAAACACCCTTTTATGTAGATTCTATTCAAATTGATTGGACTTACTCATAGATTTGATTAATACAATTCAGAACTTTGTGAATGTCGTATCTTTTCTTCAACACGTTTTTTCCTCAATTTCAACAGCTTTTGGTGATCTCATAGGAGCACAAAGCAAAGCATGTGTTCGTGCATGTGCAGGAAAGATCAAGTCTAGATTTTTAAGTTTCCTTTTCACTTGGTAGTTTTGTGAAACCATCTTTTCAACATTGGTCATCTCAATTACAGTACAAACTCATTCAAACCATGATGACATTGATCACAGATCCAGTGATTTACTGAACTGTTTGAAAGACAACAAGCAAATGCTGGTGGCTGATAGAAGACCAGGCTTTTTTTGCAGTGAGCAAAACTCAAAAACCATTTTAATTGTTATCATGGGTCAATTTGGACCAGAGTAAATTGGAAATACTGTGATCCTACATACTGTTTGACTTGCAAACAGTTCACGACTGAGTGTTTTCTTAGGATTTTAGAAGCCACTATTGAGTTTATTTTAAAATCCTAATCATTAACGAATGCAGGTGGAAACTTAGCCTGCCTCAGTAGATAAGACACTGGTATTTTTTTCAGTTTGTAATCACTACAACAATTTTCGTGTTCAGAATGGTGAGAATAGAGAAGAGATGCTGCTAAGTATGTAGGTGTACATAGTTCAAAACAAAGAGCCTTCAATAACTTAAAATACTTTCTAGGAGATTTAAAACCATGCGTTTCTAGCTTTCACAATTGTCAATGAGTGTTTTATTCCAGGAAACCATGGTTTTGTAGCTGTGTTAGAGTATCTTCAAAGCTATTTTGAGAAACCAGTACAGATACACTTTAGAATGGAGTCATGGGACACATAAGATTGCATGGTGCATTATTCATCAGGCATTCTTTTTGACTGTACACTTGAATGTTTGGTTATGCTACTATAGCTTCATGCTTTTTAAAATCTTTTTATCAGTTATGTTCCACAGTGTGTGTATTCCTCTCTTCACTATTACTTTTAAATTGCTTAATCCCATGCTATATTTAATCTCCCATGCAGAGCTTGAGCATGGCTCACAATTGAGCTCCAACATGCTCTGTAGTGAGCACACACATATATATTAAAAAGAAGCCCCACTTGTGTGTTTGTTTTGTAAGTTATCCTACAGTTTTTAAGAAGTTCTCAAGTAAATGGTAATATGGAAAATGGATATTATCACATGTAATCTTTTCCTGTGTGTGTGATTGCCGTATTTAGTGATGTAACGTTCATTTGTGGAGTACTTAACAATGCATTGATATTGGAAGGAAATGTGGGTTTTCTCCTTAAAAACTAAAGCTTGAATAGCTGAAAGCAGATAATAAAGCAGAAGACAGCCATGGTATTGCTTCTCTGATAAAATGCAAGAAGGAAATAAATAATAAAACAGTTATGTAAATACTTAGGCCAGACTCTCTAAATAACCGTTTTAATCGAAGCAAAAAAAAATCTTTAGAAGGGAGTTGCACTGTTTTATTTCCCACCTTGGAGTAATGTCTTTGCTAATATGCTGAGAATCACCTTTTGCCATATAGAAGCTATAGATTGTATTTGGTTCTAATTTTGGATATAATAAGGTAAAGGAAATAAGTGGGATGAAAGAGTAAAGCAAGTGTAGTGGAAGAGAGAAAGTAGGATTTAAATCTAAAAACATGGATGGAGAGTGTTGAGCTGTGAGTTTTAAAAAGTTAAAACAATTTTATAGGTTTTTACTTCTCTACAGGTTTTAAATTGGAAGCTGATTTGTATAAACAAGGACTTTGAGTTTAAAGATAAAAGCCAATCATATTTAAATGTAGTTTTTAGTCTGTTAAAAATCCCTAAAAGCAAACGATAATGCAGGGAAGATTTTTGCTGACTTCTTAAGTCACTCAAGAGTCTATGTAGTAAGGAGGGGAGTGTATCAGTGGTTCACATGCGAGTAACATATATAGTACTTTGAATATCCTGAACACTATTTAGACATGAACCATAGTTGCATGATACAGTACACTGTGATATGCCTTATTAATACTGTGGGGGTTTTTTGTTTTCTTTTTATTTATTTATTTTCTTAACCAAAATGTATGTGCTAACATTTTAAAGGTATGGCTATGTCACTGGTACCTCACTTTATGAAATAACTACTAATTCAATGCATCTAAAGTATTCCCCAGAGGTCAATAAAAACACTGTTTTATTAAGATCTTTCTGATTAATTATAATTTAATGACTTGAGTGTCTACTAACAAAGAAAATATACCAAAAGCTTTTTTTCCTCATATATTAAGTATTTTTAGCATATACAAAGAGGAAGATAAAGGTTTTAAATTATTTCCTGATGATGCAATATTGCATTATGATTTAGTTGACTCGATATTGTCAGTTTCCAGCACAATGAAAGTTTGTAAATTTAGGCAGCTTTGTGATCTGACAGAATTTCATGACGGGTTTTGCAACTGGGTATCGGTGTGAAGTTAAACCTACAACAATGGGCCTTTTACGTTGACTTTATGTATTACAGTGTGGAGAGTTCTGAAAGGTACCAGTTTTAATGCTAAATTAATTGAGATAATTTACTAAGCTGACTGTTTACTTTTGGTATATATCACTTCTGCACTTGCAGTCCATTCTGTGTATCAGCTTGTTTTTTCTTTTAAGAGGTTGAGTAGTCATTAGTTGCAGCCATGGCTCAGAACTTCTGATGCTGAATTTTGCTGCCCTCAGTATCCCTGACTTCTCTTCCTTTTGTGTAGTTGCTAGGATTTGGTATGCTGTTTCTCTTTGGGTAAGGCAAAAAGAAATGAGTATTGTTCTGGACTTGACCCCAGTATGTATATTGGTAACCTGAACAGAGTAATTTTTATGATGCTTCCACCTATGGAGTTATCTTGGGTAGCAAAAGATGATTTGGGAAAAATGGACTTAGTCACAAGATGGCTCAACGGATTGCAGTTTAGTTAGTGATTGTTGTTGAAAAATGTGAAGAAAATTAATATCTAAATCCATTAATTCTACATACCTATATTTCCTGTATCACCTAGATGTCAGTCTGACCCATGTTCTAAGTCCTATACCACTCTAAGGACTGTTTCCAGTAAATCTTCATGTTTGTACGGTTTTTACTTTCCTTTGACTGTTCAGATCTTGAAGGATGAAGGATTCAGTTGTACAATATATATTCAAAAGGTTTTTTTTATTTTTTTTTTTTATTCCAGTTATCTAGAAAAGTATGAAAAAGTCCATCATTTTGGGGAGGAGGACGATGAGGTACAACCAGGCAATCCAAAGCCACAACTTCCTATTGGTGCAATTCCAACTTCCTATAACTACCAGCAGCACAGTGTGTCAGGTAAATTTTTGAGGAAAAAAGTGCTATTTTTTTCCATATATATATATATATGTGTGTGTGTGTGTGTGTGTGTATGTATGTATTTTGACAGGCTACAGAGATAGTGTGTAGCTAAATTTATAACATCATTGAAGCCTTTAAATCTGTAGGCCACTCAGGTTATTCATATAATAGAGACCTTTTCCTCTGGAACCACAACAAAATAAATATGAAAATCCATAAAGTATTTCTCTTCTTTACAAATATTTCTTTCTAATTATCAGGGCTGAGTAGTTACTTGTCTAGAAAAAATATACCTTGAAAATTCGCAGGGTTGTTTTGTTTTTCTGTCACATCAGTCATTTCTCTGCAGAGCCCAATGCCTGAATTGAGCATGTAATTACTTAAGCTTTAAAATCTGCAGAGAAAGGCACATGTGTGAGGAGCCAGAATCAAAACCACAGTAATTTAGAGACCAAAATATTAATCTTGAACCAATGAACAAATCGGAAGCAGGACTCTGCAGTGGATGTGTAACTTGTTGAATAGAAGGTGACTCCAAACTGTATTGCAATTATATTCAGTTTGAATTAAAGTTTGCATCTTCATAGCTTTTCTTTGAGAGAACATACAGCAGTATTGCATTCTGGAGGTGATGAAGGAATTAATACCCAGCTGGAAAGGCACACAGCTAAGTGGAATGTGTTCACCATTTTGACCAAACACTAATGGAAAAAAAAAAAAGGAATTCTGTAAAACATTGTTAAAAACCCACAGTAGCTTATTAATAAACCTTTAAAAGTTACTTCTAATTCATAAATAGTATTGCTTAATGTATCCTCTGAAAATTAATTTAGCTGTGAAAATGTTTTACCTTTTTTTTCTTACTTAGATTACCTTCGTCAAAGCTATGGGCTGTCTATGGACTTAAACTCACCAAATGACTATAATAAATTGGTGCTTTCACTGTTATCTGGACTACCAAATGAAGTGGACTTTGCAATTAATGTGTGTACTCTTCTTTCAAATGAAAGCAAGCATGTTATGCAGCTGGAAAAGGACCCTAAGATCATCACTTTACTGCTTGCAAACGCTGGGGTGTTTGATGACAGTAAGTATATAACAACATTTTTGCATCAGAGGTTCAATACTTGTAGCATCTTTCACAACTGTTAATAATTAAAATGTTTATAATTTATTGCACTGTATTACACTTAAATCTAGTTTTTCTTTTCGCCTTGTCCACAGCTTTTATCAGACAGTACAAATACCTTGTACATTAGATAATTTAATACAGTGATGTTGAATAGTTCAGTGAAGTGTTACAAGTAGCTTTTCAGTGATAGAGTTGAATTGTTCAAGATGCCCAAATTTACAGCATTGGATTTCCATCTGCCTGTAGTGTATTACTGCTTTCTTCTGAATTCATAGGGCCAAGCTTACTTTTCACAATTCTCATAGCAGGCAGAAATTTAAAAATTAAAAGGGGCAGTCTGAAAACAAGGACCCACAAGGCTTTTTACCCTGATACTCATTGGACATTCAGCTGGAGCGAAATTCAGAATAAAAAACTCAAGGGATACAAATTTAAATCTGAGTTTCAGAGTTACAAAGATTTTTAAAAGAGCCTTTTCCATAAAAATAAAAAAAAAAACATTACAAGTACATAAAAGAAATTCTCCTGACTTGTTCCGTGTGACCTTCATGCCAGATTGTTCCTTGTTAATTGCTTGTTTGTCTCTCTGTCGATGAGAGGGGAAAAGAAATAAGTTAACCATCCTAAAATCATAACAGCCATAGCTCCTGTCTCGTGCTAGTGAGGAGGAGCTGTTTACTGGACTTACGTACTGATGTTTTTAATTTAACACCCCACCCCCCCCAAAAAAAAAAAACACCCTGAATTTCAGAAACTGCCACCATAAGAAATCACTTAAATGAGCTTTTTCAGCGAAGTACATTTGTCTGCTTGTACAGATGATCGTATCTGTTTGAATATAAAGCTACTTGCATGTGTAAGCACAAACATAGTATGGTATTCCAGAGACTCTGTTTTAAAATTCTGGGGAAGAATTGGTGTTAGACATGGTATACTGTTTGGTGGGGATTTTTAGTCATTAGCGTTTTTACATAATGGTGTGTAGCTTGTCCCTTCTCCCAGTATCGCATTAGTGTTCTCCAGCTTCTCTTTCATGTGTTTGTTTTGTACCCATGCCCTTCAGATATGGTTAGATTTTTGTCATTTAGTGTCTGCATCTATCCCAGTCGCAATAATTCTCGAAGAAAAACATTTGAAAGAAAGCTAAAGTGAAACTTAGTACTGCACATTAGTGATTCCAGCTAGACCGTGTTGTCTCAAGTTCTCCACTTGGACTCTGAGCACAGGCTTCTTCATAGCTGGTCTGTATTAGTATTTCTTACACTGAAAAACATTTGAGGTAAAACCAGCAGTAATAATGAGCAGGTTAATGGGCTTGCTCTTTTCATTCCCTGAGGAAAACTTGGTTTTTTTTCTGTTTTGTTTTGTTTGGGTTTTTTTTTTTTTTCAATCTTGCCCAATTACCTCTTCTGGATAAATCCAGGGAGTGTCCCAGCAGCATTAGGAGGACTAATTGGGGCAAACTGGGGAAAGAAAGGAAGTGTGTGTGTTTACTTATTTTTGCAGCATGAAGCTTCAATTTGAACTACTTACACGCTTTTATATACTATAAACAATGAAAGTAAATCTGCCGGGTTTGGAGATTAAATCCGTAAATCAGATCATATGAAAATACTGTCATGATGATTTTGTGTGTAAATAAATGATAGCTGATTAACTGCATTTAATGTGGGGTTTAGATTTGTCCTATCTATAATAAAGGTGTTATCATTCTTAGTATTTTTAATGTAGTGTTTCTAGGTAACAAGAAAAAAATATCTACAGTTGTTGGGTTTTTTTCCTCCTTCAAGTTTGAGATGATAGTTATATCGCAAGTGATTAGGGCAGTCCCTCCTGTTTGGTGGTATATAGTGTCTGGAATTTGGAGTAGTGGATAAGCCTCTGGATTCTGTGAGTTCAGAGCTGATGAAGTTTTGGTATTGAGACTTGTAGCGTTTTGCTCAGAACAATAAAATATTATGAACCAGAATGTTTTGAGTGTAACTTAAACATGTCATTAGTTCATTACAGAATGTTTGCAAGACTGTTTTTTTTTGGATTGACTCAATCTTTGAGTCAGATTGACTGAGTCTTTGCTGCTTTCAAGGAGCAGTGATTAGAAAGTTTGTAGTAGTGCCTTCACCAAACACCCAAGAACATCCACTATGTTTCCTGGTTAAATATTGATGTTTGATCGAGAGCTGTCAAAATCTCGCTGCTATGTTACTTTTTTTCAGAGAATATTAGTGGGAATTTGTTTAATAACTAAAGTGTTGTTTACAGCTTACACAGTGCACATATAAACCAGTTGTTGATGTGAGGTTGAAAATTGAGCACTCATCTCCTGGAAAAGAGCTATGAAAAAGTTTTCCATGTGTGTTTTAAACGGTTCACAATAATCCATTCTTTATGGACAACTTATTCTCAATTTAAACTGTAAATGTGACATACAAATAAATTAAATTATTATAGAAATTTCATTTGGTTTATGCAGGATTTTGTTTTTTTTATGAAAAGGAAACACTGGAAGAGTCTATAGTGTTGTTGAATCTTATTTAGTTTATGCATTAGTAAAAAGTAAAACAAATGCTGATTATTTTACTGAATTCTGCTTTTTATGCTTAAAGCTTTAGGATCATTTTCTGCTGTATTTGGAGAAGAATGGAAGGAGAAAACTGATAGAGATTTTGTTAAGGTAATTTAAAAATTATTAAAATAATTTTGAACTGCAAATGGTGGGCAGCAAATTCTTTAAATAGAAAAAGATAAGATACACTAACATCTCCTTAGAATTGCTCTCAACATTTATTCCTTTGATTTAAATAGGGGACTAAATCACAGTTTTCATAAAATATTTGTATAAGCAGGAATAAATGTACTAAGAAAAAATAGGTGTAGGTGAATGAATGAAGAGGTTCCGTGTTTCTTTTTATAAGAGAGCTAATACGTGTGAGGAAAAGGAGAACTGGCCAACATATTCAACAAGAGAAAATAATGCTGACTTGCTGCCCTTATCAGTGAAGAAACATTCTGGATTATGAAAATTAGGCCCATTACATAAGAAGCCTAGGACAAATATGAAGAAGCTAGCAATGTTGAAAGTTTATTTCAGTTAAACAGTTTTTGCACAAGTTGTTTTATTGTTCCACTAGAGGGCACAATCTACAACTAATGAAATGAGGTAAAAGTATAACTGAAGTTTCTTTGTATAAATGCTGCTTCTTTATTGTAGGTGAGCACTCTGAGGTGATTGAGAGCATGCAGCTTATTATAGCTGGAGGGGGTTTGACATTTCAGCATATTTTCTGATACACAATTTTCTTGAATTACAGGTGATGATTTATGTGGCTAAAATAGGAGAAAGAGTAAAATATATTTTGATCTGTTATGCTTTTTATTAAGTAAAATTGTGAAGGGATAAGCTGCCGAGCTCCTTATGAATTCATAGCCAGGTTTCTGCTCAATTTCTTAATTGTTTCATGTACTGAAATGTCTTTCCAGTATTACACAGATATATTTGCTATGAATTTCTTCCATTTGTCTTCTATTTCTGAATACTCAATTTTGGGACAAGTTGGACCATAGTAGTGTTAGCTAAGTGATAAGTATTGCTGAAATATGAGTGAAATAGGTTCCGTAACCAAAATTTTCTAGGTGAAGTTAAAAACAAAAAGGTAAGGGTCACGTATTTGTTAGTATATGAACTTGAAAATGTGATTCAAATGTGCTGAAGTGTAAAAAACAATGCTTTGTAATCTTTGTTTTCTTTTTCTATTGAAAATATGTCCAGAGGTACTGTATGTTGTGTTTTGGTTTGTTGTTTTGGGTTTTTTTTTTCTTTAAAGCATTTAGTACTGCTGTGTTGACTTCACCCTCAACTGTCACAGACTGTTCTGATCTAGAGCAGCAACAAGTGCTGTGTCTAGATCTGTAAACATTTAAGATTACACAGAATTCTAATTTATTACATGATCAGTAATTATATAAACTTAAGTAATTGCGATAGAACAGATGGTTCTGATAGATGTTTTTGAGGAAGTGTTAAGTAGAACCACTGTAACTGCAATAAGGTTTACTAATAAGAAACTTGGATGCTTTCCAAGATCTATTTTTAAACATTACAACATGTATAGCACCACTCTGTAGTGAAATACTGCTGAAAGCATGTCAAAAACTAACACCAGATCTAAAAATATCTCTAATGCCAAGAATCCAGATTTTTCAGAGCATCTTACTTCAAGCATTAGTTTGACCCTACTACTGGAAATAATTTACTTTGTATTGCAGCTGTGGCAAAACAGAAATCAGGGGAAGCATTGTGGGAGCTTCATGATACAGGAGGGAGAATTTGGTTGGTGGGGTAGAGATTGTGTATGTGGTTTTTGTTTGGTTTTTGAAATTTGCTTTTACAGCTTTAAGATGAATAGAATGACTATTGAATGTGCGTCTCTCAATACTCACATTAGCTTTTAAAAAAAATCCTCCTTCATTTGTTTTGGTCTTTTTCCATTTTGCTGCCAGTCGTTTGTGTCTTGACTTTTGTAAGGTTAGCAATCCAGTTTGTTTCTCCACTCTAATGGCAGCAGTTCAGAAATTTGTGTAAAGCTGAAAACGGGAGAGGAAAAATGCAGAATTATAACTAGAGTATAGTGATGGCATGAACACACAAACGTTAGTGAATCCTAGAAAGTAGGGTGTGGAGAGCAGTATCTTAAACATGAATTCTAAACTAATAGGAATTGAATTGACAGAAATTGTGTTGAATTTCTAAATGTTACACTTACACCGTAGCGGGTTTTTTATGTGTTGGAATTTTGGGGTTGAGGAGGTGAGAAATAGTAGGAATCCTGAAGCTGTTCTGGAAATACTTTTTGGGGTTAAATTCAGGCTTCATAGAAAAATCATAACCTTGGATTCTTGGCAATTGAGTGTCAGTTTCAGAGTTGGTAAGTCAGATTTATGCAGGAAAAAAAAAAAGAAAAATATGAACTCCTAGTCTTTCTTAGCTGAAAATAGCTTCTCAAATGCAGCGAAACAAATACAAGTGACATAGGAGACCTGTTCAGAATATTTGACATTTTGTCTGTATAGCTACTCTTACTAACTTTTTCCCAATCTGTTCCTCCTGCTATTGAAATATATAAACATAAACTTGGAACTTTGGATTTAATAGAGCCATTTAATTTCTGTATTTCAATGTCTTTATTCAGACATTGGGGGTAATTTTAGAATGATGTACTTATACTAAAAAGTTCTGTGGAGGTTTTTAATCTTTGCTTAAAATAAGCTTGATGTAATTTTTAGTCTCTTAATAATATTAGTATTTTTAATTAGTTTTAATAAAGGAAAATGGCCTTATGTTGGGGTTTTTTTCCTTGTTATTTTCCCCTTCATCCTACTCTATCTTTGCATAGTAGTAGTGGTACAGCAGCACTGTTAGTATTTCTCCCACCCTTAAATATCTACGCAAGAATTGTTCATTGTTTGGTATTCAGTCTTGAGTTGTGGAATTAATTTATCATAAATAGTCAACTGTTTTAGCGCCAATACTTCAATTTTATATTCTGCTGTTCTCCAGTTTTGACTTAAAATTATTGTACTTTAGTTCTGCAGTATCGTGATTTTTTTCAGAACAGTCTACTGGTTTGGTAGTGTCACATTCATAAGCAAAGGAGCTTCTGTATTTATTTGTGTCCTTAGCATCACTACTGTTCCAGTGGAAGGTGAAGATGAAAACTAATGTGTTTCTTTATGCTAAATTTTGACAGAATCAATTACCTTATTTTACGTGTCGTTCCCCCCCCCCCCCACTTCATTATAAAAAAAAAGTTTGGATAATTTGTGATTTACATTATCTTATCTGGAATGCTACATATGTTCTCACTTATACAGACTTCCCTCTGAACTGAATCTAATGTCTTTACTAGTCAGTGAATCTGTTCCATTAACTGGCAGAATTTGAATATTGTTTCAGTTGAACCTGCTGTTAGCCCTTATAGCTATGTTCATTTATTGGTTTTCTCTCCACTTGAATTTTCCTGGTGTTGTCAATAAGCTTAAATCTCTAGTTAGTTGGAATGACTGCATGTCCTTACTTAAGGATTGAAACAACTGGCATTTAGCTAGTCATCTTGTGTCTCGTTTTGTTTTGTTACCTCATTCCTAAGCTCTGATGGCATCCTGCTCAGATGTTTTCTCATCTGTTCTGGAAGCATTTTTAACTGCTTGATTTTGCATTGAATTTCCTCATGTTCACCTGCGAATATACTTTGTCTTTCAAGAGGGACTTGTTTATATAGCATGCTTCTCATCAGATACTTGGCTGTTTTTCCAGGTATTTCTTTTCTGTCTCTAGCAGGTGCCTACTGATGCATATACTGATGTAGTATATGAATAATTGCATTATATTTCTTCATGCACCATTCACGTATGTTCAATTTAACCATTTGGATTTCATGTTCTTGGACTTTGAGGCCTCTTCTAGCTCTAGAGTTCCAAAATCCATACTACTGAAGTTTTTGTGCTTTCTTTATTGCTTTGCATAATGCTTTTTTTTTGTGAAGCTCTTATTTTGTTGTCCAACTCTTTCTTCTTTGTAAAAGCCTAATAATAGTTTTCTTTACTGTGCATTTATTCTTTGAATCTTTTTCAGATAGTGTGTAGAGAGAGATCCTTATGCATTTAAATAGCTGAAATGCTTTTCAAATGTCACCTTTCTTGTCTCTCACAGAATTCTGTTAAGCTGACTTGACTTCAGTTGCTCTTAAGTTTTTCTTGGACATTAAATAGGCATGATCATTGTTATATGGCATGATTTGTAGATTCAAATGTCTGTTGTTTTTATTTAATCTGATTTCCAGTGAGTTCTGCCTAATCCTGTGCATCTTTTTCCAAAAGAACTTGGCTACTGGCAGTAATCAGATTTTACATGTGAATCAAGTTCTTTACCTTTGTCCATTGTCTCTTAGCATCTGAAAATCACATAGTCAAGCATTGTTTGTTTGCTTCCGAGTTTTGAGGTTTACATTCCTATTAGCAGTGTGTTAACATGATCTAAATATATATATCTAGGAATAACTGTTGATAAGAGCTTCACTTTCTCAAGTTTTCTTGTTCTTTTCTGTTGACCTGTAGTGTCAGAATTGCATCTATCCATAGTTTATAGTAGGAAATAAACAACTGCTTGTGATGCTAAGCCAGGGTTTTTTTTTTCCTCTGTGATATAATTAACTTTTTCAGAGGATATCTAGAAAGCTTGACTTAAAACTTGTCTTTTTCCACTTTTGCCTTTCCTTTGGGCAAACAAAAGTTTTGTCATGTTTCACCTCATGGGAATCCCTTGTAACAGATAGGTCACAAACATTATATAGCGGTTATTTAACTCTATTTTCCACCTTGCAGTTCTCTGCCCAACCCCATCCTTTTCAGGGATCTGCCCTGCTTAGGAAGGAAACAAATGTTGAGTGGGCTGAGAGCAATCAACCAGAATGCTTAAAGGCAAAAAGAAGGTGATTCAGGCCAATTCTTTCCTTGTGAAGACAAAGAATACTCTGCAGACTCATTCTGAATTTAAGATGTCCCAACCCCTTTATTCAGAAGTACAAGATGGAGATTACTGTAGGTAATCCTAGTGCTTTGGAAGCACTAGGCGGGTTTTACTGGCAGAACACATGATTCCAGCGTGAAGATTTGTCTGAGACATAGAGACATCTATATTTCACCAGAATCACAGAGGATAACTTTCAGAGGAAGGTGTGATTCTTTTTGTCTTGGTAGTTTTTTCCCTACTATGTTCCCTACTTTTCTGAAGAAGGTAGTCAGCTCTTCGATGTAATGGTGGCTTCTGAAGATAGCTTACTGGAATCAAATGGAAAGGTGTTCTACATTGTAAATAATTAGAGACACATTTTTCTTTCCTTGTCCAAGAACTCAGCTATCCATGGTAAATCTTTAAGGGGTTTTGGAGTTCAGTGGAGTGATACACATGTGTCCGGGCTTCCATCTGTACATTGACTCTTTTAACATGCTTGTCAATACCCAAAGGCCTGGGAAATCCTGACCTCTCTGCAGTTAGCAGCCCATCTCTTAAATAAATACATTAAATGCCGCATATATAATAGCTTGTCTTAGTTACTTGGATTTCTTACTGATAAGCTGTTTTGAGTTACTGGCTTGTTGAATGGAGAATGTAGTATATTTCCGAGTTCTTTGGTGGTAGTATCTTTTGAATAATATTTCTGAGTTCTTTGGCGATATCACCGGAGCTTTTGTAGTGTGTTTGAAAACCTAAAATCTGTAGAGTGCTCACAGGAAGCCTGGTTTGGCATTTCATGTTTGCTGAAACACCCATGACAGATGCTGGCTTTGGGAATTCAAAGCTACAGTTTTGAGCAAGCAACAGGCTGTGGGGCGCTTCTCGGGTAGAGCAATGTTCTTGGTGAACATTATCCCCTGCAGTGGTTCTGTATGTAGAAATAAACACTCAAGAGAGGAAGAAACCCCATATTTTTTGACTTGTTCATAGTGAAGTTGCACTGGCTGCATATTCTTGTCCTGTCCTGCAGGTTCTCTTCCTTAGAGCTTTAAGAGACTTAACAGATCTCTAGGGCTCAGAGGAACCAAGGCTGTAGGGGGATGCACATCATTCTGGTGTGTACCAAGTAGTAACAGGGCTTGTGCATATGCTCTAGGTAATAGCCAAAAGTTCTGTAGTTGGAGTGGTTAGCATCTTCTGCTCACAGTATAACTGTGTAATGAAGCAATTTGAAAATAACAGTTATATCTAATTAAACTTCATTTGTTGCCTTGGCATATCTCTCTCTTTAACTAACAGAAAGGAACTATGTTCTGATTTCTTCTGAGAAAGATAATCTCATCTGAGTTGACAGCTAGCACTGTTTGTCAGACTGCTTCTTTAGGAAGGGGAGACTTTCTCAGTCGTTCAAGCAATTAGTGTGGATCCATTTATTATTTTTTAAGTGAGATGTACAGTTTTCCACCACTGTATCTCTGTCTTCCCCTTTAACCATAGAAATTTGAGGCTTTAGCAGTGTCTGTAGTGTCTTCATCTGCAAAAAACTTAAATCCTCATTTCCTCTCTTTTTGAGAACATGTCCAGGATGATCTGCTTTCCAGATAGAAAAATTTGCTTCTTTATGACTTTATATTGCCAGAGGTTTTTAAGAGTTTCATTTTGAACTATACTATACACTGAAGTTTTAAGTGGCAAAAAGTGGATTATTAGACAATTCAGCTAGCAAAATATGGTGATGCTGTTTTAACATTTAACGTGTGAAAGTAGTTTTAGCATTGTATTGTGGCTGACTTTAGCCTTTTCCAAAGAGATGCAGATTGAAGTTGAAGACTTTCAGTATCTCTGTTCAGTATTCTTTCTGAAAAGAAACATCTTAGGACAGTATGTACTGACTGGTATGTTTTCAGACAGTGTATTTCTGTGTGCTTTTTAAAATAATGTCTGAAGCCTCTTTCTTAAATAGTCTCTTTCTCCAAAAGCAAAAGCAGCACAAAATGAAGTACATTCTGCAGATTTTACCTTCAAGCCTCGGTCTTCTGTGGCTCTAGATGATAGCCTCAGTATTAATTAGACAAATCTATTTGTCACAAACTGTAAGAAGTTAAATTTTTATCTGGCTTTTCTTGTCTTTGCTAAAATGAGGCAATAATCCTTTCCATGCAAGTAATCTTCTTTACTAAACAGCATTTGGATGTCATTTAGCAGCATTGCAGTGGAAAATAAAAATCTTTTCCTTCCAATTTAGAAAATCTGTAGTATTGTATTTTTCAAGAAAATAGTAGTGTCAAGCTTGGTAGGAATGCTGTAATTTAGTAATTACATTTGCATAGCAACATTTCTGCTGCTGTTCAGCTGCTGATACTTCCCATCCTTCGTTTTTTATCCAGATTTGTGGGTTTATTCTGTGATCATAGCCAAAAGAAGAGCTCTGTTTCATTAGTGAGTCAAAGGAATGTAAAAATTTTTATTAGTCAAAGAATGTTTGTATTTCTGGTACATTAGAATGTATGTATCATTATATTTTTTATATTAATATACACCAGAATGTGTGTTTTTATTATGGTTGGAAACCTTAATCCCTCAATTAATTCCTGAATTTCAGGAGGACTAGCGACATAACAGCCATTTACAGATCAGGTCATATATTTGTAAAGTAATTTGAATTCCAGTCTACTTGAAGCACTGTTTTGCTTATATATGTATATAAAGGTCTTTGGTGATGGTAGTTGTTGTTTCTCTCTTTTCTGATTTATGATGATGTGGAAAACATAGCAGAAGCTTTAAAAGGTCTCTCCAGATAGAAATATGTTGTACTTCTAGTAGGAGTCTTAAGATCTGCTGAAACTGAGAGGAGTCACTATCTTCTGCTGTAGGAGTTCATTGTTAATAGGAGGTCAAGGAGGATAAACTGTACTTTTTTCCCCACTTAAAATTGCTGTATTTCTAAGTGTGAAAAAGTATCCATAGAGTTTCAGTATGGGCTTCAGCAAAGTACTTGTGTGGCAGCATTGGTTGATCGTGAATACGTACTTCTGGTGCTTGAAGGGAGAAGAGTTTCTTAATGTAAACTACTGAACATCTCACATATCATCCTATGAGTGAAAAATGCTGTTATTATTAGGTGAATCAAGACACTGGGAAATTTTAAAAGGACAATACTTTTCATATTTTTCACTCTTTTAACATAATAGAAATCAATATTTAAAAAACCATAATTTCCTAGAAATTAAGTGTTTTTCTAATTCTTTCTTCAGTTTTGGAAGGATATTGTTGAAGATATAGAAGTTCGTGATCTAATTTCTGACAGAAGCAAATCTCAAGGTGAGACATCTTAAGTAATCTTAATACATACTGTTGGTAAATATAGGAAAAGAAGGACTAAAAGTTATTTATTTACTTTGTAGATATTCCATCAGAAGAATGGATTTGGGAATCCTTGTTTCATCCACCTCGCAAATTGGGCATTAATGATATTGAAGGGCAGCGGGTACTTCAGATCGCAGTGATTTTACGTAATCTTTCTTTTGAAGAGGGAAATGTTAAACTTTTGGCAGCTAATCGTACTTGTCTTCGGTTCCTGCTACTCTCTGCTCACAGTCACTTTATTTCTCTACGGCAGTTGGGACTTGACACTCTGGGAAATATTGCAGCAGAGGTAATGTACTTCAAAACAGAACAATTGAAATAAATTTGATAAAAGCCTTATGTTAGTGTTAATTAAATTATTTTTTTCTATTCTCTGAATTTGTAAATAGCAATTTTCAAACAAGTGCTCAGAGCCAAAAAAAAATTGCAAAATCTATATGTCACTTTGTTAAAATAGAATCACATGAAGAAGACTGATTGTATAGGGAGGTAGAAGATATTGATAGTGTGTCATTTTCATTGTAGTTTCCCAGAAAGAAGAAAGGAAGTTAGTCAAATTCTGCAGACTGTACACTAGTGTCTTTATTTTATAATGATAACTCTTAGTCATAACTTCAAACTAGTACAATTGAGAAAGGAGGTAGTAGAGGGCTGTATGCCACATGTAGTGGGCACCAGTAAGCTAGTCATAAGCCACTGGGTATACAGCCTGAATCATAGGAGGCATCCTTTTCAAAGAGATTTGAATGTAGTGAAATACATTATTTCAGTATGTCGTATCATTGTGCAGATAAAATTATATAGATTTTATAGGCAAATATGTTCAGGTATGTCTTATTTTAAAATATAACAGATAAGTAAAAAAGGTATTTTCAGAGAATGAGACTTGAACTATTGGTCTACTGCTGAATATTGAAAAAAAGGTGTTTTCATTTGCCATACATTCAGTCTGTCTTGAATAAGAGGGACTATTACATATTATAATGTTTGAGAGCTTGTGATTGAGAAGCAGAAGTACATAGAAATAGGATGAATGTTTGTGATAGCATTTGGGAAGGAATGTTTGTGCTTATTAATTCAGGTTCTGTTCTGTGTTGGATACTGAAATGTTTTTGTGTGTACTGTTGACTGCCTGGGAATAAAATTATTTTCCTTATTCTGAGCTCTGGAAAGTGTAAATTAGACTGCTGCTTCAGAGCAGCAGAAAAGAAGCAGAGGAGGCTCAAAAGAAGCAGAAAAGGAGGAGGGAGCTCAAAATGCTAGCTGCAATAAAAAGCTCACAGGTTCTGTTTTTGTCAACACAAGTATCATATGTGCTGCATTTAAATGCTTCTGAGTCTTACATTTTGATATGTGGATTTAAGAATTTGAACCATTATCACTGTATGGATAATGCTGTTAATTATTTCTTTCCTTTCTCATCAGCTTCTTTTGGATCCTGTTGATTTCAAAACTACTCATCTAATGTTCCACACTGTTACAAAATGCCTCATGTCAAGGGATAGATTTTTAAAAATGAGAGGTAAGATCTCTAGCTGTTCTTGTTGTATTAGGATTGTAATTATTGCTGTTTCAAACTGTTCTGCATTTGTTCTTCAGGCATGGAAATCCTGGCAAATCTTTGTAAGGCTGAAGATAATGGTGTCTTAATTTGTGAATATGTGGATCAAGAGTCCTATAAAGAGATCATATGTCATCTCACACTACCAGATGTGCTGCTTGTAATCTCAGCACTTGAGGTGCTATACATGCTCACAGAAATGGGAGAAGTGGCCTGCTCGAAGATTGCTAAAGTGGAGAAGAGCATAGGTAAGGGAGAAGCAAAATCTATTACTCTTTCTTATGTAGGAAAAAAAAGACTTAATATATCATGTTCAATAGTTAAAAATGTGGCTTGGTCATATGTGTGTGTGCAGCTTCGGGATGGATATTAGAATAAGAAGTTTCACTAAAATTTATTCTTTGTATCCTCAAGAAATTGATGATACTTATAACTAGGGTAGCTAAAACTTTTTGTCTTCTTTTTTTTATGCCATGAAATGTGGTTAAAAAAAATAGCTTTACAGAAGTATGCAGAGGCTTGTTTTCTTTCAGCACATGGCAATTTTAAAACAAATCAATATGTCCCAGCAGCATTCATTTGTCTTGTCCTAATGTCATTGTTGGTTTTACATTTAATGCTTTAGATACATTAGTATGTCTGGTTTCTATGGACATCCAGATGTTTGGATCCGATGCACTTACTGCTGTAAAACTCATTGAACATCAGTGCATTAGCCAGCCAGGAGTACTTGATGTCAGACCACAAGTAATGGATCATGGTTCTTCACAGGCCCATGCTGCAGGTGTCCCAGGTTAGTATTACTGGAAGAGGACATAACTCTTCTACCAAATTTGCTATATGGCATATATGATTTTTGTCTTCTGTAGGTTTCTGATTAATTTGAGTATAGCATTATGCATAACATATGGTATCTTTTTCAGATTTGTGCACAAAGCAAATATAAAGCTATGTTAGCCAAAACTGTTGTGAAACAAGCTTTGGAAGGATCTGTATAATTTTCAGGGCCTTTTTTACTGGAAGTTATATGCATTCTTTTGAACTTGTTCAGTGGAAAGGAAGAAAGCATCCATTCTAGATTTTTCTCCCAGTTTGCAGAGAATCAGAAGTCATAGAATCATAGAATAGTTAGGGTTGGAAAGGACCTTAAGATCATCTAGTTCCAAGCCCCTGCCATCCACAGGGACACCTTCCACTAGACCATGCTGCTCAAAGCCCTGTCCAGCCTGGCCTTGGAACACTTCCATGAATGGGCAGCCACAGCTTTTCTGGGCAACCAAATTCATTGCATTGAATTTACTTCTCCATAGGAATTGGAAAAACAGTGGTTGTGTATTTGTGCCTGTTCTGGTGAAGTATTGCACCAATCTAAAACTATGCCCAGTACTTCAAAGTAGTCGTTCACTAAGTGCTTCCATATGATTGCACTTCAGTGGTGGCTCTGGCCTTGGCATGCCCTCCTTCACTAGGGTGAATTGTGGTGCAGATCTGTAGTCTGCCTAGTGCACTTTTGTGACTTGCCTTAGGTGGATCCATCCTTGCTTACAAACAGAAGAGAAACTGTACCAGTGAAAGGCATGAAGTGCTTCACTCAGAAGAGCAAAAATTGTTTCAGCAAGTTACTTCTGTTTTTCTTTCTTTTCTTCCCCTCGTTCTCCACAGCCTCTAGGACAGCACCACATGTTGCTCCACCACCAGGAATAGTAGAGATAGACAGTGAGAAATTTGCATGTCAGTGGTAAGTGTATAGTTCTGTTCAAATACTTTAATGAAGAAGAAAAATTTAAGAAAAATGCCCGTATTCGTATGTCACAGAATTTTCTATCTTGCTTCTATTTACTGTTAAACTCATCTTTCTGAAAAGTATAAAGTATAAAACAGTTCTGTCACTGCTTTGAATAAGTATGGAGGAAAACAACCAGATCATTCACTCGTTGACAGTTGATACTTGAAATTAGTTGCTTTCTCTTAGACTAGAATTTAATTTGATTTTTAACTCTGATCTTGACTTCATTTTTTTAAGTTGTCAAGCAGCGTTACCTGTTTCATGAGTGTTTTCATCTGGTAGTGTGTTCCTGCATTACTGTACCAGTATAAAAGTTGTTATCAAATTTTGAAACTAGGCTGTGCAAAACTCTCGTGGTCACTGTGGGCTTTTAGCAGGTTAAGGGAGGTCCATAAATTCTTTTGCTTTCAGCTAATGCTGTTGTTGTCATATATTTAGAGACTCTCCTGCCTGTGATTCACATGTAGACTGAGGATCTTTCTGAGCTATTTGACTTTATGTAGATCTGCTCACCTTCTCAATATTTGTAATAATCAGTTCATGATAGACACTTCTACCCCTGCTGCTTCATAGCTTGTATGTTCATCTGTTCTCTTACAGATCAGACTGAGGGTCTTTAAGATAAAGTGGGTAGAATTTGTCAGAGCCTAGTGCTTTAGTTTTATCATGCAGCAAAGCTTTGGTTTTATGAGGGAATTGTTGCAGATTCCTGTTGGTCAACTAGTATTCCCATGCTTCTGTTTGCACACTGCAAATTATTACTAATGTGCACTGATGAAAGACAGAGACATTTCACATTTAGACATTCAAACAGGGATACCTGGAGTTGTAATCACTACAGCTCAGTTTAGTGATCTGCAAGTTGATCTCTAGCCACAGATAGTTTTCTGGGGCATTTTTTAATGCAGAGATTCCCCCAATAGTAAAATGAATTGCCTTCGCCTGCCTAGTTTCTGATGAGATCATGAATTACCTTCTGGTGCCACCTTCTCTCTACTGACTATAGAGAGGACTGGACATCTAGCTGTTAGTAGTAAAGTTGTAGGCGAGGTGAAATTTGCACTCTGTATAAAATATAAAATAGAATTTTTGTCTGTTAAAATGGAGGTACCATGCTGCAACTGTGTGACAGAAAATACTGAAGCAAGCCATAGAGCATTGTATCAGGAAGATTTGGAATGTCTGCTTTGTTTCTGATTCTGTGTGCTACTGCAGCTGTTAGTGTTGAATACTATTATTTTGCACTATTATTTTGTCTTCTGGTTAGTCTTAGGTAGGTAGGAGCTAGTGAAAAATAAAAATTAACATCTAGTCCTGAAAATTCTCCTTAAATACTAGCTGTGCTGCCAAAACAAACAAACAAACAAAAGGCAAATTGAAAGCAGAGGAGTAGCCTCTTCCAAACATTTTCATCAATGCTAATGTGGAGTGTTTTACATCCATGTGAATTTTCGTGGTTTGTTTTAATCATTGCTTCCTGTTGAGAGAAATGGGAAAATGAGTAAATCATAGCATTAGAATTTAGAAAAGGTATTATCTCTTGGAAGCAGCAGAAAGACAAGGTATTTACAGTCACCTTCCTGGGTATATTATTAGCCAGCTTAGCCTGAGTAGGAGTCCTTGTAAGGTAAGTGTGTGTGACAGTGAAGCGTTAATCGCAGATCCCATTTCATCGTCACAAGTCCTGAATATCTTCAGTTTTTTGATACCAGTGGTAGTGTGTCAGCCTAATACGACATACCCAACTGGACAGTCATTTTTCTGATATGCCAAATTTAATTAATACCTAGCCTTTGTGTTACAGAGTGTGATTGCAATTTCTGTAAGAATAAAATTGTAACTCGGTTGCAGAACAGGCATTTTACTCAGTCTTTACTGACTGTGAGAGAACACAGTTTAAAGAATGTAATCATCTGCTTTTTCTCTTATGAACCATCTGGTTATCTTGGGAGTGTAGGACTCTACAAAGGAGAATGCGCTGTAATTTCCAAAGTGTTAGTACCATATAGTAAACGAAGACAATTAAATAAACATTTTTGTTCTGTCTGAGCCTATATTCTGGTGCTAGTATTTGAACATTGTGAGAGTTGTTACTTACCTCCATTTGCTACTGAAGATAAACTGTTCCCATGTATCTACATTGGAATAACAGATCTGGAAGAAAGAAAATTAAATTGATAGGAAATGTTTCCTTCTTTCACAGCTTCCTGGTTGGGGGTTGAATGGTCTCTGTGCTTGTGGAGAGTCTGTAGAAGATACAAATACTTGCTTTTCCTGGAAATTGAACACTAGGCATACAGACGTTCACCTCTGACTGAAATTCCTGTTGAAGGATTAGCTACCATTCAGTCCATCTTTCGCTAACACAGAACCATTAAGGAATAGGAACAGAGCTGTAGCGAGATGTCACTGAACAATGCATTTTTTTGTGGGGGGTGGGGGTGTGTTTCTGAATAAACAATAAAAAAGGCATGTGTAGAGACTATTTGCATATGTAAGAAAGATGTTGCATGTAAAACTAACTGCATGCATTACTGTGTTGACTCATAAGCAGTGAGAAGGTGAAAGTAAGGAACAAACGTTTGACAAGACGGTATACTAAAATGCATTTTCCATGTTATGGCAAGGTCTCAGAAGTCTCTATGATAGAGACAGAAGTGTTTTAACAACCCTTTGAAAAGTATCCTCTCTGTATTTTGCTTCATAGTTTATTTTTTCCTCCTCAGGTTGAATGCGCATTTTGAGGTGAATCTTGATTGCTCAGTCTCTCGAGCAGAAATGTACTCCGAATACCTCTCTACCTGTAGTAAATTAGCTCGAGGTGGAATCCTAACATCAACTGGATTTTATAAATGTCTGCGGTAAGACAAAAATCCGTGCAACAATAAAGAAGCAATTGTATGTGCTTAATACTAAACTGTAGCTTTAGATTTCTTTAAGAAGCGGTCTACCGAGTTCAGTTTGAAAGCTACCCAGTTTTAGAATTTTAATTGAAACAAATATTTATAGAGTTTGTTTGCTTTTATTTAATTCTATTTCAGGATCTTTGGTAGGGTTCCTTCTCTGCTCATAGTCTTTTTAATTCTTTCCAAAGTAGTTTCTGGATATTGTTGTTTTCCCTTGGCTTGTGTGAGGTGCTGGCCAACCAGCTGGTAGACTTGCTAATACTCAATGATGAATACTCAGGTGCAATTGGGAACTCCTTCTGTATTACAAAGATGTAGGCAGTTAATCTGCACACAAGAGTAGTTATTTGAAACAAAAGCATTGTAAGAGGGTTGTGTTATTGTGTTTATTAACATGTATTTGTGTTATGTTTGGCAGAACTGTCTTTCCAAATCATACGGTGAAGAGAGTAGAAGATCCAAGTAACAATGGTCAAGCACATATACATGTGGTAGGAGTGAAAAGAAGAGCTATACCACTTCCCATTCAGATGTACTATCAGCAGCAACCAACTTCCTCTACCCCAGTTGTCCGGGTTGATTCTCTTCCTGACGTGTCTTCGTCTCCTTCGCCAGCAGGTTTTTAAATTAATTAAATATCAAGTATTTTGCACTGATTCTGAAATAATGATAAAAGACAAAAGCTTTTGAAAATACTTTGAAGTGTTGGAAGTCAGGGCCATGTGTTTTAATTGATTTTATTTAACAATGTTAGGAGTAATGTTGTAGTATATGCTTACATTTCACGTGTATCCCATCTTAGTATTTGATGTGTAAGCCGTAAACTTCTCAGCAGTCAAGCCCTCGTTGCTGCACCATTAATTCAGAGGCAGTTATGGCTGAGAAGAGAAACTCCTTCATACAGACTTACAAATTCAAGCCTTGGATTTTGAAAGATTTGTTATGTTAATGTGTTTTGAAATAATTTTTGCTTCCGAACTTCTACTCTGTTTATTTCAACAGGAATCCCTCATGGGCTACCAAGCGTAGGAAATCCCTATCAGAGGACCCCTATTAACCAGTCTTCAACTTTGACAGCAACACAGATGTCTTTTCCAATTCAAGGTGTTCACACTGTGGCACAGACTGTTTCTAGAATTCCGCAAAATACTTCTATTCATACACAGCAGCAACAGAATGCTCCAATGACTGTTATACAGAATAAAGGTCCAATATCCTGTGAAGTAGTGAAGGCCACAGTAATACAAAGCTCTGTTCCCCAGTCTGCAGTTCCTGTTACTATCGCTGTAGGAGGAGCACCACAAGCTTCTAATCAAAATTACAGCACTACAGGACAACAGCCGTCTGTAACTGTTGTTAGTTCTCAGACGTTGCTTCACCACCAACCTGTAATTCAACAACAGTCTCCACTGCATGCAGTGGTACCAGGACAGATACCTTCAGGCACTCCTGTTACGGTAATTCAGCAAGCTGTACCTCAGGGTCATATATTTGGCAGAGTACAAAACATACCAGCATGTAGTTCAGCAGTTTCACAGGGTCAACAGCTAATCAGCACATCATCACAACCTGGGCAGACATCTTCTCAGCAGTCCTCTGCTGGTAACCAGCAACAAGATACAGTCATCATAGCACCACAGCAGTATGTCACAACCTCTGCGTCTAACATTGTTTCTGCCACCACAGTTCAGAATTTCCAAGTAGCAGCCGGGCAGGTGGTTACAATCGCAGGTGTCCAAAACCCACCAACATCTAGGGTAGGGTTTCAGAACATTGCACCAAAGCCTCTGCCATCTCAGCAAGTCCCACCTGCTGTGGTACAGCAGCCCATGCAGCCACAGCAGCAGCCTCCACCACCGTCACAGCAAAGTGTAGTGATCGTAAGCCAGCCAGCTCAGCAAGGTCAAACGTATGCACCAGCCATTCATCAGATAGTGCTTGCTAATCCAGCTTCTATTCCTGCTGGTCAAACTGTCCAGTTGACTGGACAACCAAGCATTACTCCATCTTCTTCACCATCCCCAGGTCCGGTTACAAATAATCAAGTCCCTACTGTTATGTCATCTTCATCTACCACTCCTCAGCCACAAGGACCCCCTCCTACTGTCAGCCAGATGCTTTCTGTAAAGAGGCAGCAGCAGCAGCAGCAGCAGCATTCACCAGCATCGTCACAGCAGCAGGTACAGGTACAACAACCGATGCAAATGCAAGTTCAGTCACAACAAGCTAATACAGGAGTTGGCCAGCCTAACTCTGGTGAGTCTAGTCTGATAAAACAACTGCTTCTTCCAAAAAGAGGCCCCTCCACCCCAGGGGGGAAGCTTATACTCCCAGCTCCACAGATTCCTCCACCTAACAATGCAAGAGCTCCTAGCCCTCAGGTGGTTTATCAGATGGCCAATAACCAGGCACCAGGTTTTGGAGTGCAAGGACAGTCTCCAGCTCAGCAACTGCTAGTTGGACAGCAAAATGTTCAGCTGGTCCCAGGTGCAATCCAGCCCCAAGGGGCAGTACAAACTGTACCCATTTCTAATTTACAGATATTGCCAGGCCAGTTGATCTCAAACAGCCCAGCAACTATTTTCCAAGGGACTACTGGCAACCAGGTTACGATAACAGTTGTGCCAAATACAAGTTTTGCTACTGCAACTGTGAGTCAGGGAAATGCAACTCAAATCATTGCTCCAGCAGGAATTGCAGTGAGTGGAGCACAGACAGGAGTTGGGCTACAGGTGCAAACACTTCCAACTACTCAAGCACCTTCAGCTGGACAATCGCAGTGTATTGCTGCTCCCCCATTCAAAGGTGATAAAATAATTTGCCAAAAGGAGGAAGAAGCAAAGGAAGCAACAGGTTTACACATTCATGAACGTAAAATTGAAGTTATGGAGAATCCTTCCTGCCGAAGAGGAGCTGCAAACACCAGCAATGGGGATGCAAAAGAAAATGAAATGCAGGTGGGAAGTCTTTTAAATGGGAGAAAGTATAGTGACTCCAGTCTACCTCCTTCTAACTCAGGGAAAACTCAGAATGAGGCCAATCAGTGCTCACAAGTCAGTAATGGGCCATCATTAGAAATGGGTGAGAATGGAGCTCCTGGAAAGCAGAACTTTGAACAAATGGACACACAGGAAATTAAAAGTGATTTGAAGAAGCCCCTAGTTAATGGAATCTGTGATTTTGATAAAGGAGATGGTTCTCATTTGAGCAAAAACATTCCAAATCACAAAACTTCCAATCATGTAGGAAATGGTGAGATATCTTCAGTGGAACAACAAGGGAATTTGGATGCCACGCAGCAAGATACTGCCAAAGGTGATCAAGGGGAAAGAATTTCTAATGGGCCTGTATTAACTTTGAGTAGTTCACCTGTTGTAAGCGGTACACAGGAGGCTGCAAAACTGTTAACCCAGCAACTTAGTGGTACCAACACTGATTTACCTAATGGACCTCTAGCTTCAAGTTTGAATTCAGATGTGCCTCAGCAACGCCCAAGTGTAGTTGTCTCACCACAATCTACAGCCTCTGTTATACAGGGGCATCAAATCATAGCAGTTCCACACTCAGGACCTAGAGTGTCCCAGTCTACCCTGTCATCCGAAGTTCGGTCTACTAATGGCACAGCAGAATGCAAAACTGTAAAGAGGCCAGCAGAGGATAATGACAGGGAAACTGTTCCAGGAATTCCAAATAAAGTAGGAGTTAGAATTGTTACAATCAGTGACCCCAACAATGCTGGTTGCAGTGCAACTATGGTTGCTGTGCCAGCTGGAGCGGATCCAAGCACTGTAGCGAAAGTAGCAATAGAAAGTGCTGTTCAACAAAAGCAGCAGCATCCAACCACGTATATACAAAGCATGGTCACACAGGTATGTCGCAGCGTTCTTTTTACTTTAATTCTAACTGTGATTCTGACTAATGCTGTGAAATAACGCGGGTGAACTCTCTTTCTCTTGCATAGTATTTAAAATATTCAGAAAATGATGGTTTCTGTTCTTTCATGCACTGAAGTTCTAATAGTTTGCATACTTCCTCAATGTCAGTGACAACAGTGGAATTTAAAATAGTTTGTAGCTTGATAATACACAGTAAAGAAAGAACTTCTGCTTGCTGGTTTCTTCCTTAAAGGATTAACTGTTCTGGAAACAAGAGTGATTTGTTGCATGGTCTGGTAGAAATGCCAGTATTGTTCTGCCTTTTATTCTTGGTCATTATTGCTTATGGAGGGGTCAATGTTTTACTGCAAGTTAAACACTGCAGCTGCTTCTGGCTTGCTGAAATGAGTTGAAGTTCTTGCATTTAAAAGTGGTCTTCGAAGGCTTGCTTCCACTGCAGTCAGGACAAGTGTTGTCTTGTACATTTGTTGAAATATTTGTATTTGTTTATTACAAAATATTTGTAATGTTTACTGATAAAATAAGTATTGCTGGGGTTTTTTTCTCGGTTTGACAAACTTTGGAGAGGGCTTTTGTTCTTTTTCCTTGATCAGTGTTTTTTAACCATTTTGAAGTGGGTTATTTCCTAACACTGTACTAGAAATGAGGTTATGGCCATCATTTCTGTGAGTATTAATAAGTATAAGCAATAATATTTGAGATTATTCCAGTCTCTAGATTTCAGTTTTGTACATGAACAGAAAATCCCTCTGCAAAAAACATTCCTAACCTGGATAGGAGCAAAAAGAATAGAATAGGAGGTTTGGCAGTCACAGAGTTCTGACAGATCAGGGAGAGGAAATGAAGTTTTGAGTATACATTAATGCATTTTGACCTTGAGGTAAGACACGTCTTTTAGTTCTTCCTTGTTAGGCTGGTCAGTTGGGTTGGCTGGTTTGTTTGGTTTTGGTGAGTTAGCAGGTATAGACCTTAAAGCTAGAACTGAAAATTCTAGTGATGGCTGTGCAACTTCTTTTTCTGCGTCAAGCTTCTGCTGAAAGCTGTTTTGACTTTCCTTCATTTAGCTGTCAGACACCAGGACTAACAGTTAATAAGTTTTCTTTCTTTTTATGCTTTACTTTTTTTTAAATGCCATATCATACAGTTATGTTCTTAAAATGTCTTTGAGCTCCTTGTAAATTTTCACCCTTGGTTTTATCAGAGATCTGTATTTTTCTGATACATTATTCATCTTTGTTCTTGCTAGAAATGATTTGACCAAAATGAAAGTGTGTGTTGCAGCACAGGGACAAATCACTAGATTTTCTGTAGCATGGCTATGTTAGCTATGCCTTGCTTTTTACAGTGAGTGGTCTTCAGCTATTACACAGTTTGAATTTCTGTTACAGCTTTGCTAAGGATTTGGCTGAAATAGAAGCTGGTATGGCTATGTCTCTGGAATGGAATAAATATTACCTGTGGTTAGTTATTCCTTGGATATGTGGCTGACAAGAATTTTTAGTTGTCTCAAACAGATACTGAGCTATCAGACTTTCAGATTTTTGAGGAGAGGGGAGTAATACAGTTAACTATTTAGTTTGTATTAGGTAATGTGTATCATGGTAATAGAGGGGAGGAAAAATACTATTTTCTGTGCTGATAATTACTTTTTGTTTTTGTTTTGTTTTTTACACTGTCACTGATATCACTATCTTCAATAGTTCTTACCTTTTCCATTACCTGTACAAACAAATGCTGCCAGCTGGGTTTGCCATTCAATACAGATTTGCAGGTCAAAGTGACTCGGTTTAGTATCTGCTGCTAGGGAGGTTGGCTTATTCTTCTGTCTGCAGGATACCCTTCCTTTCTTCAGAATTACAGGAATGTGGAAGAAGAGGAGTTAATTAGTTTTGATCGTGAATGATCTAATTTGTTAGCTAATTGCCTTCACCATTAAAATAGCTATTCATGAATCATATCTATCATGATAATGCTAATTACTGACTTACAGTAGAACCCACTTTATAGTATTCTGTTCACATACAGTAAACATCATAGTTTGGCTTAAGATCTTTACCACTCCTTTAAAATTAATGTGTTGGACTGAAACAGTTCCCTCCCCCCCCCCCCACCTCTTAAGCTGCAGAACAGCTGCAGTAGCCATTGTTTTTCTGGAAAAGCAGATGTTAAGTCTTTCCAGTATTGTGTCTGCTTTTAGGAGTATCTGTAAGACATCCAGAAATACTAAGATGAACTCTGAGTTTTGGTGATAACTTCTTTTGTGGTTAGGCCCTAAATATGTCTGATTTTCCCCCTCCCATTTTGAGAGTCTTCCTTGTTTGATGAGCAGCTTCCTTGTCCCCTGACTTTTTGGAAGGCAGCAGCTCAGGAACACTTCTTCACTTGAGCATCTACATTGTTTTATCCTCTGTGTAGTACCTATGTGTACTGGCTGTCTTGCAGAAGAAATGGGAGAACATGGCTCTTTCTGCAAACAGTTAGAAATTTATTATAAATACAGTCCAGTGGAGAAAAATGGTGAAGGGCAGGGAATAAAGGGTATTAGCTATGGCAAAATTGTATAGCTGCTGAAGCTTTAAAATAATTTTTAAACTAGAGCTTGTATTTCAGAGAAGTGAGAAAGTGATAGAAGAAGAAAATTTGCAATAAAACCCAACAGGAAGGCTGGAAAAGGAGATGTAGGGGACAGAAGAGGGAGGAGAGTATGGCTTATGCAGCTACAGCATGATTAGCTGCCGTGAACTGTAGAGAGGAGAAAGGGAAGATGCTTAAACTGAAGATAAAGAAGGGCAAACAAATAGGGGAGGAAGGGAACAGCAACGTGAAAACTAAGGAAAGCAAGAAAAAGAGTGAAATATTCCTTAAGGGAATGTAAAAGTTAAGAGATACGCTTTGTGATACGAATGGTAGTTTGAAATGAGCTGGTACCATATGACTAGGGGGGGAATGTTCATTTTAATGGCCTACTAAAATAATAAAAATTATACCCTTAAGCTGTCCCACAAACAGCATGCAGTGCTATTGAAATCCAGTTAGACAAGTACAGGTATTGTCTGTGTATAACCTGAGATGATTCCATGTTAACTGTACAACTCAGCAGAACTCATTGAAACATAACTACATATACTAACTTTAAATGTTTTTCTTTTTTTTTTTTTTTTTTGCATTTTTATAAAAACTTGGGCTGTGGATGTATGGGTTATGGCAGAAGAGGAACATGTGATACAGTGCTGCAATTTTTCTTCTGTCTCCATCTATTTTGTAAGCCATGGAAGGTAGTCTAAGAGGAGACAGAATGGGCACATCTTGGCTTCATTTTCTTTTATTTTTGTGTTCCTTGTTCCTAAATTATTGCTTTCCTGATGCATTGTGCTGGACCTGTAAATGAAAAAGAGAGGAACGAGTAATTACCTACCTGTACACTTCCTTTTCTTTAATACTTTTTTTTACTCCTATTCAAATGCATCCAAAACATTTGTTGGACATAACCATGTTGGTTTGTCCCGGTTGGTGTGTGTTTTGAAGGAGGGCTCTGTTTTCATGCCATGTTCCTAGAAGTGAGCAAATCTGATCTAAGTTGCCTGATCTGGCTTTTAAAGTAAACACTTCCCTGCTCATCCTCGTCATCCCCTTATAAACAACGCACACCCGTTTCTCTTAAGGCTGCCCATTTGAAACGTGCTTGTGTGGAAATTTAGGTGGTAAAAACTATGTGAGTGTTGCCTCAACTATTTGCTCCTGCTTTCTGTTGATTGGGAAGCTGAGAATTACTGTGCACCAGAAAGCAGGTGTGTAGCTCCAGGAGGTGTAATTCATTCCTAGCCACAGAGCAAATGAGTTTCTCAGCTAGGAGTACTGAAATACAGAATCTTTGTGCTTTTATTGCTCTTCACATGTGAAACACACCATTGAAAGGAGACTTAAACTTCAGTAATACAACAAGAAGAGAACATCTATATTGGTGCCTACCCATCCACCTGACCCTTTCCTCATGCTCAAATTCTGACATACTACTTTTCAGCTTATAGATTACCTTTTTATGTACGTTCACTATCCTGAAGCTAAACATAAAATTTTGTAATACCAAACTATAAATCCTATGATACTTTAAAAATATTTTTACTGATAATTAACTGCTTATTGTTGAGTTAAATGCATTTACAGTGGGTGTGCCTATACTAATGGAGAAAAAAATACAGCCTAATGCCTTTAAACTGCACATGTCAACAGAACCCTCATCACACTGGGATGCAGTATGTTCTCTTGCTGACGGCACACTAGGCCTTTTAAATAAAATGGGCAGAGATCATGCTAAAATAGTTATCCACTAATACATAAGTGGAATGGCACCATTTGTTCTGAGAAATAGAGGTGGAGACCATTTCTGGCCCCAAGCCGTAGGGTTTCTTATTCTTGCTACAAAGGGAGCTTGTGTGCCCAGATGGAGGAGCTCTTGTGCATGAAAATAAATGAATATCTTTTGTAAACAGTCCTTTCTAGTTGATAGAAAGCTTTTAGCTTTGCTCTTGGTTTTCATGAGCATGCTGGACTTTCTCCTCTTTCTCTCTCCCTCCCCCCCGCCCAGTATTCAATCTGAAGTCATCCAGTCTACATACAGAACCTCCTGCTTATTAAAAGTAGGCTGTGGTATCTTTTCTGTAAGTAGACTGCAGAGTCACTAAGGGTTTATGTTTACATATCTTTAAGAGTTCAGTGCAAACCCTACTGAGATAGGTGATGCTGCTTAGAGGTACTTTTCAGTCCCAAGACTTGGGGAGATCTGCCTCACAAAAGTGGTGGCAGATGCAAATCCTATAATGGAGAGGTCTAATCTGATTATAAAAAAATGCCATGAAGTGCTTTCAAGTGTGCTAGCGTATGGGGTGCTTGATTTCTTGAGGAACCTGCTATCACGAAATGGTTTTGCTAGAGGAAGAAATCTTTATGCCATGGGGAATTTTTTTTTCCCCGTATTATGTCTCCCAGCAAGACTTTATTAGGAAATGTTAAATATCTGTCATAGTTGCGTATGATAAAGAAGTGAATTTTACATAGTCTTTGCATATCAGTACTGTAAACTAGGTAGCACATAGCAGGTACTTCTAGGTACATTTCTGGAAAAAAGGAGTATGACTTCTGAAAAGCAAAGACTATACCTAATTTTAGTGATGTCCCATGTATCATGCATTGCTTAATGGATACATGAAGATAGAGGAGGGGGGGGGGAAAAACCACAAAAATTACCAGTATTTCTGATCTCTGGAAGAGAGGAAAGCTTTGAGATGCTCGACCATAGAATTTACATTTCTAAAATAAAACCTAGGAAAACAAATGTAACTGCTTTATCTGTTGATTATAAAATGCAGTCAGCACAGCTGATAGGCAAGCAAGAGATTTGACTTAAAAATACATGGCAGGTGTAACCGCCTCATGCTGCAAGTTTGAGCAGAAATGCTTTGCCATACAGCAGTAATAAGAAAATTCTGAACAACAGGAATTACTTTACATATTTCAATTTATCAGCTACAGTTTTCATCACTGCAGAAAAAAAAAGGTAGAAAGAAATTGGAGGGGAAACCGAATTTAACTTTTTGTCCTGAAAATTTGTTTCCCTTTCTGTGCTCTTTTTATTTCCAGCATGTAACATTGTGTTGTATATCTCAGATTTCCTTGTTTAAAATAAAACAATTTTTTAATGAGATGGTATTAAACCCTTTGAATACCACTAGGAGAGCCTGCCAGAAAAACCCTTGAGGAAAAATTCATAATTCCAGTTTAATTGCAGGGTTTGCTTAGAATGGAGTAAATAATACATGAACCACACATTGAATGATGCGAATTAAATGAAATACTGAATTCATTCAGTAAGATCGCTCTCTTTCCAGCACATTAAATGAGACAGAAGTTCTATAGGGATAAAATGTTGCATAAAGGCCATAATAAAGTATTGATACCAGGAGGCCAAGTGAATATTGGCGAAACAAGCTGTACTGCTGACACTTGATTATTTTACTTTCAGCTTCTCTTTAAAAATGCCGTGTAAAAGGGACGTTGATCTTAAAAAGCTCTGCTTGTGTTTACCTTTTGTGAAAAGATACATTATGAAGATTCATTACCCAATCTGTAAAATAGCTTAGAGGTCTTTAGATGAAGATCATTGCTGAGTCCAAAATAATTAGCGATGACTAATGGACTTGGGAGTCCTGTATTAACGCAGATCACAGGCATCATGCAATAGTTGTGCTGTGTCCAGGAGTTGCTGAGTTTTGCCTTATTTTTATCAGGATTTAAGCTTGTATATGTGAAATGTTTTGGTTTTGATGAGGCTTTTTTGCTGTCCCTTTGGTCATGTTAGTGTTGTATGATACGTGAGTTACTAACGTGTTACCTTGAGTGACTTGTCCACAGTGCCCATAGCAGCAGGAAAGTAAGACCAGTATGCAAATGAAATGTCAGAAGTTGTGATTAACTGTTTGCTTCTTTACAGTTAAAAGTCTAAAGCTATTCTGTAACAGCTGTAAAGATGTAAACAGAGTACTGTTTGCAACAATTGAAAGCGCTTCTTTCAGAATACTCAAGCACAGACATGAAAGCAGTTTTGTTTGGTCTGTTTTTAAAGAGTGTTGCATCCTTTTCTAACGGTGAGGAAGTAAAGGATGTTAGTCTTCATTCCTAGCTAGTATTCAAAAGCTTAATAATTTATTTTTTGTTTTTATTGTATAATCTTTATAAGCCTCTTACTGGCGAGAGCCTTATAGGAAAAAAAAGAAAGAAGAAAAACAGTATTCTGACATAAATGTATGCCGAAATGGGAAGTCCAGTGTTATCTGTTAGTGAGAAGAAGAAATAACATTGATTATGTTTTAATCTCTTTTTAAGTCACTTTTAAGATCATTTTTATTTATTGTTAAAATAAATGTCTTGTTCTCCTTGCTCCCTTGCAATATTACATCTTCCTTTCTGAAATGTTTGTATTTCACTGTATATGAGTTACATGGTGTATTTAGGCATTCTAGGCATGTGGTGTTCTGTATAAAGGTACATGTGGTGGCTGGTTTTACAAGAGCTTGAACTGTATAGTTTTCCAAGTTTTATAAAGAAAGTGGTGTGTCATAGTTTGAGCCTGCTGGCCTGTGATAGTGTTTCTTCAGCAGTGTTCAGTTTGCCTTCTCTTAACTCACTCTGTAACATAGGTTGTTGTGTACTAATGTGGCAGTTCCAGAATTCCACAAGTGCAGCATATAAAACCATTTCATCAAAGAACATAAAACAATTTATTAGATGTATCAATGCTCATCTTACTTTTTTAGCAGAATTTTCTCTTACATTTACGTAGGAAAGCGAGCTACTCTGTGCTGATATTGCAGCCTCTTGCATTTGCGTGGGTTTTTTTCTCTTTCCCTAAAGAACAAATAAAGCCTTTGCAAAATAATGCTGTCCTTTGCTCCACTAGTGCCCTTGAGCAATTCCTTTGCAGTCATCATTCTGAATTTGAATTTGGCCATGAGGGTTATGAATTCTAGAAGCTTCTGCATAAATACTGTGGTGTAATAGTTGTATGTCCCTTGTGTTACTTTGTCTATTAATGCTTTTTCAGAGTTCAAAGTGTTAAAATCTGAAAACTTGTGGTGGATTAAAGTGTAAAATGAAAGACCTTTGAACAACAGTAAAATTGTATGTCAAGTCTTGAAATAAGCCCTGTTTAAAACTGTGTTTTAACTTTTTCTACAGAGCACACCTGCAACGTCGATACCAACAGTGCAAGTACAGGGCCAGCAGATCAATTTGCAGCCGCCTTCATACACTGCAGCAAGTCAGCATGCAGAGCAAATGAAAAAACCTGGACAGAACTTCATGTGTCTGTGGCAATCTTGTAAAAAGTAAATGACTCCTTTATTTAACTACCTTTTACTAATATGTAACAGATGCATGTATATAGAAGGTGTTTCTACAAGTTCTGTCCATTCTGTTTCTTTAAGTTACCTTATACGTTGCCAGTGGGGAGAAGAAAGTGAAAAGTTAAGGAAGCCAAAGCTGAGATGGGGGATTGCAAGACATGTAACTGTTCTCAGTTATACCTCAGAGCATAAAAGGAGTATTATGTGGCTTTCTTGTAACAGATTGATTCTTCAGTAATAAACAAAATACAGTCATGTAGTTAAGTTTTTTTTTTAAAATCTAGCTCCGAAGCTTGTTCTCTGTGTTGCAAATATGAAAATAGTTCCTGTACTCCAGTTACAAATCGTGTCTTGACATTTTCTTATTTTCAGCTTTTAGTCTTTCTTGTGTTTCCAGTTTTGCAAGGGCAGGGTGTTGCACTTCTATGTCCTGGTTGAAGTCTTATTTAGATTATGACTAATTTCAGTAATTATGATACCATTTGTGTGCCACAGGACTCCATTGACATGAAAGGAAATTAAAAGGAGCTTAGCCTTAAGACTAGGCAGCAGTGATTAGACTTTTTTGATTTGTTATTGATGTCTTTCACAGAGAAGAGCAAGCTATCAGACTTTCAGTTGTAGGCTGATGAAAACATTATACTACCCTTATTACCAATATGTGTATTTTGACCCTGATTTTTGAGATAACAGGTTTTTGAATGTGTTTAGTTTTCACCTTAGAGAAGTGTCACCTACCAAAGAAACAAAAAACACTTCTATGTAAAAAAATACATGTAAAGCTTTACTTACTTTTAACTTTATTCCTTTACTACTGATAAATTTAACTGTAGAGCCATACTCTACTGGCTGCATAATAGATGCATGAACACCTGTGTTGGTGCAAGAGTGGGTTGTACTGAGGTGGAAAAGAAAAGCTGGGGAGGTTTGTAGCAGAAGCCTCACCAATTTATACAATCTTGAAGATGGGGAGTTGAAACTTGATGATCTTAAGGTCCTTTCCAACCCTAACTATTCTACGGTTCTATAACTAGTTTTGAAGCATAACTTAGTTCCCAGATTTCTTCTGTGTCTGAAGTTGTGTAGAGCTGAGGTAAATAAGCTCATGTGAATAACCATGGAACAAGCCAATATCACATGTGAACTACTGTGTAAATATGTGCAGACAAAATTTGGGCAGGAGGAGGAGCCATGCAGTTACAATTACCTTATATTAGTGTTTTTGTAAATTTGTCCTAAAATATTATTTCAGTAATTTTTCCTGAGACTATGGGATTATGTGGCCCTTATTTTACAAGTTGATCTCTACATTTCGCTTCAAAGATAATGTATTATTTCTCGTGGTTTAGTTTCTCCTGTTGACTTCTTGTACTGGTTTTTGTTCACGGTTAAGTTTCATTATTTTCAAAAGGCTTCAGAGATTTTTGCATTGATAGAATTTGCTCCATGTGACACACTGTTCTTATGCTGTCTCTCACTTCTAAAGTGTTTATTTCAGTCCCAGCCTTAAAATGGCTTAGATAAACATTACACTCAGCATTCTCTGAGGTGAACACCAAAATGTAAAGTTATCATCTTCCTCAAGTGTATGTTCTTTATTTGTATTCCTTGAGCAGCCTGATTAAAAAAACAGAAATGTCAAATCTCCTGTAGGCTTCCTACTTCTAACAGACATAAAGAAAAATCTGGAATTGCGGCCTCTTACCGTAACTGTTTTATTTACAGCTCTCTGTCTTGGCTGTTTTCACCGAGTTGTTTAAGCAGGAAACAAGAAGATTTTTTGGAGTGGGCCATTAGTCTATGTGAACTTCATATCCACTACTTGGTTTCATTCATGATTGCGTAGCAATTTTTTTCCCTAGGTATTAAGCAGGCAGATTCATTGTAGTAGAATGATAGAACAGCGTATTTTTCATGGTGCTTACAATTAACTGGAATGATATGACAGGAGGCAAATTTGATACAGTATTTGCACCTGTTTCTCTAAGCATATTCTTTAGTTTAATTCTCACAATACATTAGCATTGAGTTTCCCTTCCAAGATATATTATAGAAGGCAGTGAAGGCCTTCAAAAACATTTTATTGAGAATCAAAACAAATATGAATAAATGTTTCTTTTCCTACCCACTAACTTGACTTCTGTGATCAGCAATATTCCAGTGGCATGGGTGTGGGTTCTGCTGTTTGGTTTCTTAAAAATGAATTAGAAGACATTATACCAAGATTTTTAAATTATACTACAGATTTAATAGTGTCTGAAGACCACAACCAGATCAAGCCCAGTTATGCAAATAGTTGCTGTCCTGGGTTCAGCAGTAGCAGTCATTTTTCTTCTTAGTAGCTGGTGCAGTGCTGTGTTTTTGACTTTCAGCCTGGGAACAGCTCTGATAACACCAGTGGTTTTAGTTGTTACTCAGTAATGTTTACTCTGACCAAGGACTTTCTGAGTCTCATGCTCTGCCAGGGAGGAAGGGAAGCAGGAGGAAGCAGAGACGGGACACCTGACCCAAACTAACCAAAGAGGTATTCCATACCACAGCACGGCATGCTCAGTATATAAACTGGGGGCAGTTAACCCGGAAGGTCTAGATCACTGCTCGTTCGGGCTGGGTATCAGTCAGTGGGTAGTGAGTGGTTGTATTCTCTTCCCTCGTTATTTCCCTTATCATTATTATTATAGGTGGTAGCAGTAGTCGTTTGTGTTATACCTGAGTTACTGGGCTGTTCTTATCTGAACCTGTGGGAGTTGCATTCTTTTGATTCTTCTCCCAATCCCTCTGGGAGTGGGGGGAGAAATAAGGGGGGGAGTGAGCGAGCAGCTGTGTGGTTATGAGTTACCAGCTGGACTTAAACCAGGACAGTTGTAATGATTGGCTGCTTGCAGATGAATTCAGATAAGACTCTTAAGAGGTGTTAGCACACTGCTTTGCATTGAGGATATAACAGAAAGTAGATGTTTGCCTTTGAAGTTCCTCTGTCTGCAAGTACTGCTAATTGTATTCAGCTTAAATTAAAAGCTGCTATTTGGTTTCACAGGTAGGCAGGAGACGTCTGCTCTTGAGTTGCTTTGTATTTAAAAAGTATATTGGAAATGCTGTTGAATCTCCACTGCCTGTCAAGCCAGCTATTAGTTTAATATTCTGTTCAGTAGCTGAACAGAATGGTGGACAAATTAAGTGGGAAATGAGTCAACTGACCATATTCTCATGTATTCTCAGTACTTTTTTTTTTTTTGTTACTATGTTCAGGTATTTCTTTAAGGAAAACTTTTTTTTTTTTTGCAAAGTGGTAGTAAATTTGAGTCTTCTTAGATCAGTGACTGAAGTATAACACTGAATGTATTATACAGTGAATGAACTGACACAGCTTAAATAGCTTTGTTTTTTTCTTAAAGCTTTGCCATGTTGAATACAATGTTTAAACAACATTTTGGGTTTCACTAATGCCATGAAATTTGCTTCATCCATGCCAGGATTTATTCATATTCGTGCCAGACATAAGTTTACGTATTGACTTCCCCTTAATTGTGGGAAGACATCTTGCTATCCTCTGAAACATCAACTTTTGCTGTTGAGTCAATGTAGATGTAAAACATTTTATTTTCATTTTCTACTATGGGCTGTCTGGAGCAACAGCAAGAGCTGGGTATTTCTCCTCAGCTTCCCTTCCCAGTAAGAGCTGACTGGCATGGGAAAGGTGAATGCTTTTTTTAGAGAGTAGTAGCCTATGCAGAAGGTAGTTGCTGTGTTGCAGGTGGTTCTAGCAGTAGGATTCCACTTATACCAGAGACTTGTCTCTGGGTGATATTAGCTCTTTGACACCTTTATAGGGTTCAGATAACAGTATCTACACTTAGGCCTACGTATCAGTTTCAAGTATGTTTGCATAATGGACGCTATTGAAATGAGCAATAGGATGTGGAAAGAGGTGGCTTGATCAAAGCACCTACTGATCTGCTATTCATATGCTGAGAGTTCGGACTTGATCTTGTCCGTAAGTGACTCCTGTGAGTTAAAAATGTTAGTCCATCCTTGGCTGCTTGTTGTAACTGTCTGATTGGAGGTCATTCCCCTCTTGGCACTGGTCAGGCCAGTGAGTTCAGTCAAACATCTTAATGCAAATACTTTTCTTGTTAACTGAAACTAAAATACTGGCATGTGACCCCAAGTGACTGAGGTGGGTGCATGTGCATGTGTTTCCTCTTCAGTAAGACTGCTGCACTAGTGGCATCTGTCCAGGAAGTGTGTGAAGACAGCTGGTGATAGTGACTTCCCAAATGGCAGCAACTGGGTTTCTAGACCTTTTCTCTCCAAGCCTTAAGTGGGTGTTGATGAGCGGGGTTAGTTGTATTGAAACAAGCTGTAAGCAGCTAAGTCTTTTGGCCATTTTTTCTCTCTTGAAGCAAAAGATGTAATTCGTAACACTTAACACCTTAAAATATTATCTAGACTAAAAAAAAACCAAACCACTTTTGAGTCACTTCCTATTTTCAGTTACTTTTTTTTTTAATACAATGATTCTCTGTTACCATTTGATATACATTACAATAACGATTCTTTTGTCTATTTGACAATTTGAAAACACAGATCTAAGAACTGTTGATTCACCAGTATTTTGGGGTAGTGTTCACAGTGTGTTGTAACTCTTCTGCCACTTTGAAATGGAAGAAAATCCTTATCAGGATGAACTCAACTGCAAGGTGTTTTATGCCTCTGCTTTCACCAAATAGAATACATGAAATACACTGTTCTGTTACAGGACCAGGCTTAGGGCAACTTCATCTTTTCTCCATCATTCCCCATTGCAAAGAGTGGGTCGGTAGGAATTAATGTGCATTATTCTGTTGGTAGCTCACTAGTAATACATGTACATGGTTTTTCCTTCTAAAAGTTTATGACTTTTTATCAGTGCCTATCTCATTTCTGAAAATAAACCCCATTAGCCAATATGGGTTTGTTTGTGATATTTGCACTTTATCATTAACTGTAAAAAAAAGCTTAAATTCACCTCCCCCCCCCCCCCCTTTTTTTTTGTAGGTGGTTTCAGACACCATCACAGGTTTTCTATCACGCAGCAACTGAACATGGAGGAAAAGATGTCTACCCAGGGCAGTGCTTATGGGAGGGATGTGAACCTTTCCAGCGGCAGAGGTTTTCCTTTATTACCCATTTACAGGTGCAGATTTATTTTACATGTTACTTCAGAAAACAGTAGGAATTTCATGGTAAATTTCCACTCACATTTCTCACTGTCTTTTCTTTAAGCAGGATAAGCACTGTTCCAGAGATGCTTTGCTTGCAGGATTAAAGCAAGATGAACATGGACAAGCAGGAAATCAGAAGCCTTCTAATAAGTAAGAGACCTGAGCTTCATTAGCAATAGAGAAAATAAGAAAATTAGAAATTATCAGAAGAATTTATGTATTTATAACTTGGCTTATCGGGTGAAAATCTTGTTATGTAGAGTCTATAGCCGTAATCCCATTTGAGGTGCGTTACAGTAAGACAAAATGGGCAAAGAAGCGAAAAGATTGTGGTACGGGAGGTGTTGTTGCAGTTATCGTAAAAAAACAGGTAATTTATTAAGGTATATGGTCAGTACTCTTTGAATATTGTTCTCAACATTTTATTCTGATTTTTTTCCCAGCTGTAGAGCTGTTTGTAACTTTTAATACAACAGGAAAATGCATGTAATCTAAGTGGAAAGTTACTTGTTCTATACAGTTCAGCGTTTTCATCAGCTGAGATGGATTGTCTTGTAACTTGCTGTGCTCCTTCCAGTTTTGTGGTCTAAATTTGGGCTAATTTGGTCCAGGGACTCTTGTAATATACTTTCATTTAAACAAGCAAGCAAGATAAATACCAACTCCTTTGAGTCCTCTAGTTTTGTGCTGCTACCTGGAGTCTGTTTTGGCTCTTTTCTTTCCCAAAATTATTTCAAGCATCTGGAATTAATATTGGAGAGCGCAATCCTATTACTGTGGGGTTGTGGGGATGGTTATGTTAATATTGGAGTTATTCAGAGTTCACGTAATTGTGCGAGTGTATTAAGACAAGGTCTTTGTTAGTAAGCAACTGGAATCTTTTAGTTGCAAGCTAAATATGTAATTACATGGTCCCAGGCAGATTTTTGCAGTCTGTTCTGCGGCTTCTTAAATTGCTACCAAGCTGCTGGAGGCAGCAGAGGAAGTTGAGTATGAAAGTTGATAAATTTAGTTTGGGAGTCCTTTTACTTTTTTAAATATAAACAAACTTCTTAACACGGACTTATGATTGCTTTATGGTGCCTTGTTTCATTACACTGAACAACGTTCACACCTCTGAAAACCACAAAATGAAGAATTATGTTAATGTAGTCTTAAATACTTTGTAAATGGGAAGTGTAGGGCTGATGCCATCTACTAGCATGGTGTGATCTTAACTCTGCCTTATCAGAAACAGTCTGTCATACAGGTAACAACACATCCAGTAGCTACGTGTCCTCACAGGCTTCTTTAAAATTGATGCAGGCACTCATATGAGGAAAAGACATTCATACATCCCCTCTTCTGAGGCAGTATGCACTAGTTAAGTGGGATTTGGAAGTAGAAATTTATATTCATAACCAGCTCCTGCTCAAATACTGAGACTGCAATAGCATAAGATACCAAGAATGTGATTTCAGAATGTAAGTTGAAATAAGAGCGTTCACTACTCTAAGTAGGATGCTTTGAATCTCCCTGCCATCCCTTGTTCCTTCTCATGGCTATGTACTGCTTACAGCGAGGGAACTAGCTTTAGTTTTTTGTCTGATTGCATGGTAAATCAATTCTAGGTTTAGAAAAACCTAATTAATTTTAAAAGTGGATTTTTCAGATGAGTAGAATACAGCTGGCTTACAGTCAGTGGAACACCAGTACAGGAGGTGGGCTGGGACAGAAGAAAGGGATGAGACCTTTCTTTGTTAGCACTCACAACAGTTAATACACTCATTTTATATGAAATCGTGAAGATTCGCTGTCCGTTACTTTTACTGTCTTCCCTCATGTCTTCATTAGTTGTCTTTTACCAAAGAAGAAATCAATAAACAGGATTTCAACTAAATGTAATGTGTAACCCATATAAACTTACAGAGCTGCTACAGTGTTATGTTCACACAACTGATAAGAGCATCTAGCTACATGAGGAGGACAAGGATTGATAATTTGCTTTCTGGAATCAGTGGCCTGTCAAATGAAACCTTAAGCTTGCTCCAGCCGGTCCCCTTAAGTTGGCTTACATGGTCATGTTGGAAAGCTGACTGCCAAGTTTTTGGCTTAATTTACTTTTTGTTGAGTCCTAGAAACTTGTCAGATATATCAGCATACACTGATAATCTGTGTGACTGAATTCTTCCATGGAGCTGAAACAGCTTAAAAACCTGGTGCTGAGGTGAAGTATGTGTAAGTCATCGACTTTTAGGCATTAATTAGGCCAACTTTCTTCACTTAATCCATCACTGTCCAGTAAAACTACACCTACATCCGGGAGGGCAGATAGAGTGTTACTGGTGCTGGAAGTAAAGTCTGGAGCACAGTGTAAGGGCCCATTCTTCTAGTCATAGTTTCTGTCTATCATGACACTATATGTACTTGAAAAAATCTGTAATGGCTTTTGCTAGAACCAAGCTAGAAGTTAAGATGTATTACAGAGTTGGTTGTAGACCTTAATTCTGTATCTCTTTGCTTTTACGGTTGTATTGTTTTAGCTCTTCTGGTTTTCAGAGGTAGCTGAATATTGAGTTCTGGAAGGTCAGGTAGCACTAACAGTTTATGTTGACTGTAGCTGTGTGCATTTGAATCTTTTTGGATTCATATTAGGTTTTTTTCCTTGTTGTCCCTGAAGCAAAGGCTGTAGCATGAGCTACCAGAAATATTTTTCATGCACCGTGGGAGTGGGAGGAGAGATAACTTTAAATCACAAGATGAATGGTATGGTTTGAGGTTAAGGAAAATATTATTAAAATGAATTCAAGAATCTAGATGTTTCTTGAGAGATACTTGCTCACAGACACAAGTCAGTCTGCTGGATGAATCAGGAGCTTTTTTATCAACTTCTTTTTTTCCAAAATCAGAAGAGAAGACAGTTTTTTACTGTCTTCATAATATATTAGGAATACATTCCTAATTTATTGCAGCTGTCCCTTTTTCAATATTTCTAGAATTAGAATCATACAGTCATAGAATAGTTAGGGTTGGAAAGGACCTTAAGATCATCTAGTTCCAAGCCCCCTGCCATGGGCAGGGTCACCTCACACTAAACCATCTCACCCAAGGCTCTGTCCGACCTGGCCTTGAACATCGCCAGGGATGGAGCATTCAAAACCTTCCTGGGCAACCCATTCCAGTGCCTCACCACCCTAACAGGAAAGAACTTCTTCCTTACATCCAATCTAAACTTCCCCTGTTTCAGTTTTAACCCATTACCCCTTGTCCTGTCACTACAGTCCCTAATGAAGAGTCCATCCTCAGCGTCCCTATAGACCCCTTCAGATACTGGAAGGCTGCTATGAGGTCTCCACGCAGCCTTCTCTTCTCCAGGCTAAACAGCCCCAACTTTCTCAGCCTATCTTCATATGGGAGGTGCTCCAGTCTCCTGATCATCCTCATGGCTCTCCTCTGGACTTGTTCCAACAGTTCCATGTGCTTTTTATGCTGAGGACACCAGAACTGCACACAATACTCCCAAGTGAAGTCTCACGAATTAAGGCAGTGTTACTTCAGTTTTCTGGAATGTAGCATGGAAGCTGTTGAAGAGAGGCATTGGGAACAGCCTCCATTGATGAATCCTTGTCCTTCTCAATACAAGGAAAAAAAACTGTTCCAGAAATTAAAAGTGAAGATTGTAATTCCTTTACTGTTGTATTCAGTCTCCTATAAACGTGTCATTGCCCATCAGTTTCATAATTCAGCCTCTGCCCTTCTCCATTTCCTTCACAAAGGTTTTCAAACTCTTAGTTCCATTCAGAGAAGGATGACAGTGTGAGCAACATTTTTAAAGAGAAGTCTGATACTTCTTAATTTTCTGTTTTGTGGTTTAAAGCTGCTCATATGAACCAATTTTCTAACTTTTAGCTAGGTTTCCTTGTTAGAATTTCAATTTCTGAAGAAAGTCTCTCTGAATAAAGGATTCATGTTTTATTCTCTAGAATGTTCACTTACAGTGAAAGATGCCTAAATAATACTCTTACAGGCTAACTTTAAAAACTAAACATACACATTTGATTCATACCTTTGCACATGAGCACTGCTTGCACTTAATCAGGTTCTACTAAGGTATTAAAAGGTTTCATAATAATATTGTTCAGTTTGTTGAAGTGTGGTGATGTTTTTCACCATTGATACTGCAAAACTTCCCTTTGGGATGTCATTATGGGTCTTACTTAAGTGAAGTTGAATATTTATGCATTCTAAATTGGAGTTGTGTGAGTAATTTAAAAGATTTAGGTTAAATAAAGCTTTGACTTCAGTATTAATACTGAAAATGGAGAATTTGCTTCTGCTATATTTATTTGTACCAGCTTTATAAAATACCCTGATTGATTTATTAATCTCAGTCTGAAAGCTGCAGTAACAGGTAATTGGTTTTACAAATGTTTGATCTGTTTTAACAATTAAATGGTTTATGTCTTAGATCATAACTTAAATCATGTTCTTATATCACTCCTCACTAACCACAGTTAATGTGTATTTTATATTGTCTTGGTGTCTAATGGTCCCAGTGAGCTGTGTCAGGTTTTGAACTGCAATATTTTAAGGGCATTCTCTGGCCAAATCTCAGATGACATTTGCATAGCTGTTATCCCAGTTCCTGTTAAAGCGTTTCTGATAAAACATTCCTTTAAATCGGTACCCTGCAGGAAGTGGCTGTGTCATTAGTACACTATATTACTTTCACATTGCAAATGTCATGGGTGATGAGCAGTACTTCAAGAAAAGTGTGTCTTCACATAAAATAAAGCCCATGACTCTTCTGAATGCTTTGCAGTAAGATTTGTCTCTGCGGAAACAAAAGGCAAATCACATATCATCACCCAGTATTAGTGGATCTTTGTGTCTCTGTTCAGATGGGTTACAAAATCGTAAAATAACATTTCAGTTGTTAATCTCCTCAAAAGTGGTGCAAAGCTTATTTTTATGAATTCTTTCCTTACTAATGTAGGCAGCCAGCTGCAGGGGGCACTGCCTCTACTCCCAGAGCACAGAAGGCCATTGTGAATCATCCGAGTGCTGCCCTAATGGCATTAAGGAGGGGATCAAGAAACCTTGTCTTCAGAGATTTCACAGTTAGTATTGCTTGACTTAAGTATTAGGTATTAATTGCGGCCTGCGACTACAGGGGTTTTACTTCTTTTCTTCTCTTTAATTTTGCAGGATGAGAAAGAGGGACCAATAACTAAACACATCCGATTAACAGCTGCCTTAATATTAAAAAATATTGGTAAATACTCAGAATGTGGTCGCAGGTAAGCATTGCATGATTCTTCTAATACCAGTGGGTAGTGTTGTCCCTGTTAAGGACTAGACAATAGGCAGGTGTTAGTTAGCCTTTAGAAACACCAATACGTATATTGACAGTACAGTTTCTGTATCAGTTCTGCACTGTTTAGTTCCCCACACAAGTTCTCAGCATTACCTTACCTAAGACAGTATTTGTGATCCAGACTTTTGGAATGTGTCTGGTAAATTCGACAGGTTAAATTTTTGGAGGCAGATGAGAGAAACCTTTGCTGCAGGTCTGTTCTTTTTCTTCCTGAAGGCAGTAGTGCAAGACTCTGAAAATTAATTCTTCTGTAAGCAACTTCCCACTTAACCTCAACTTGAGAAAGGGGAGCATGAGCTCTCACAAACACATTAATAAGTTGTGGAGTCACACACAGTTGCATTCCATACTTCCTGCCTCTCTGTTGCTTTCCTGTCCATACTTGAGTTAACTCTAATAAATGAGACTCTCTCAGCTTTCCTCTCCCTTGTAGAAGATCCTTCAGTAAGTAAATAGACCAATACTGACGTGGTGCTAAGTAGGAAATGTTCTTTATGATGTAAAAGGAGTAGTAGTTACTCACTGTGCCAGTAATCGCTCTGCATGCTGCTTCTGTTTTTTTCCAAGAGCTTACAAGCTGAGTGTTTTTTTTTGGTTTTGTTTTGCTTT